>NC_081822.1:1643333-1970000 GCF_030704535.1 Vitis vinifera | reverse complement strand
GTGAAATAGACAAACTTTCAATGGAAGAAGCTGGATTCTACAATTGTGTGAGTGTCCCTAATGGAGCACCTGCATCAGTTTCTACAAAAGTGTTCAAATCTGATGAAGAGGTTTGTGTGTTTGTCTTTGGGTTGATTTTTTTAATATGTTGATGTATCCTTTCACCCAGTGTTGATAACCAATTTATTTTAGCGAAATATCTCTAACACGATCTGATTTTGTAACCCCTACCTATATACAACAAACAAGCCTTCATGAAATATCCCTTCTCCTTGAGTTAGGAAGCAAACTCACTCCCATCCAAAGAATTCGAACAAATCCTTAATCATTGTGGCCTAAAGAGAAGAGAAGAGAAGAATAGGAACTGACTTTGTCCACTAGTTCTTCAGTGGAGCTCTGTATTGTAAGAAATTTTGACATTACTCTCAATAAAAATTGTCCATCAGATGGTTTGTGATGTTCAATGCCAGAGGACTCTTCTCATGCATCCTTGCTAGAAAGAAGATGATGCTCTGAATCAAGGAGTATGGGTTTATTGGTTATCCAGTGGGTCTTTTATTTTTTACTTTTTATATATTTTTATATAAGATTATTGACAGATATATAATATGATATCAAATGTGATAAAGAAAGATATATGATACATGATCTTATATGTTATGTGATACCAAAAACTAGGAAGACAGTATGCACACATTTTACTAGTTGACACTTGACAGAAATGGTGGCAGCTACTATTTTGAAACTTTGGATCAATTTTCTTTGGTAGGATCATGGGTAACACAGCAGAGATGATTTAGGTAGACATGAGACTTGTGCAAACCTAAGCTAGCATGAAAGGAGAGTAGGTCTACACATTTTTTTTTTGATAGGTAAATGAGCAAATATATTAAAAGCACAAAGAGAGTAGGCCTACACATGGTTCTTTGGAAATAGGGCCCTAGTCTGTAAGTGAATTTAGAGATAACTAAAGCAGTGAAGTTCTTCTATGGTTTGTTATAGAAGTAAGTATGGGTTGCAGAACAATGGTTAATACCCCCTTGGCTGCCATACCTTTTTATCCAAATCCTTGGAAAACCCCTCAGATATCTCTAGTATGCTGGTCATAACCTCTCAGGCCTTTAACTGTAAGAGTGCTATGGTGGCATGCTCTTATTGCTGATGGGTGATTTGGCTGGAAGAATGCCAAGATCTTTGAGGATCAAAGGGACCTATGATAGATAATGCAAAATATTGTTATCTTCTTGACCAGTTGGTTATTGCTTCTATTATTTGAAAGCTGCTTCCATGGGTAGGAATATAGAGGAAATTATTTGTCCAGGAGTCCTCCTTTTGGTGGCATTAAGCTAAGTTTTGATGGTTGTGCTTTTGGTAGCTTCAACTTGGTTGGGCATTAGGGGAGTTTGTTGCATGCACCCTCCAGACTGTTGAAAATCAAGTAGTTGTTAAGGCTGAGCTGTTTTCACTCTTGGAAGATTGATTATGACATCCAATTGGGCATCTTGAGTTTCCTTGTGGAAAGAGATTCCTAAGCGTTTTTTTTTCTTGGTATCATGGGATCAGAATCTCTTGGAAGTTTTGGTGACTGTTTTGAGGAGAATTCAGGCCCTTTTGAGGATTATCATTGCCCCTCCCATTCTAAGAAGGGAGGCTGATCTTTAGTAGTTTTTATTTTATGTATTTTTTTTGGAGGGGTTGGGTGCTTGGTTTGGATCTCTAGTAGTTCTATGTAGTGATAATTTCCTGGTTCTTCCTTCTTTATCTTTCTCTAGCTTCAACTTATACAGGAAAGATACCCCATCCTTCTTTGTAATCTCTGGCCTTTTTACAGTATTTTCCCCTTATCCAAAATATTGAAAAAATGAAAAAAGAATATGCATGTTCTCTTAGCTACTTGGTTGTCATCAATTGATTTCAACTCGAGTCTTGGAGTTGTTATCAATACTGCAATATCAACTGTACAGTATTACTATAAATTTTGGGATTCACTTCTCTTTGCATGAATATATCTATAGATTGCATGATGATACCAATTCTAGGCATCCTCTATTATGCTTTCATAATTTTCTTTTGGCTAAGATTTTCTGTTTGTCCAGTCTCTTAGTTTTATAATTATAAGGCATGTGGCTCAGTTTTTCTTTCATAGTTGGGGTTGCTCTATTCACACATCAGTTTTTGCCCCTTTGTTCCTGATAAATGCGAAGGGTGTTAATGCTTTTTATATACCTTTTGTATAGAGAATTGGATCTGATGCCCCTTCCATATGTTTTGTAAAGCTAGGACACAAAATATCAGTATCTATGGAACTGCAAGGAGTATCTGGAGAAG
Organism: Vitis vinifera; assembly: GCF_030704535.1. Taxonomy (NCBI): domain Eukaryota; kingdom Viridiplantae; phylum Streptophyta; class Magnoliopsida; order Vitales; family Vitaceae; genus Vitis; species Vitis vinifera. The sequence continues at coordinate 1,967,672 of NC_081822.1, read as the reverse complement.
GTTGGTAAAAGGAGGTTCATGGCTTTCAGTTACAATGAATTAATGCAGAAATGATAGATCTTTTATTTTTTTAATATTATAGGCATCTCGCATTATACTTGCAACTGATGGGGATTCACCTGGTCTTGCCTTAGCTGAAGAACTTGCACGCCGCCTTGGAAGAGAAAGGTTTACATGATTTTGTAATGATATTGTTTACTTTGTTGAAAAAGTTCTGATAACTCCTCATTTTTGTGGCATGGCAGATGTTGGCGAGTAAAATGGCCTAAGAAAAATGAAGTTGATCATTTCAAAGATGCGAATGAGGTTTGATATAAATGTCTGCAGACATAATAATGCAATATTTGTTTAATGTTAAAATTTTAGTTTTATTTATAAGAAAATTTTAGGGTGCTTTGACTAGATTATTTAGTAATAATTTTTTCTTTTCTAGAGGTTTCCCTTCGATATAATACTTTTTGTTATTAATAATTTGATTGAGTTCATTCATGGGGTGAAAATCATCAAAGTTTCTCCATCAAATATTGAGAATGTCTTGCTGCATGTTGTAGCTTATGTATCAATATGAAGTTGATGGACTTTTCTTGTGTTTTCCCTAGTGTGTCCAGTTGTCCCTCCATCATATGTATTATCTTTTGATAATTTCCCCAACTTCATCTGATACCCATTAGCTGTGTTATGTTTATTCTAAGAAATGATAGAGAGTGAAAATGACATTAATTGAGTGGATATATAATAAATGTGATGCAGTAACTGTTGTCTATTCATCTTGCTGTCTGTGATGCATGGTGTGCACTTTAGCTGGCATTCATGCTTGAGATAAACATTTGATTCCCAGGTTCTAACACAAAATATTTGTTCTGGGAATCATTGCATTTTTTTTGGTGTAGGTCTCTCCTGCAAATATCAAAGTTGTAACACTGTTTATTTGTTAAATTATGTTCTCAGGTGCTTATGTATTTAGGACCTGATGCTCTGAAAGAAGTAATTGAGAATGCTGAGTTATATCCTATTCAAGGATTGTTCAACTTTAGCCATTACTTTGATGAGATTGATGCATATTATCATCAAGCTCTTGGTTTTGAGCTTGGTGTTGCAACTGGATGGAGGGGTCTGAATGGATTATACAATGTAAGCACAATATTTCATTTATGTCTTGATTGCTTTTTAAATTTTGTTTTCAACCTTCCTTTGGCTTTGTCATTACTTCTGAAGAATACATTAAATTTAAGTGCACCTTGAAGGTATTGAGTGGTTTGAGAAGAATAGTCAAATGTAAAGTTGGATACATCTGATAAGGATGCTCTGAACTTAAGACTGACAGATATTTTTTTTTAAATCTTAGGCTCAATTTAGTGTTATGATCTATTTGTATTTGAGGAGTTAGTAGTTTGAATCTTCTTAGGATCCATTTGATGAGAGGGTATAATTTTCCTTTTGAATTAAAAAATTGCATTTTGATTCTTATGTTTTATGTGTGAATTCTTCAGGGAAGATGGTGGATAATATCATCTGAAAGTATTGAACTGCATATCTCAAGCTATAAAGGGATCTGGAAATATTTTATTCTTAACATTGAACCCTACCTAGTAATTGAAAACCATTTATTCTTGATGTTGAAGCCTACTCAGTAGCTGAACCTGAGAAAGGGTTAGTTCCATATGCTTGTTCACTGCCTTTATCGATCATCCATCCTGTGACTGGAAGATTAGTTTAATATATCTGGATAAAAGTCTAAAGAAGTAATTTTTTTAATAAATCATTTGATGCCTGGAAGCAGAATACAAACTAGCGGCCCTCATCCCAAATTTCAAAAGGTTCTAGATTGTCTGATAAGAGACTCTCAACTATAACTCCTGCATGAACTGATGCTGAATACTTATGAGCCAGTTGATAGCAGGGAAAAAAAATCTGGCACATTCCTTACCATGACTGATTGGTTGTCAGGAAAATCTATGCTAGTAGTTGTGTAGGTTAAGCTCATGCAATAAAAGAACAATTATTCACAAACTTATGCATCCAAAACTATATTAACACGTGTGTTGATGCCCCCAGTTATTTTGTAAGTGGAAGCTTTTTATATTTTAAATTTTAGTTTTGTGATAATAATACTGTTGCATAATGGGAGAGAGAGAGAGAGCGAGAGAAGGTGAGAGAGAGTGCGCAGGAGAGTGTGATGGTGAGGAGGGGGATGAGGGGTCGGCGCCGCGAAGCAGAAGGAAGGAATGCAAATTCATCGTGGAGTCCAAGGAGTTTGAGATCATTAGGATCGAGAGGAAAGGAAAAATCCAAGTTCTCATTGTGGAGAAGAAGGGAGGGGTCTCGTCATGGGTTCGTTTGGGTTTGAACAGTCTAGGGTTGTTCTTGGAAGGTCTGAACCTCTGTATTAAGGATGAGAAAGAAGCAAGATGGGGAAGGGAGTGGAAGGAACAGGGTCGAACGTTCTATATGTCACGAGGGATAAACAAAGCAGGGGGGTTTATCCGGCTAGGGGTCTCCGATCTAGAGAGGAAGCATTTCTGCATCTTCATCCCGAGAGGCAGAAAGGAAAAGAGGGGGTGGATGACCATGGCGGAGAAGCTTAAAGAGGTGATAGGCTATTTTGTCAGTAAATCTGAAACCCAGGAAGGAAAGGTTATAGGGAAAATTGTTGGGGGGAGTTCGTATGCAACAATAGCAAAACGAGCTCTGTTGGGCAATCAAAACACGATCGTAGTGAAGGTGAGAAGAGAGGAATCGATGGGATTACTGAAGAAGTTAGAACACTGTGTTGTGGCGAGTAGGAAGGGTAACTTAGGGGGAGATGATGATCTTGAGAAGCTGGGACAGCTTTGGGCAAAATCGTGGGAGCTTAAAGGCAGCTTAGGGTTGGCTAAAATGGAAAAGGGAAGGTATCTACTGGACTTTGAAGACTTGGAAGAGGCGCGTCGTGTTGTATCTTCTGGGAATCGCACGATGGAAGGAGTCTAGGTAGGGCTGGATTTTTGGAGTCCGAGGAGTGGGTGCTGGACAGAGGAGGAGAAGGCAAAGGAAATTTGGGTCAGATTATTTGGCCTTCCAGTCTCGCTTTGGAGCCCAGAGATTTTGAAGAAAGTGGGGGACGAATGCGGCGGCTTTATCACAATCGACGAACAAACGAAGACGTTAGGCGAGCTACAGTGGGCCAGAATTTTAGTGAGAAGAAGAGGCGATGCTCGACCGAGTGTTCTGGAAGTCGAAGTGGAGGAGGAGGTCTACGAGGTATCATTATGGTGGGAATGGTGTCCGGTGATAAGGAGGTCTTCCAGACAAGCAGATGGCCGTCGTAGCAGCGAGGTTGGGGGTGAGGAGTCCTCAAGCGCGGAGAAGCGAGTGACGAAGGGGTGGGTGAGCGGGAGGTTCGAGAACCTGCATCCGTCAGATGATGGGACGGGTGAGCAGTGGTCTGATTCGGGTCGGGCTGTATCCAACGTACCCCGAAGCCCAATAATACAGTCTTGGGTTCAATCTGGTGCAGTGCACCACTTAAGCCCAAATGCCAGCCCAAAGGAGTTAAGAGGGGTCGGTGGGCCTGGGCTGAAGAGTGGAGTAATGGGCTTAAAAATGAAAGGGGTGGCTGCAAGTCCAGAAGCAGGCCAGTCGCGTAGGTCTGATGAGGTGGGTTGTTCCATTATAGGCCCAGTCTTGCCATCAAACAAAGGCCCAAATGCAAAGGGATATGGGCAACAACCTGTTATAGGTGTAAACACAAGGGAGGGCCCATCTTCTCCATCAGCAGGCCAAGACCACAATATTCTTCAGCAGAAGGACTTACTGTTGACGGGGCTTGATCCAGGTAAGTCTCATGCGCCAGAGCCTTTTGTTGTGTGGGAGACTGAGGACATGAGGAAGTTAAATGGTGTGGCTAGGATATCAGAGACGGATAAGGTGCTTGAAGAGGAGTCAATGAGGTATGGAAGGGGGTTGTGTTCTTGGGGGAAAAGGGTTTTGGGGATCTCTCATCTCAATTCTTTTAATTTTGATCGGACTCCGGGAGGGGAGTCTTTCGATCATTCTGGGGATTCGAATGAGGAAGGTCGGGCTGACAATACAATGTGGCTAACGGTATATGAGGGCTGTATAGAAAGGAGCAATGGATGCAGGGAGGTGGGAGCAAATGAAAGCAGCAGTGATAAGGGAAGGGGGATGCATGGGGTCGGTGCCATATATGATACCCAAACAGAGAGAGGAATGCAGGAGGATAAATGGGAGGAGAGTGATTTGGCGAAATTCAGTCAATTCCTGGGATTTTCCACGGAGGGATTGGAAAAGGAAATCCTGAATTTTCTGTCTCAAATCAGAAAGAGAAGGGAGAAAATCCATAGTAAAGAGCTATTGGAAAAATCTAAGTTTGAAAGGGAGTTAAAAAGACTGGAATGCTCCATTAATTATGAGGGGGGAATTAAACAGAAGGGCTCGGTACAGGGCAAAGGGCGCCAGATTGTGATTGTCCAATGAAGATGAAAATTCTGAGCTGGAATGTGAGGGGAGCAAATGATAGCTCTAAAAGAAAAGTAATTAAGACGTTTATAAGGAATCAGAGGGTGGACGTAATCTGTATTCAGGAGACTAAAATTCAAGCTATGTCGGATAACATTGCGAGAAGCATAGGTTCCGGAAGATTTCTAGAGTGGAAAGCTGTGAATGCGGAAGGAGCCTCGGGAGGGATTCTGATATGCTGGGATAAAAGATCTCTAGAGATTCTAGATTGGGAAGAGGGTCAGTTTACTTTATCTTGTAGATTCCGGAATGTAGAAAATGGGGCAATTTGGATTTTTACGGGAGTGTACGGTCTGTTCTCCAAGGTGGAAAGGGAGGCTTTATGGGATGAGTTGGGGGCGATTAGAGGGCTGTGGGAAGACCCTTGGTGTATAGGGGGGGATTTTAACATAACTTTGTTTCCGAGGGAGAGGAGTAGCCAGAGGAGAATGAATTCAGCAATGAGGAAATTTGCGGAAATAGTGGATGATCTTGGGCTGATGGATCTCCCCCTTCAAGGGGGAGAATTTACTTGGAATGGGGGACAAAACAATCAGGCCTGGGCAAGATTGGACAGGTTCCTTGTTTCCCTTAGTTGGACAGACCAATACAATGGGATTAGCCAATGTAGGCTGTCCCGTCCGGTATCCGATCATTTCCCAATTTTGCTAGTGGGGGGGATAAGATGAGGTCCAACTCCATTCAGATTTGAAAATATGTGGCTTAAGGTTGAGGGCTTCAAAGAGTTAGTGCGCAGCTGGTGGCAAGGAATTGAAGTTAGGGGCAGTGGTAGTTACAAGTTGGCTACGAAGATGAAGGAAATCAAACAGAAATTGAAAGTGTGGAACAGAGAAGTCTTTGGGAAGCTGGAGAACAAGAAATCCTTAGCCTTGCAGCAGGTGGAGTTTTGGGATAGGGAGGAAAGTGGGAGAATTCTGACTGTGGAGGAAACAGAGCTTAAGAAAGAAGCAAAGGATAATTATAGGAAATGGGTGATTATGGAAGAAACTCATTGGAGACAGCTTTCTAGGGAAATATGGCTGAAGGAGGGGGATAGAAATACGGGCTTTTTTCATCGTATGGCAAGCGCTCACCGTAGAAATAATTATTTGGAGAGAATAAAGATCAATGGGGAGTGGCTGATAGAGGAGCAGGAAATCAGGGACGGAATTGCTAGCGAGTTTCAAAGCTTGCTTTCAGAAGATATGGGGTGGAAGGCGGACATAGGGGGCCTTCAGTTAGACCAGATCAGCCAACAAGAGGCTGAGTCCTTGGAGAGGCCCTTTACAGAGGATGAAATCTATGTGGCTCTGATGGAGATGAATGGGGATAAAGCCCCTGGTCCGGACGGCTTTACAATGGCATTCTGGCAAAATTGTTGGGAGTACATTAAAGAGGAGATTTTGGAAATGTTCAAAGACTTCTATGTCCATAGTTCTTTCCTCAAGAGCCTCAACAATACCTTCTTGGTGCTGATCCCCAAGAAAAGTGGGGCTGAGGATCTTAGAGACTTCAGACCGATTAGTCTCTTGGGGGGGCTTTACAAGTTATTGGCTAAAGTGCTAGCTAATAGAATGAAGAAGGTAGTTGGTAAGGTGGTGTCCACTTCTCAGAATGCCTTTGTGAAGGGAAGACAAATCCTTGATGCTTTTTTAATTGCAAATGAAGTGATAGACACGTGGCAGAAACAAAAGGAAAAGAGCATTATATGCAAGTTGGATATAGAGAAAGCCTATGACAGCATCAATTGGAAGTTCTTGGTGAAGGTGTTACAAAAGATGGGCTTCGGGTCTAAATGGGTGGGGTGGATGTGGAGTTGCCTATCGTCAGCTAAATTTTCAGTGTTGGTTAATGGAGTGCCTGCAGGTTTCTTCCCTAGCACTAAAGGCCTTAGACAAGGGGATTCGCTGTCCCCTTACCTCTTCATCATGGGGATGGAAGTGCTAGATGTGCTTATCAGGAGAGCTGTGGAGGGGGGGTTCTTATCAGGATGCAACATAAGGGGTGGAAGTGGTCCCTCTTTGAACATCTCTCACTTGTTTTTTGCTGATGACACAATTATCTTCTGTGAGGCCAGAAAGGATCATCTAACTTACTTGGGTTGGATTTTATTCTGGTTTGAAGCGGCTTCAGACCTAAGAATTAACTTAGCCAAGAGTGAAATCATTCCAGTTGGTGAGGTGGAGGAGGTGGAGGAATTGGCTGTTGAGCTAGGCTGTAGGGTAGGGACTTTACCTTCTTAGTACTTGGGTCTTCCTTTGGGGGCCCCAAATAGAGCGCCTTATATATGGGATGGGGTGGAGGAAAGAGTGAGGAGGAGACTAGCTCTTTGGAAACGGCAATATATTTCTAAAGGAGGAAGAGTCACCTTAATAAAAAGTACTTTGGCTAGCATGCCAATCTACCAAATGTCCATTTTCAGAATGCCCAAGGTTGTTGTTAGAAGGATGGAGAAAGTGCAAAGGGATTTTCTGTGGGGAGGGGGAAACATGGAGAGGAAAGTTCATTTGGTTAAATGGGAGGTGGTTTGTACAGACAAAGATAAAGGAGGGCTAGGCCTTAGAAAGCTAGCTTTGTTGAACAAAGCTTTACTTGGCAAGTGGATATGGAGGTATGCCTGTGACAAAAATAATTTGTGGAGACAAGTGATTAAGGTGAAGTATGGGCAGGAGGGTCTTGATTGGAGGCCCAAAAAGGCAAATGGGGCGGTTGGTCTAGGGGTTTGGAAGGAGATTTGGAAAGAATCAGATTGGTGTTGGGATAACATGACATTCCGAGTAGGAAAGGGCAACATGATAGGCTTTTGGACAGATGTGTGGTGCTCAGAATCTCCATTGTCTCAATGTTTCCCTTATCTCTTTGGTATGGCTGCGCATCAGAATTTGACGGTTGAGGAAATGTGGGATTAAAATTCGGGTCAAGGAAACTGGAACCTACACTTTTTGAGGGACTTCAATGATTGGGAGATTGAGTTGGTTGGGGAGTTTCTCCACATATTGAGGGGTTTTAAACCTTCCTTGGAGGAAGATTCAGTTCTTTGGAGAAAAGGAAGAAGCGGTCAGTTTAGGGTTAAGGAAGCTTACAGTTTGTTGACAAAATCGGATGATATGGGATTTCCTTATAAAAGCATTTGGGTGGCAAAAGTGCCAACTAAAGTTGCTTTTTTTGCGTGGGAGGCGTCATGGGGGAAGGTGTTAACTTTGGATAGTCTGCAAAGAAGAGGTTTTCAACTTCCAAATCGTTGTTTCTTGTGTGAATGTGAAGAAGAAAATGTAAATCATATCCTTATATATTGTACAGTGGTTAGAGCCTTATGGGATATTGTCTTTGGTTTAGTTGATGTGAAATGGGTCTTTCCAGGAACTGTAAAGGAGGTCTTAGCTAGTTGGAGGAGTTCGTTTGTGGGAAAGAAAAGGAAAAAGATATGGGATGTCATTCCGTTGTGTATTTTTTGGACGGTATGGAAGGAGAGGAATAGATTAGCTTTTAGGAGGGGGGGGGGGGGTTTGAATGTTCAAAAGTTAAAGAATTCTTTTGTTTGTAACTTGTGGAGTTGGGCCAAATTGTATGTAGGTGAGGAGGAGTTCTCCCTTATAGGCTTTTTAGAATGGATAGCCTCCACCTAAAGGGAGGTGATTCTTTGTTTTGTTTTTTGAGGCCTAATGTCACGGACTTAGTCGTTCACTAAGCTCGTGCGGCACTTAGACAAGTCAAGACACGTGATCTTGCTAAGTCAGCCTTGCTCCCCAATGCTTAGCTTGCTAGCCTAAGACACTCGCGACTCAAAAGCTTAAGAAGCTTGGTAGGCAACTCCTTAAAGAAAGGAAGCTCTTTATTACTCAAAGAAGCTTTTACAAGTGCTTGGAAGCTCACTTGCTTGGTTAGGAAGTGATTTGGGTGGTGCCTTGGCCAAATGAGGCCCTCTGGCCAAATGAGGCCCTCACCTATTTATAGGCACCAATGGAACTCTCTGGAACCTTGGATGGTTCCTTACAAATCAAGAATATTCTAGAACATCCTACCCTATTCTATGTACAACCCTATGTACAAGAATATACAAGAGATTCCTAGAAGTCTCTAGAAAGCCTGACTCCTCTCATGCCTTCCACCATAGTGTAGAGATGTGTGGACATCTCTAGGCATTTCTAGAACCTTCCACACTCTTCCCACCAGTGGCTTAGTGTAGATGGCTCCAGGAGTCTCCAGAAGCTTCCCTCCTCCTATATAAGTCCCTGGGGAGGGTCATTTGAAGCATCCTGTGACACTAAGCTGCCTTGTATACTTCCTGTATACTGTGCGGCGTTTTGCCTTTTTTAATGCATATCTTTTACTTATCAAAAAAAAAAAATTTTAGTTTTGTGATCATAGCATGCAACACTCTTTGGGTAACATAAACATGTATAAGTAAGTAGTTTTAGAGGTAGAATCCACTCTTTTTATTGAACTTTTTATTTTGATCAGGTTGTGCCGGGAGAGTTGACTATAGTGACTGGGGTCCCCAATTCAGGCAAGAGTGAGTGGATTGATGCTCTCTTATGTAATATTAATAGAAGTGTTGGTTGGAGATTCGCACTTTGCTCTATGGAGAACAAGGTAGTTTATGATTGACTAAAATTTGTACTTATCTTGTTTCTATTTAAACTATTTGTTATAATCTTAGATATTTGCTGCAAAATGTGGGCCCTTATATTAGAGATGAGTTTTGGAAACAAATGATATTATCTTAAATTGAATATATAAAAATATCATTTCATAAATGTATCACTATGTTTGTTCTTATATGTGTTTGGTAGCCTATTTGGATACTGTATTCCCCCTTCATGGGATTTATATGGAATCAGCAAGTACACCTGTTAAACAAGCTGCTCAACTTATTGGCATTTGGAAAAGATGCAATTGTCATAGGATTATAGATGCAGAGGTTATTGCTTAATCTTAGCAAATAAAGGTTGCATCCTTTTTAGACACTAGCAACCTCTGGATCAAAGGTGATTCAGTGATTCTTCTCTCTTTGGTTTCCTAGAGTAATGGAGGTCAATGATCAACTTTTCCAGAGGATTGGGATTCTTTTGTTTGGAAGTTGAAGTTTGCATACCAAGTAGTGGATAACAAGAAGAAAGAGATGCTTGTTTGTCTGAGGAGTTTGTCAGGGTTTCCTTCACCCTCAAGTTTAATGCTTCTATATGGGATGTCTTTTTCACTTGGTTTGGTTTTCATTATTATTATTTTTTATCATTTTTGTATTTGTGTTTTTTTTAATTTTACTTTTGTTGACTTTATCCTTAGTTTTTTTTTTTTTTTTTTTTTTTTTTCCCTGAATAAATTGTTTCAGTTACATGTTATAAAAGTGAATTCTTGTTCTCCATGAATAGTCTTTCTTTTTTTTTTGATAAGTAAAGCAAGATATATTAATGAAGAGGCGGAAAGTTACAAGTATACAGGGGGTATACAAAGCAACAACCCCCTCTCAAAGCAAAAAAACAACAAGGCTCACCACCCCTTAGTTGGACGCCAACCATTCCAAGAACCCTATAAGGGACGCTCGCTCCTCACCAATATACAATCTAGCCCAGCTCCACAAACTACAAACGAAAGAATTCTTAAGCTTTTGGATATCTAACACTCCCCCCCTAAAAGCTAGCCTATTTCTTTCCTTCCAAACCGTCCAAAAAAAATACACAACGGTATGGATTTCCATATCTTTTTCCTTTTCTTTCCCACAAAAGGGTCCCTCCAGCTAGTTAAGACCTCCTTTACAGTTTCTGGAAAGACCCACTGCACACCTGATAACCCAAGAACAATATCCCACAGAACTCTGACCACTATACAATGAATAAGAATATGATTTACAGTTTCTTCTTCACAACCACATAGAAAACAACAATTAGGAAGCTGTCATCCTCTTTTTTGAAGTCTATCAAGAGTGAGCACCCTCCCCCATGTAGCCTCCCAAGCATAGAATGCAACCTTGGTTGGCACTGAATCCACCCAAATGCATTTAGAAGGAAAAACAATATCATTGGGACTGGCCACCAATCTATAAGCTTCTTTGACCCTAAATTTGCCATTCCTTCCTCCCTTTCAACAGATTGAATCTTCCTCCATAGAAGGCTTGTAATCCCTTAGAACATGTAGCAAGTTCCCTATCATATCCATCTCCCAATCATTAAAGTCTCTCAAAAATCTTAGATTCCACCCCCCTTAACCAAAATTCTGATCCCACATCTCCTCCACCGTCGCATTCCTATGAGCAGCCATAGCAAATAGGTGGGGGAAGTTTTGGGACAGCCTTGTACCCTTACACCAAACATCAGTCCAAAAATTGATTTTGCTTCCCTTCCCAACTATGAACCCCATGTTATCCCAGCACCAATCAGTTTCCTTCCAAATTTCCTTCCACACCCCCACGCCGAAAGCCCCATAAACCCTCTTTGCTCTCCAACCATGACCCTCTTGCCCATATTTCACTGCTATCACTTGTTTCCAAAGATCATCTTTATCATAAGCAAATCTCCAGATCCATTTACCAAGCAAAACTTTGTTCAAGAGCACTAGCTTCCTTAAGCCTAGTCCTCCCTTGCTCTTATCCTCACAAATCGCCTCCCACTTGATTAGATGAGCTTTCCTTTCCACACTTCCCCCTCCCCAAAGGAAATCTCTTTGAACTTTATCTAATCTCCTAGCCACTAACTTAGGCATTCGAAACAAAGACATGTGATAGATTGGCATGTTAGTCAAAGTGCTTCTTATGAGAGTGATTCTCCCCCCTTTTGAGATATATTTCCGTTTCCACCGCGCTAGTCTCCTCCTCACTTTCTCTTCCACCCCATCCCAAACTGAAGGGGCTTTGTTAGGAGCCCCTAGTGGCAAGCCCAAGTATTGAGAAGGTAGAGAGCCCACCCTACATCCTACTTCCACTGCCATCTCCTCAATCTCCTCCACCACACCAACTGGGATAATTTCACTTTTGTCCAAGTTAACCCTTAGGCCTGAAGCTGCTTCAAGCCACAAAAGAATCCAACTCAAATGTGTTAGGTGCTCTTTTTTCGCCTCACAGAACACAATTGTATCATCAGCAAAGAAGAGATGGGAGATATTTAGATTGTTTCTCCTATCACCCTGAATACTGCAACCTGAAAGGTAGCCCCCCGCAACCGCCCTCCTAATTAGGGTATCTAACACTTCCATACCCAAGACGAAGAGGTAAGGAGATAATGGATCCCCTTGACGAAGCCCTTTAGAACTCGGGAAAAAGCCAGCTGGAACCCCATTAACTAGAACTGAAAACTTGGCTGAAGATATACAACTCCACATCCACCCCAACCACTTTGAGCCAAATCCCATTTTGTGTAGTGTCTTCAACAAGAACTGCCAATTGATGCTGTCATACGCTTTCTCAATATCTAACTTGCAAATGAGCCCTTTCTCTTTTCTTTTCTGCCATGAGTCTATCACCTCATTCGCAATTAAAGAAGCATCAAGGATTTGTCTTCCCATCACAAATGCATTCTGAGTTGGGGCTACCACTTTGTTTAACACTCTCTTGAGTCTATTAGCTAACACTTTAGCTATCAATTTGTATAGCCCCCCCAGGAGACTAATGGGTCTGAAATCTCCCAAATCAGCCGCTCCCTCTTTCTTAGGAATCAGAACCAGGAAAGTGTTATTGAGACTTTTGAGAAAAGAGCTTTGCTCATGAAACTCCTTAAACATCTCCAAGATCTCCCCTTTCACAAAATCCCTACAACTTTGCCAAAATGCCATAGTAAAGCCATCCGGCTCAGGGGCTTTATCCCCACTCATCTCCATTAGAGCTGAATGAATATCATTTTCAAAGAACGGAATCTCAAGACTCTCTGCTTCTTGCTGGCTAATTTGATCTAATTGGATCCTCTCAATATCCGCCTTCCACCCCAAGTCTTCTGAGAGCCTCTGTTGATAAGCATTTGCAATCCCCTCCCTTATCTCCTGTTCCTCTACCAGCCAAACCCCATCAATTTTAATTTTGTCCAAAGAGTTGTTGTTACGGTGGGCATTCGCCATCCGATGAAAAACCCCCGTATTTTTATCCCCTTCCTTAAGCCATACCTCCCTTGAGAGTTGTCTCCAATGGATTTCTTCCAAAAGAACCCATTTTTTATAGCTTTCCTTTGCTTCCTTTTTTAATTCTATCTCTTCCAAAGACAATCTTCTTTCGCTTTCCACACGGTCCCAATAATCCACTTGCTGTAGGGCTGCGCTTTTGTTACCTTCCAGATTTCCAAAGACCTCTCTATTCCAAGCTTTTAGTTTCTGTTTGAGCTCCTTCATCTTTGCTGCCAATCTATAACTAGCAGTGCCTCTGACCTCAATTTCCCTCCACCAATTCCGAATAAGGTCTAGAAAACCCTCAACTTTTAACCACATATTTTTGAACCTGAAGGGAGATGGACCTCTCCTTAGCCCGCCTCCTTCTAGTAGAATGGGAAAGTGGTCAGAAACAGGACGAGGTAGCCTTCTTTGAATCACCCCACTGAACTGATCTAGCTAGCTAGGAGACACCAAGAACCTATCCAATCTTGCCCAGGACTGGTTATTCAGGCCCTCGCTCCAAGTGAACACCCCCCCTTGCAACGGGAGATCTACTAGCCCTAAATCATCAATAATATGAGCAAACCTCCTCATGGTCGGGGTTATTCTCCCTTGGCGGCTTCTTTCTCTTTGAAAAAGGGTACTATTAAAGTCACCCCCTAGGCACCAAGGCTCGTCCCAGATTCCTCTTACAGCCCCAAGCTCTTCCCACAAGCATTCTCTTTCCCGTGAACACCCAAACAGCCCCATCTTCCACATTCTTGAATCTACACGAAAGGGAGTACTGGCCCTCCTCCCAATCCACAATTTCCAGCGACCTTTTATCCCAGCAAATCAACAACCTTCCTGCTGCCCCATCCGCATCCAAAGCCCTCCAGTCTAAGAATCTTCCCGAGCCTAAACTTCTCACCACCCCCTCCGACATTGGCTGAATTTTTGTCTCCTGAATACACAGTAAATCAACTTTTTGATTCCTTATAAATGTCTTGATAATTTTCCTCTTGGCCCTGTCATTTGCCCCCCTCACATTCCAACTTAACAGCTTTAGCTTCATTAATCTACTGCAAGCTGATCCCTTTTGCCTTGTGAAAGGCTTTTTTGCTTACACCCTTTCTCATAATTAACTGAGCACTCCAGTCTCTTCAATTCCCTTTCAAATTTTGACTTCTCCACCAATTCTTTGCTATGAATTCTCTCCCGTCTCTTTCTTATTTTGATCAAGAAATTCAAAATTTTCTTTTCCAACCCTTCTGTTGAAAAACCCAAAAAGTGACTAAACTTGGCCAAGCTGCTTTCTTCCCATCTATCCTCTTTCTCAGCTCTGACCTCTTGAAGTTCTGTCCTCTCTGAATTCCACTCCATCCCCCTAGCCAAATTAGGGTGCTTATTGAATTCTACCAAGTCCCAACATCCATTGCCATCCATTCCGGGACCAACTTCATTACTTTCCTTTAGCACCCCAGAGTGATCGAAAGACTCCCCCTCCAGAGTCCGATCAAAAGAATACAAGATGAGATGAGAAGACCCATAGCCCCTTTCCCTTTCTTTCCTTAGTCCAGAATCATACCTCATGGCTTCCTTTGCCAGCGCCTTGTCTGTTGCTGAACATATGTCTTTCTCCCTTTTCTTCCTTGCTTCCTCTGTCTCCCATATGACTAGGTGCTCTCCCTCTAAAGAACTCCCGCTTCTAGCAATTCTGCAGTCCAGAAGGTTTCCTTTCTCCATGGGTCTTTTACCTTTGTTTTGGGCCATGGACTGACTTGAACTGGCCTCTTCCATCTCAGCCACTGGGCCTCTCCCACCATGAGCCCATCTTTTGGGCTGTCTAGCCATTGGTCCATCAGGAATGGTCATCCTTTCCTTTAATGTCGGGCCCGTCACTGCACTCAGCCCACATGGGCTCTTCTCTACCCCCCTTAAAATTGACTCCTGGGCCTGGTCTACTTTTCCTTTCCAGCCCAATTTACTCTCCTTCCAGCCCAGCCTCTTATTTGAATTTATCAACTCCTCGGGCCATTCAAAGATTGAACCTTGGGCCGTGGGTTTAATTGAACTGGCCCCATTCATCAAACAGCCATCCCCGTCAAACGCCCAGCTCTTTGACGGCCCAACCTCTAGCCCCGCCCCTTCTTCCATCACTCCCTTTAGCTTTAGGCTCGAAGGTTTCGGCCCACAGACCCTTCTCTCATAACCCATGGACGCTGATTGTTGGGCCCGATCAACTATCCCCTCCCAGCCCATAACCCTCTTCTGGCTTGCTGTCCCCTCATCTGACGATAGCAGCTCCTCGGGCTTTTCAATGGCCGAATCCACCACCACGCGCGAGCCGGAGCGTGAGATGTTGTCATCCCTGACCTCCCCCCATTTTCGGCTATCAGCCCTACACTTCTTGACTGACGGCCTGAGCTCCCACCAGAGGGCGAGGGTAAAAACTTCCTCCTCGATCCCAATCTCTAGCGTACTCGGTTTAGCTCTACCGTTCGTCCTAACCAGAATCCTAGCCCATTGGAGCTCGTCCAGCTTCTCCGTCTTCGAATCGATGTCAATGAAACCACCACATACATCCCCCACCCTTCTCAACACAGTCGGGTTCCACAATGACACTGGTAGTCCAAAGATTCTAACCCAAACCTCATTACTTTCTTCCTCCTCCTCCTTGCATCCACTCCTTGGACTCCATTTCTCAAAACTCAGCCTTAGCTCTCCCATCGTTTTTTCTCCTGATAGGGAAACCCGTTGAGCTTCTTCCAAAGATTCAAATTCCAACAAGATTCTGCTTCTCTCCAATTTTGCCAGCCCTAGGCTTCCTTTCAATCCCCAATAGCTCACCAGAAATTTCCCCAATTTTTCCAAATCTTCTTCATCTCCTGACCTAGGGTTCCAACTCCCGACAACACAATACTCCAATTTTTCCAGATTGCTTTGGATTTCCTCCCTCCATACCTTCACCTGAACTGAATTTATAATTTTACAGATCGGTCTCTTCACCACTTCCGCGAACGTTCTCTTCATATTCATGTTTCCACCTACCTTTTCTTCTTGCATGTTGTTCTTTCTATCGATTGACCTACGCAGAATCTGTAGATTTTCCGCCATTGCAGCCCATCCATTTTTTCCTCCTCTACCTTTTGGAATGTAGATGCAGTATTGTTTTCGTTCCAAATCAGTTACCCCTAGTCGGAGAAAGCATCCCGCTTTATTCACACTTCGCAGCAGAGAGTAGGATCTCCCCTGTTCCTTCCATTCCTTCATCCATCTGTCTTCTTTCTCGTCCCTTATACAGTGGTTTAGACCCTCCATTAGGAACCCTAAACTCTCCAATCCTATTCTAACCCATGACGAGACTCTCCCTTTACTTTCCTCTATAAATATTTGGGGTTTTCCTCTTCTCTCTAAAAGCTCCAGCCCAAACACCTTGGATTCTACTGCGAACCTGCTTCCCCTTCGCCTTCTTCGAAGCCCCTCCTTATCTTCATCTCCCTCGCCGGCGTAATCTCACCTTTTTCCTTCCTTGTGAGCTCGCTCGCTGCCGCGCTCACTCTCTTTCTCTCGCTCTCTCTCTCCCATTCTTCTACGTCTTAGACTCTTTCCATGAATAGTCTTTCTTGTGCTCTCTCGTCCTTATCAATGACATCTTGAGAGAATATGCATGTTCAAGCATGTTTGAATGATAGTCAATGTACTCTTTGCTCATTGTTAAGGTCTTTATTATGGTTATGTCTAGGATTGAGAGTGTTCAACATTGACTTCCCGCACTCCAGAGAGGGGGTAGGGAACAAAGATCACTTGATTGGTTGGAATTAGGTCACAAACTAAAGTGTGAAAGAGGTATGTGGTTTTGGATGGTGCTATGACTCTGAGGAATAGAACTCTTGTAGGTAAGTGGTTATGGAGATTCTCTAAGATGAGTGAATCATCGTGGCACAAGGTTATCCAAAGCATAAATGGTCTACAACCCCATAAATGGGACACAATTGTTTTGATTAGGTGGTTGAATGGGTGTCCTTGTAAAGTTTTTCCCTGGTGTTATCATGATTTCTCTTATTTTAGTTCCTTTTCAGTTGGGGATGGTTCAAAATCTGTTTATGGGAAGATCTATGATGGGGGATCAATCTCTTTTTCTCCAATATCCTAGCATCTATCTTATTTCCAGTGTTAGAGACTAGAGATTTCTTATTTCCTTGTTTCATGACCCCTCTATTACATCTCTGTTCTGGAAATCAGAACCTGAAATCAACGACGTCTCTTTGCTTCTGATATCTATGTTTCATGTTTATTTGTCATGTTCTTTCCTTAATGTGAAGGTTTAATTCATGACTGCATCGGGCCTATTCTTTTTTCTTCAAAATTTTCTTCCAAGTTTATTCTAAAGTAATTCCATGAATAATATCATTCCAGCCAATTTATTTGGAAGTCTAAAGCTCTCCCTATGGCTTGTGGCTGATAAAAAGATTATTGTTAATGATATGTTGTCCTTTTCCTTTTTGGCCTTTATGCCTTGTATACATTGTACATACTTTCAAGTGTTCTTCTTTAGGCACTCTTCATACAAATGGTTTTACTTATCAAAAAAAAATGTTGCCCTTTTCCTCAAGTACTGTTTACTATGCTTGTGCAGTCTGGGGCAGTGGACCATTGGGGGATTTTGTTGGAAAGGATTTGTCAAAAGCTTAGTGGATTAGTGGATATCTTCAGCTATTTGTGGAATGTTATCCACTACTCCAGGTCCTTCTGGTTTTCTGCTTCTAAGGAATTTCTGGGTGCTTCTTTGGTTATGATGGATTGGGAAAGACCTATATGCTTATAGCTCAGGGGGAGTGATGGGGCCTGCATAGAGTGGCAAGCCCTTCCTCTTGATTGCCCTAACTTGGTTGTGTTCCTTGGTAACCAGGGGCATTGGGGGATTGTTGGTGTATTTAGAAACCATTGTGACACTCTGGTGTGAGGTGTTCTTCAAGCCAGTGGCTCTGAGGTTAGCCAAAAGGTAGAGATCATAACCTTGTGATCGAATGAGGTGAGGTCATTAAGACATAACATTCTTAATGCTCTTGTGGTGGAAGGAGTCTCTCAACGATTTTTAGACTATCCAACTAAGTTGTGTAGTTGGGCAAATGACGAGCAACTGATGTTAGAGGCCTTTCTTGAGGATTGCTGGCCTTCTAGAGATAATTTACTTGTTGATCCTATTGTGAGCCTGTGAACTTGCTATATATTTGTTGTCTTCCTGTTCTCTTGTACTCTCCTCTTGACTTCTGGTTTTGAAGGATAACTCTTCCTTACTCATAATTCTAGTACAAAATTTCTTTTTCGTTTTTTCATTGATTTAAATAAATCATTTTCTGTCAATAGTAGCATGGAAGAAGCATATATTAACACTCGATTAAAGTATCCAGTTAATTAATGCCACAAACAGTTGGCCTTTTAGAATATTCTTAATTAGTCTGTGTAGGTTTCCAGTTAATCAATGCCAAAAAATAGGGCTTTTAGAATGTTTTTAATGAGTCTGTGTGGAACTGATCTGACTTTTCCTTCCTAATTGTTAGTTGGATTAATATAGTCATTCATGGACAGTTCTGACATGCATCAACTATTTGATGAAGTGATTGAAATATCTTTGAACACAATGTCATTCATGCATGCAACTTTCTACCAACATTCATGCTTATTCCTGTCCAATTTTCTGGTTTTTAGGTTCGAGAGCATGCCAGGAAACTTTTGGAGAAACACATAAAGAAGCCTTTCTTTGATGCAGGGTAAGTTCAAGTCAATATCATTCATTATTGCTCACCATAGCATTTTGGACCTAATTGTTATCGTGTTCAACTACTTACAGCATACCCACTTATGACAGTTAGGGTTTCATAACTATGTCCAAACTTTAATGTGGCGAGAAATGTTTAACTCTGGCAAACAGGCTGGTGGAGAGTAGTGACTTCATTAGGTTATAGGCCAGCATTATTTTTAGTCCCTTATTGGTCATGCTCGTGTTTAGTTTGATTGCTGACTGAGTTTTGAGGATGTGGATATTTCCTTCTTGGTTTGGAACATGTGTCTCAAGGGGGAGGATTTTATTTTTTTTTAAAAAGGAAGGGAGTTTTTTTGCATGGAGGTTTCATAGTTATGTGCTAACTGGTCAATTGGATAAGTGTAAAGGGGAATTAGGACAATGGAGGAGAAGAGTTTGGAAATGTTGGACGAGGAAATTGATGGTTGTTGAAGATAGCTAGGTTTGACCAGACAAGCAAGGAGGGCTTATCCTTAGAATGAAGGGTAAGATGTGAAAGAAGAGAGGTTTCAAGAGGGGAGCTGACATGGAAATGGTTTCTATGAGAATAAATCAAGTGAGTTGTGGTTGAAGAGAAATAGGAATGCCATGGTTTTCTGGGATATATTAACTGTCTATTGTTGAAGCAACCATCGCAGGAATATGGTCATTAATGGGGATCCTTATCTTGAGGGAAGATGGTGTTGTTTTATGAGAACCATCCTCTAGAAAGATGAAGAGGAATAGGAATACCATAATTTCTGCAAGATAATAAATGCTTATAGCTGTTAATCATCATCACAGGAAAATGGTCTTTAATGGGATCTTTCTCTCCAGGGAAGATATGATAATCATCCTCCATAATGATTGGAGTTGGATTTCATGATTGCAATGAGAGTAAGGATGCTTTGAGGATAAATCATGTAGCAAGGAGAGTTTGCTTCTTAAAATATTTTAGAGGGGAGACAGATATTTGATGCAGTGTTGATGTGATTATCGGTGCCTTGGATCAGGAGCAGGATTTTGGGATTTATTTTGAAGTTCAAAAGCATTGTGCTTAGATGCACTGGGATTTCCATGTATATTTTGTAGCATATGGGGTTTGCTGAGAAATGGAGGACGTGGATTTAATTATTATTTTTTCATTGCTTGAGTATTCAGTTCTGATCAATGGTTGGCTGGCATGCTTTTTAGCTGCTTCTTGGGATTGAGACAGGGTGATCATCTATAACCTTTCCTTTTCATTTTAGTCATGGAAGTAGTTTGGGGGCTCTGATCTTCTCTGCGTAGATGATGTCATTGCACTCTGTGGTTGAGGTGACCTAATTGAGATTTCTTAGGTGTGTGCAGTTTCACGGCAAAATTGTGTCAATTCCAATGACATGGAAAAGGTGTTTAATTTGGCTGCTAATTGGATATGCAGGAGTGGTTCCTTCCCTTCTTCCCATTTATTTTTTTATATAAAACCTTGTGGGCAAATTTCAAAGGGGTGTTTGGTTCAGAGTAGGTAGTTAGGAGGTGTAGAAGGGGATAGGTGGGTGTATGAGACAAATATTCATCAAAGTGAGGGCATTTAACCTTCTAGAGAGCACCCGTGGGAGTTGCCTATGTAACTCAAGCTGCTGTTTGCAATTCAATGTTTAGTTGCTGCTAGGTTGAAGAAGCTTCAGAGGAATGGGAGAGGCCTAACTTGGTTGGTAGTGGGGGGTTTGCGTTTAGACAAGAAGATTCATTTGGAAAGGTTGTTGATTATTTGTTCTAACAAGATTATGAGGGGGCTTGGTTATAAGGAGCCTTGGGCATCTCAACAATGCCTAACTTGGAAAGTGTTTTAGGAGATTTGTACTACAACACACCTATAAAAAAAATAAAAATAAAAATAACAAAGATTTGTGCTAGAACACAATAGTTTTTGGAGAAAGGTGATTGGGGATAGAGGAAATGGAAGAAGGGGGTGGTTGGTTAAGATAGAGAAGCTTATGATTCAAGCTTAGGAATGGAATTGGAAAGAGTAGGAATGATTTTTCTCTTGAGGACAATTTTCTATTGGTAATGGCCTTTGGATCAAGTTTTAGCATGACCCTTGGTGACATGGGGGGACTTTAAGAGAATGATTTATGGATTTTTTTTAATCTTGTATCCATAAAGAGGCTTGGGTGTCAAATTATTAGGATGAGATTTGTTGCTATCCTGGTTTAGAAGGAACATTGTGGATCACAAGTTGACTTTGGTCGACTTTTCTCAATAATGCTGTGTTTTCTTGATGTTTTCTGGGCATGGCAGATAAGTTGGCTTAGAAGATTGCCAAGAGGGGTTCGTTCTCAGTTAGATTCTACTTTAATTCTCTAAATATGGTTGAAGCTCCCACCTTTTGAGCTAAAGCTGATATGGAACCCTGGGATCTAAGATGATTTTTCATGTGGGAAGTTGCATAGGAGAAAATCCTTGTCAACAATCAACTTATGAGAGGTTGTCATAGGGTCAATTGGTACTTTCTTTGCGAACAAGATTTTTCAGTAGTCTGATTGCATCCTTATCCACTGTGGCTAGGCTTCTGGGTTATGATCCTTAGTTTTCGGTTTTTTGGAGTGTCTAGGGTTCTCTCTTGTTTGATTAGAGATGTTCTGCTTAGCTAGGAAGGTGCTGTAATTTGTCCAAGTGCACTGTGGTTTGAAGGTGATTCCTTTATGTCTTCTAGTTCGTGTGGGAAGATTACAAGAATGGAACAGTTTGAAGGATTGAAGGGTTAAGCTTGGACGTGAATCTGTTTTTTAAAGACCCTGTTTTTGTGGTCAGATGGGGGCTGGGTTTAGATTTAGCTAACATCTATCTTGTGGATTTTGTTGATAGTATTGGTATTGAATAGCTAGGTCTAAACTCTAAAGTTTAGAGTTTGTTGATAAAATGATTTATCCTTTTTTGCCTATTAAAAAAAATATTTTAGAGATAAAGAAATAACTTTGTAAGACGGTGAATATGCTCTTTGACTCCATCCTCTTTTTCTCTCTCTCATAACTTCATTGACAATTAGTGTCTCATGATGTACCTTATAATCTAACATGCATAATTTTATTTTTACTATATATAACTAACATATTTACTTGTGCATGCTATGATCATTAACTCTTCTCTTGCTTCACCTTAGGTATGGGGAATCTATTGAACGCATGAGTATTGAGGAGTTTGAGCTAGGGAAGAAATGGTTAAGTGAAACATTTTATCTCATACGGTGAGTTAAATTTTCAACGTCTCTGTGCATATTTCGGGCAGGGTTGTCCTAGGAGTTCAATTCCATGATTAGTGATTGCTCACCTGATTAAATGATGTGGCAAGGGATTGTTCTTCATATCCACTTCAGTCAATTCTGGATGATGTCCTTAATTCCGCATTTCCAACTTGCCAAGTCTGTCCTTACTAACAAAGAATAGTGCGTCTCACATCCTTTACTGTTTACACATCACAGATTAATGCTGCATTTGCAACTTGCCAAGTCTGTCCTTACTAGCAAAGAATAGTGTGAGCGTGCGCATATGTGCATCATCTCATATCCTTGGTATTTATGCTTGTTGGATTAATGACAAACTGTCCTAACTACCAAAGACATGTGTATTTGTGCATGTGCGTCTACTGTTTACATTTATCTGATTTACAGCCGACCCCGTTCTAACTAGCAAAGACATTTGCATGTGTGTGTGTGTGAGTTTGTGCGTGGGTGAGTGTGTTTACTGTATAGCTTCACAGCTTAGTAGCTAACCCCGTCGTAACTAGCAAAGACACCTATGTGGGTGTCTGTTTTTGTCTGTCTCTGTGTGTGTGTGCACATGTGCATGTCTATGTCTATGTCTACCTGTGTATGTGTGTGTGTTTATTACCATGCATCCCTGTCTCTGTATCTTTGCATGTCTGTGTTTGTGTATGTGTGTGCCGATGCATTCGTTTGTCCATGTTTTTGTGTCTGTCACATCTTTGTTGCTGACATTTCACAATTTAACATCCAATCAAAGATTCATGCATGCCTGCACGTTCATTTTTTTCCTCTCTTGTTTCTAGTTTGTCAAATTACTTACTACACACACACACGTGTCAAAGTAATAATAGTAATGAGTAAAAAATGAAAATTTATGTCCACTGAAGTGCATGCCAATAGCCTCGCTACAGTTATATGCATGCTTAATGTGTGTCAGAATTCGGGGTGTAGCAGTTTTGAACATGTGTGGCCGTTGAGATTAACAAAAAGCCTTGGCCACCTGAAATTTGATCTTGGTTATTTTTCATCCATCCACAGTAATGAAATTTGACCGAAATTTCACCATTTAACTTTTTCATCAGAGAGATTACTATGTCTTCCTACTGCAAGTGAAAGTTACCTTAATCTTCTTGTTAACTCCAATCAACAGCAACAAAGACAGCACCTTAGCCACTAAACTTTGCTAGTTTTTGTGGTGGCTTTTCTGAGGTTTTGTTGATCTATATGGATTCAATGCTTTGAAGTTTGCCTTATATTCTTACAGCACTTCCCGGAAAAAAAAAATGCATATCACTTAAAATACATGCTTTGTCTATTCTGGCTAGGATTTGTTTATATTTAGCATTTCACACCCATCTTAATTCTATCAATTATAAATTCTTCTTGCCCTTGAGGCATGGCTCGAGTGGTAAAGGATTGGGAGGGTTTGCGGTAGGTTCCAAATTCAAGTCCCAATGGGGACAAAAAATTTACCTATCAAAATATATACATATATATATAATTTCTTTGTGACTATCTTCTGCCAATCAACCTTGATGATTTATAGGTATTGGTCACCTTGGTTATTCTTTTAGAGTGCCTTAATTTGAAGAATTTTATAGTGAATTAATTAAAAGAATCTTATGAAATGTGCTATTGTAGACCATGAAAATAATTTATCCTAGGTGGTTAGATTCATTGGTGCACTTTTTCTTGCTGAGTTTATTTATCTGAAGCAGAGTTTATTCAGTGAGCCCTTTTATACACTTGGATGATGATGTTTACTCAAATTGTTTAGTTCCTTTTCATGTTCCTAGTGTTGCTTGTAAGTTCATTGAACTATTACTGTTTGAATTGATTTACATGATGTGCTGTGAACTAGGTGCGAGAATGATTCTCTTCCAAATATAAAATGGGTTCTTGATCTTGCAAAAGCAGCGGTTCTAAGGCATGGAGTGCGTGGGCTTGTAATTGATCCATACAATGAACTTGATCATCAGCGTCCTGCAAACCAGTGAGTCTTTCACCTCTTATGCCTCTTGAACAGTGCTGTTTGTGATCTTTTCTCATTTGGTTATATTTTGGGTTTGAGTCTAGGAGTAAACTTGATAAGCAACACATGCACACATACAAAACAACAGCCCACTGGATCTGATTGGAAAAAGATCACCACCACCCACTCCAGAAAGAAGTATTCCCACAGATTACTTTTTCAGAATACAAGCTGAGGTTGCCTTATTTTAATGTTGTGGAAAACAGTTATATCTAGCCAATAAACTATATCCTATGCTTAAGAGCCTACTTCTCTAAGTCCATATCTTCCGGCATCACCATTCCCATTCTCTTCCTTTCAAAGCAATTCTTTGATAGCTGGGAGACCCACTTGTTATGACGTATCTAATAGGCAGCCTGAACCCACGAATGTAGGTGAATAACCATCAGCTTTCCTTCAACTTCAACCTGTACCCGCCCGTAAATACCTGGCCAATTGCTTCACTTCCAGTCCCAGGTAACCTCCTTTCTCCGGCAGCAACTACCCGACTCTTCGATGCCTCCCTCGATGTTAATTAAAAAAAGGGAATGTCAACGCATCCGGGAATAAACGATTAATCTCTATCAATAGACCTGCTAAGGACCCGAACCATATAGTACTTAGTACCGGTGCCGTGGAAAGATATGTTTTTAGATCTCGCATTTTAAATCCTCCTTATTTATTGTAATACATAATGGTAATACATATATGATCAGATGCATATGGACCACTTGTATTTGTACACAGAATTCCCGATTCAAATTGAAGATTAGCTAGATAAGATTTTCTTTTTCTGTTTTAAGAAAAAGAAGTTTCTTTACTCCTGAGCATTCCCCAAAAATATTCATTTATTTTTTATTTCATTTTTAGGGTGGGTTTCATATTTAATATGTATATAAGTCTTTTTTTTTGTTTATGTCAATATAGATATATATATGAAAAAAAAAAAAAAAAATGGGAAGAAAAATTGTGTATATCAATGGAGGAAATAAGGATGTGGAAAACAAGACAGGGATTCTCTACAATGACACTGTAGACCAATTGAAAGGGATGTAGCGCAGCTTGGTAGCGCCTTTGTTTTGGGTACAAAATGTCACGGGTTCCAATCCTGTCATCAATGGAACGACCGGGGGATCCAATAGAACGAACCTCCACAGGAGTGTTTAGGTCCAACGCGACGGTATAGTACCATGACCCAAGAATGGATTTCATCCAATTATGCAATAACCACTGATCATGCCAAAATCCTCTGACCAAGCTTGCTCCGAGATGACTAAGTCATCTGGAAATCTTGGGGTCAAATGCTTAAGCAAAAATCCTCTAACCCTGATAACAGGTCAGTACTCCCATCTCTGGGAACGCCAACCATAATCAGAAAGGGAGAGGATTAATACCAGTCGGCGAGTGTAGTAGCAAAAACAGACGACTCTTTGGTATCGCGCACTGAGTATACACGTGATAACCGACACCCCTTAGTCTAGTCTATAAGCAACTAAAAGACAATACAATCAATCTTTAGTGACGGTTACAAGAATGGCGGGGATACTATAGAGTTGACTAATGATCTTCACATCTGAACTGAGACTGGACGACTCTTGCTGCCACCCTCACGGAAGACACAAAGAATCGCTTAGCAAACTCTAAGGCACCAGTCTTAGATACTCCATCTTTCTCTAAGTAAAGATTAACATGTAACTGGTCCATCAGTGTTCGGTACTCACTTGCAACCAAACGATCCCCAATGACGATATCGTCATCGAGGATCGCATAGTCTTTGAACCTACGTCCCGGGTACACTCGCCGCTCGGCGCAAATCCACACGCACAAATGATGTGCAAGGGGAGGTCAAGAACTAAGGAAACCCTTTTTGGTGGGGTTGACCAGTTCCAAATAAAAAAAGACCCTTGTCTCTTTTCCAGATCTAGGTGGAAGAAGGACACGGGAAAGAAAGTCACAAGGAAGCCTTTAAGTGATAGGGGGAGCAATCCACCAAAACGGTTAAGCTGGCAAGGTACTTAGCAGGGCAGAAGGATGGCTGGCAGGGATACCGGACCAAAGCAACTGATCCGGCGGGAGGAGAAACGAAACTGAGAATAGAACTCGAGTTGGGATGGAATCGGCTTCTTTTATTGCATTGCCCATGAAACCTTCCAGCCGGACAAAATCGATGAAACTTCTTCGCCCACCTTCTCCTTAAAGATGGCTTGAAGAGGCTTTCTTATGACTTCTAGATTCGGATCCACACCCACTTTGTCCAGCATCCCACACTCAAACTAAAGGACAGACGGGACTTGGATAATCGAGACCTGATTGCGCTTTGCTGCTACCCTTTCAGACAGTCATGTTCACAGCAGTCATTCCCTTCTTTGGTCCAGAATTAGTAACAGAGAGCTGTTCGAAGGAAGACTTTGTTGATGCAGTGGATGCAGTTTAGTCGATAAAGGGTTGGTGCTCTTCGGAATGTGTAATTCATTCTGGACAGGCAAAGCCGGAAGGCGTTGTTCATGTAGTTGCTTTTGTTTGAATCGAGAGAAGGTTGGTGCAATTCATTCAATACAGGAAAATGGGTTTGTCTTTCTTCCTTGGTCCATATCTCTCAAATCACTTAAAATAATAGGTTTGTGGGTTGTAACAGAAGTGATTGGGGGGGCGCCCCTTTCCTCTTAGCACTCAAAGACAAGGTTTAATGGATGCTACCGGGAAAGAAAAGAGTGGATTCAGAATTCACTATAATTAAGTTGGATCATAGCTATTTTCTTTCAATCTCATTCTAGCCGGATCAATCAATTCATTCACGTAGAAGAAAGTTGGTTCATTGATTGCTGATCCACAATAGGGCTCATAACTCCTTAATCCACCTATCCAAAGAATTTATTTAGAATGCAGTTGGTTCATCATGCATGTAGAATAAAGAAATTGCTCTTTTCGTTCTTGCCTTTCCTTCTCTACCAGATGAGCTTTTTGTCAACTACAGTCTCTCACGGATGATAAAATTGGTTCGCCGAGGATCTGCCTTCCTGATCGACGATGAGTACCAAATGTGATCCAAAAGGTAGTTGCCTTCTAATCCAAGGGTCATCCCTCCTACTCTTAAAAAGATAGCGGCTAAGAAGCAAGTGTCTCCATGCCGTGTCTCACGCTTTTCTTCGAGATCCATGGTGACATATATAAGGATTTGTTGTTCTGTTCGGAACACAAAGGTATTTCATAGAGAGGTGTTTTCCTGGATCTTCATTCACAGAACGAGTAAAGCCGGAAGGAAGACATTTTTTTTGTACAGAGGGAATTACCAACATCGAACGGCATGTGTTAAGCATTTCGTTTAGGAAGAGAAAAGTTGCTATTGATGCAATTGGACTTCTTTTCCTTGACACAAGGCTATAAGAATCAAAGGAATACTGGGCGTAAATGACTTAGGAGTGAAAACCAGGCAAAGTCCTTACCTTACTTACCCGGCTCCAGGCCAAAGCGATGAAAAGGCGAAAGGCCCCTATATTTAATATTGGCACGCCTCTCGGAAGGGAGAAAGCCTAGCCCTATCTTAACCTTCTGATCCTAGTTGGCTCGAGTAAGGCAGGCAACTGATTAGCAATCTATAAAACATTGAACCAGATACAACATTGAAACAAAAGGAAATCACTTCCGGGCCGGGCTTAAGGGAGTTCAGCCGAGGAGAGGCAGAGAAGAAGCAGCCATTTCATCGGTTGTCGGAAGAGCAGTACAGTAGGTCGTAGGTAAGTAGTCTATAGTTCACTTTCGTCTATGGCCTGCCCCGCTCTCTCTTCAACTTAGTTATTAGTACTTCGGAGTGGTGCAGACTCTCCGGCTTGGCTATTGAATGAATCTTATGCTTGTCAGGTCCACTCCTGGGTCTTCTCTTGCCTATCGTCCACTTCGGTGACTCCAACCCCGGAAACATGATCTCTTCCACTAACCTCTTCACATGAACTTTCAGAGTCCCTATCTAATAGTCACCTCCCTTACTAGCTAAGGCTAAGGTGGTGTCAACCAAAGGCGCAAGAAGTTCTCACATGAATAGACGTTTGAATATTCACTCAGTACCGCTAAAGCCCTGTGTTAGCGGAATCAGAGCTAAAGGAGGAGTTCACAACCGCTTTCATTCTTTTTGAGACTTACCAAGCGAAAGGCGTAGAGGCGCTGTTCACACGTCTTGGTGAAGAAGCTGTCATTGGTGCGATTTTTGCTTTTTCATCTGCTCTAAGACCAGAGGTTCGGGCCTCCATTAAAACTACTACTGCTGGATCATGCATCCTCAAAGCTCTCGTAAAGTACGATTGAATTCATCATTCGCTGCTCCTCTGCAATTCCAGAACATTATCTTCATAGGGAAGACCATAAGGGATTTTTAGCTCAAAGCCCATGGTGGGTACGGCCTCTCCGTTTGGCCCATCCGCTTCCTTTGTCTGCTAAAATCATTGAGTTCAAATCAAGAAACTTAAGATAAACAATCAGCAACCCTCCTTCATTTCGAGAGGAGAAAGAAAGATAGGAAAGAGAGTGCCATCTGAAAATTAGGTGGAATTTGTCCTATTGAATCGAAGCAGTCCGCTCTCTATCCTGTGGAGAGCTCTTGTTTTCACCAAGGTCTGAGGGAGTAGCCCTTAAGCACTTTGAATTTATATACCTAATATAAGTATATAGGGTAAGGATAAAAGTGCCCATTCTTAGCATCACTTCCTTCAGCTCGACTAGCTTCTTTCAGAAGAACAAATCTTGTCCATATGTTCGGTTAGCGGGACATTCAAACAAAGAAGCTATGCACCAAAACGGAAGATTGTACTTATAGTACACGAGCAAATCAATGAAATAAGTAAGTTCCTACTATCCAACAAGCAAGGGATTGAGCGCTGACGCGCGAAAGCCGTTGCGCGTTAGCAGCGCATCTGTTTTCTTGCTGGGAACAAAAGGAATAAGCGCTCAAAGCTAAGATCAGCTGCTATTGGACTTCTTTCCTTGGCTAAAGTAAAGGGGATCGATCCCGGAGAAAGAGGCCAGATTCCATTCCTCCTCCCCGCTTTAGAGAAGGTAAAATGTTATAAGGTCGAGCTCTTAATCTGTCTTTTATGTCACGAATCGCTTGGTTTAATCAATAGTATAAGGAAAAAGATTGAAGATTGAAGTAAGGTCTTCCCTCACCAGTCCCATTTCGGATTCTTTGTACGATTGGGAAAATACCTTTCCCGCGCATTCCTTGCCCGATTTTTATACTATTGATCTGACTCCAGAAATTCCTTTTTCTATTTCATAAGGGTCACGCAGCCTATGCCTATTCTGTGCTGCTCTCTGATTGACTTCCTCACTCGGAGATAGCCTTTTCTATCTTTTTGGCTTAAGCAGACCATTCGTGAGCAGATAAGATCAAAGAAAGCAACCCATGCATACTAAAAGAATAGGACAAGGAAGTGACATATAATACTAATATAAGAGGAGGCTGGTATTCAATTAGCTAGAGAGGGAGACAGGGCTAAGGCAGATGCCAGTCTAATCTTCCTTAGAATGGCTTAATTGAACACGAATCGCTTGGTTTAATCAATAGTATAAGGAAAATGGCATAGAATGTGCTGTTGTCGCATGAATAGGAATAGGTTGTTCAAGAAGTGGTTGCATATAAAAGAAGGAGTTCTTTGACAGAGCTGAAAGTAAATGGGCAAATAGGTTCTTTCGGATCTCTAGCCAATAGCAAACATTTTGGTCATAATTTCGATGGTAATTGGTTTACTTGTTACCTTACTATCCGTACTATATGCTTCCTTTTTCTTACTCGGATTGGATGAGAACCGCGCGATCCCATAAAGCGATTGCAAACAGCTCCCAAATCATCCGATGGAAGGGAGTCCGGCCTACTAGGGCCTTATCACCTTTCACCGGAGACGAAGACCAGAAAGGACGCCAATTCAGTACCATAGGGATGGAAGGAAGTTCTTGCACATACCTTAAGAAAGGGTCCTTCACTAGGATACCGTACTTCTCCAAAACACTCTCGACGTCTGTCGACGGGTCGTCCACAATGCTACTAAACTGATAGTTGCTCTGTTTAGGAACAAGAATCAGCTTAGACACTGAGAACATGGATAGATACATTTTAACTAATCTGTCCGCCCGAACGTCATGACGACGAATTAGTCTTCTATGGAAGTTCGGTATCACTCGAGGTCTCTCAAGCGGGATATCGGATGTGGTAAGGATTCGTGTCGATCCCCGATGACGACGAGAGAAAAGTGAGGTTACCTTACTCTTACGTAAGCTCAGTCAGGTTGGTTAGTCTTTCTACACGTCATTCATTTCGTGGGTGAGTCGGTGATCATACATACTTGCTCATGGTGGTGGGTACTTTTATTGATGATCCCATTTTTGAGAGTGCCACAGATCACATTTGAAAGGAAGTACGTGAAGGATTCGGTGCAAAAGCGCTGCTGTCCTAAATGGATTCGGTGACAGAGTTCCCGACTCCGAGTTAAATCGGTAAGCTCCAGGGATAAGCTACTTTGATAGTAGGTAGTGCCTTCCTCCAACAGATGGGGGTTCACCCCACCCAAGAGTTAAACCCCTTTTTTTGCTCTCTCTCTTCTGTCTGTTACTGGCTATCATGGATCGGTCGCCCCTCACTACGGATACCGAAAGAAAGAGACAATAGAAGAAGGTTAATTACAAAGTTAACTAACAACATATTAAGTTAACAAATTTGCCGTTAAAAGTCAACCGGTGTTCTCCCTACGCGGGTAACACCCTACTCGTATTACCATGGTCTTCGCTCCGGGCCGAATAGAGCTTACCTCCGGCACCTGGCTTTCTCCGGCGCATATTAGCTTAGCTGCGCTTAATAGGCCGGTTTGGCTTCCTCTCTGGCGGCCACTTTCCTTACCTTACCCACGCTACACTCCCACTCCAAGCTACGCCTGCTGAGCAAGATGCATTGCGATTTCCTCTTCTGTGGACGCATCGGAGTATGATCCGGGACGGGAAGAGAAAGAATTCTCCGGCGGGCTTTCTCTCGTAAAGCCAAAGACGCCCCAAGACAAGGGTGGTCGTAGATCACGGAAGGGGACATGATCAATAGAACCTGGCTGGATCCGGGCTGGGATAGTGGCGCCCATTCCTAACCAGTTCCGAAAAGGTTCGCTCATGCTGGAGGGAGCATCCCCACTTAGTGATCGGTCCGCTAGTTCACGCAAATCCGAAGAAGTTATCACGGACGAGCCACATGCAGGGAAACTTGCACGTGTGGTTCTGGCCGGGCTTTCCTAAGGTATCTAATAACCTTGCTTCTGCTCACCGCTGGCGCACCTCTCCTAACTATTGCCCATTTATTCCGGAATAATCTTTTTAGGAGGGACAATTTTACATATTTCTGCCAAATTCTTCTATTATTAAGTACGGCTGGTACCATTTCGATGTGTTTCGATTCTTCCGAACAAGAGAGGTTTGATGCTTCTGAATCCATTGTATTAATTCCACTTCCTACTCGCAGTATGCTCTTTATGATCTCGGCTCATGATTCAATTGCCATGTATTTAGCTATTGAGCCTCAAAGTTTATGTTTTTATGTGATCGCAGCATCAAAAAGAAAGTCTGAATTTTCCACGGAAGCCGGCTCGAAATATTTGATCTTAGGTGCATTTCCCTCTGGAATATTTTTGTTTGCGTACGACCGGACAACTACCGATATCTATTAATATCTTTTCTTAGAATGTTGTTGTTAAATATATATCTATCTATCTATTTCGTAAACTATCGGATCGGGTTTAGATGTGAAACTTGCAGACCTCATTGGTTGTGATATTGGTCTTACGGGGGGAACGAAATCAAAGAATATAGAGACTTGTAGAAACCCTCTATGTAGTTCTCTATCTAGGGCGATCGATCTACATCTTTCCCCATAGCCCTGGGGCTGTGTCTCGATCTCCTACGTGCGAAATCTGAGGGACTAGTTCCTATGGAGATTCCCCTTGGTCTAATTCCACGCCTTATGACGAAAGGGGAGTCGGCGTGGCGTAAAGTGAAGATTGAGGGGAGTAGAGCAAAATTCCCTTCTGGGGTCTTCCGAAGGTGTAACCTAGGCAACGAAAAAGGGGCCCGATACTTCAACTAGAGGAGCGACCAGTTGGTTCACCAAACCCCGACCCAGCGTCACACGTTCTCCAGGTCCGAAGGGATCCAGTGCCCAACTACCGACTCCTCCCGGAATTGCGTTATCGGAGCCGAGCCAGGAATGGCCGTTAGTGGACACCCACCACTTTTCACCGGTTAGAGAGGCCCTCTTTAATACATTAAGAAAAGATGTTCACAGGGGCCAGAAAGACTCGATCATAGGAACTTAGACCACCTACGTGCTGGTAAACGAAAACCACCTCGACCTGATCAGAGTAAACAACAATGTCGAATTAGGTTTTTCTTCCTTGAAAGAATTCACACGCGGCCACCAGCTTTCCCAAAATAAGGTAAACGAAAACCACCTCGACCTATACTTATAGTCAAGTCGTCCGCGTATCCTTCTGATCTCCTTTCCTTCTATTCATCAGATTTTTGGCTTTGACCAATTCAAACAAAGTGAAAAATGGGGTTGATGATGTTGGCTAAAAAGGGGGGAGGGGATCCGTATATGTTGTTCAGGTCGATCAAAGGGCGCAGAAATAGCTAGAACTGAATGCGGAAAGTATGGTATGGAAAAACATCTTGTAATGTATTTAACCAGAAAATCGATTATGCTCCCGCGGAAGTATCTACTCGTTACGGAATCTTAGGTGTCAAAGTGTGGATTATCTAGTCAATAATCAATAGCTATGCAGAAGAATCCATCTCATTTTGTTATACTTCTATATATTTTCTGTGGAGATAAATGAATTTATAGACTCAAGTTGGGTCGATGGCTCTTTAATTTTCTTTGTACCGCCCTTCGCCAGTGCGACAAAACCGCCGATTGGTGGGAGCGGTTAGTTTATTTTAATAAAACGGTAGTTGCTATACTTCGGCTCTATAAGAGGCTAATGGACGACCATTCTAGCAAAGACCGAAAAGGATAGCCTATCTGGAAAGGTTAATTCGATTTTATTTATTTCTTTGTTCCAGGACATGTGATAAAAACTGATCGGATCCAATACCAAGACGACTTCTTTCCTTTCTCAGGAAGCGCAGAAAATCCATTCGGTTTAGGTGGGAAGGCTCACCTTTCTCTGGTTCAGCCTCCCTGGATCTCAGGAACAGCCGATTTATCAATAGTGCCCGACGATCAAATCCTCGAACAGCACCCATACATGCAGGCCCATACCATAGCTCCGCTTTCGGTGATTATGAATCTCTATCAGACTCTGATCGAATGAATAGGTTTGTGTGAAATACAAGCTCACTCTCCGGAAAGAATTTCTTATAGGCGTGAGGGTAGGCATAAATAGATTGAGAACCAGTTCTTCAACTGAAACTGAGCAATATTGGTTTTGGTCTCTCTCTCGATACATTTAATTTGAAGAATAAGTTTCTCTTTGACTCATGTAAAAAATAACCAATAAATACATCAAGCAAAATTAGGCTTTCAAACTGGCATCTGTGAAAATTTGGGTTTACTCAACTTTCTGGATTTTTTTTTTTTGGTTGTATTTATTTGTTTATTTATTTGGTTTCTCTCTCTCTCTCTGTTCCTTTTTTCTTTCCTTATTTTATTTCTTTTTCTACTCTGATTGGCTTCCTTGTTAGCAGCATTTGATGTCCTGTATCATTGCTCACGATTTTTATTTCACACAAGCTTGCGAAGTAAAAATGAAAATGGAAAAAGAAATAAAAAAAAGGAAAAAAAAAACATCTTTTGCAAATGGATTTTATATGACCTCTTTTAAACTTGCCATTGAGAATTTTCTCATATACTCATGTTGATATATAAATTGCTTACTTATCTAACAAGATTTAAATCCATTTCTTCATACTCCCTACTTTGAGAGCTCCTCTTATGGTGCATTCTATAAATTTAGAGAGCATCCCAACATTAACCTAATGTGTTACAGGACAGAAACAGAGTATGTGAGTCAGATGCTAACAATAATCAAACGATTTGCTCAGCATCACTCTTGTCATGTTTGGTTTGTAGCGCATCCTAGACAGGTTTGTCCTTGTGACCTCAATTTTGCTAACCTGTATCTCCATTTTTCTGACCTTTTGACACTTACCAGTTGCACCACTGGGATGGGGGTCCACCTAATATGTATGATATCAGTGGAAGTGCACACTTCATAAATAAATGTGACAATGGAATTGTTATTCATCGTAATCGAAATCCAGATGCTGGGCCTGTTGATCAAGTGCAAGTAGGTTTCATTTTCGAAGTTTTATTTTATCAATTTATTAGTGGTTATCTATTTATTTGTTCTTGGAAAAAGGAAGAAAAGGTGGTTGGCCATTCATCAAGGTTCAGGAATGGAAACTTATTCTTAAAAAACTCTTAAATTATCAATTTGCAGGTTTGTGTGCGAAAGGTACGGAATAAAGTTATAGGAACAACAGGCGATGCCTTCTTGTCATATGATAGGTATGGGGCTTCTTTTTCTCATTATTGCATTGTGTTTAATCAAGTTCGAGGAAGAACACTTCTATGGCATATTCGTGGATATATAATCTGCAATCGCTTTTAGTGTTTATTGCACTAATGACTTGTAGCATGCCCATTACCTTGGGGACATTAATTTCTTTCCCAGGAAACCAGAGGAATAATGCATTGTCTGATAATCATATTAAGTGCCAAAACTTAACAAAACAGAAAAAAAAAAAAAAAAAAAGCTCTCCAATTTGTTCAGTGCTACTTCCATTTTTATTCTTTGAAACCATATGCTTTGAATCCAAATCAGTATGAGAAATCCAATCTCTCTCTTAAGTTATCTCTAATTTATGATTTTTATTGGGAAGTTTTTCTGTCTTTGGTTATGTGAAGATGGCAATAT
Source organism: Vitis vinifera (assembly GCF_030704535.1). Lineage (NCBI taxonomy): Eukaryota > Viridiplantae > Streptophyta > Magnoliopsida > Vitales > Vitaceae > Vitis > Vitis vinifera. Next base: position 1,933,140 of record NC_081822.1, on the reverse strand, counting down.
TTTGATTGTGAATTTGTAAGAATAGTGATTGTTTTTTAAAAGTTCAGTTTATATGATGATTAACACACAGAATTGTTTTGCCTATGAATTTGTGAGGGGAAATAATGACTCGTTTTGTAATTTGTAGGTGAATTTTTGGAAACAAAGATTTGAATTGTGCTTTAGTTTTGTGAAAGAGTATATATTAATCTCTGGTAATATGATTATTCTTTTTTCAAATAGGCCCTTTCTTTTCAGGGATTTTGTATGATGGTTTTTTTTTTTCTCCTTTTTCCCTTCTTTTCCCTCCACAATTTTCTTACATCAAACTTCTACTTGAACAATTAGGCCAAGAATATGACATATTAAATCTTTAAAAAAGTGTATTATAATATTTGAAATTTTTTATATAAATATTATTGAAAGAATGTCATTATAATAGAATAAAGGCAGCAGCTGTAAATAACAATGTTTTAAACTTTAGATTTTTAATTTATGAAACAAACAGTTTCAGGCAGTACCAGTGGACTTTCAGCACTTAGGCCTTGGGCCTTGGATGCTAATCATTCAACACTGAAGTTTTCGTACTTAATTTTAGTTTTAACCAATCCAATACATGCAAGAATTGAAAAGGACAGTGCCTTGTGTAGGATCAACGTTCAAAAGGACAGGTCTAGTCTGTTGTGACTTGGACAAGTTGGATATAACTTGGCTAATTATGTCCATAATTACAGTTACTGAGATGATACCAAGCCTTGTACTAGATTTTTTCTAATTGCCACAATGAATTGGCCGATACAGCATAGTCATGGCCAGTACAGCCAAGTGTTGGCTGAGTTGTGATCAACATGGCCGGGTTAATAACCAAGTCGCACCATGGTGTCAGCAAGCCTATATAAGTTCCAAAGGACCAAAATCATGTTGACTACATTCAATATGAAATTGACTAATGCATGTTTTTAACATAAAAATAATTATGCTTGAGATAATATACTTTTCAATTTTTGGTATCATATAAACCAACCTGAGCCTGTGCTTTCATGATTATTTGAAAAATGTCAAATGTAAGAGATGATGTTTTTTTTTAGTTAGCTGAGTCCATCAAATTGTAATTATTTTTCTGAAAATCTTCATTATTCCTGAGTTAGTATATTGTGTGTATGGTTCAATATTGACCAATCTGTGATGCCAAGATTGATCCACTTCAATAATTCCTGAGTTAGTGATGGGCACGGCAACTTTGAATCATACCTTTAAGAGTTGCCAATTTTTCCAAAGAATGAGGTGAAAGTTCTGCTTAGCAAGTGCCTACTTTTAAAACTCTAGAGAAGCATAACTATAATTTCATAGCCCTTTCTTGAACAACCATAAGATTGTCTGAAAATCATTAGCAAAGACTTCGACAAAATGCTCTATTTTTCCATAAGATGTTGATCGTAAATGATAAGATTGATTGCGGATAAAAATGAAGATAGAGTCGTATTCACATACAGGAAAATTGTATAGGAATAAGAAAAATCTTTGATTTCTTTTTGAAAAAATGGAAATTGATTTCTTTGGAGTAATCATACTATTTCAATTATGATACTCATGTAGAAAGAATCGTAATACATGCAAAGAAGAGGCATCTTTCACATAGAACCGAAGAGTTTGAACCAAGATTTCTAGATGGATGGGGTGGGGTATTAGTATATCTGATACATACTTTAAATGTGGGAATTTGTCCTCTAAAAAAGTAAGTATTGAATGAATTGATAGTAAATTATGATAGTTTGCTATTTCTTTACCTTCTAGCGAAGAGACTAATAGTAGGGAAAATGGAATTTCCACAATGACTCCAAATCCCTCTGATATGGTGATCTTCATGCCCTAGAAAATCATATATTAATGCATGATTACGAAATAGAGATGGCAGCTATCATCTAGCTGTTGTGCATGACATAAGATAGGAGAATCTGGGTCCTGCAAATTTCCTTCTGATGTGTATGTGCAAAATCATCGTTACTTTTAACCCCATAGTTTGAAACTTGTGAATGAAAGCTTAATCTGATGCCAATTGTGCAGGATAACTGGTGTGTACACGGACGTTGACGAGACTTCTGGGAAATGAGATGCATAATTTGTAGTTGGAGTCGGATCAGGCTTGGATTACACATGTGTCTACTGATGTCTATGGCCTTAACATGAAGGGGCCCTTCTTATCTGGTTATGCAGATTACAACAAACCAAAATGATTGAAACAGTGGCTCCTGCATGACTACCTAGAAAATCTAAAGCAAAGATGAAGGTGGATATTTTACCAAGCTACAGTTGATTTTTACCAAGGTAGTCAGCTCAAATTTTGTATCGTTAGATTTTTATCTGCAAAGCAAATGATAAGTTTTTCTCATTATCTTATGGTAAAAAAACTTGTTCTTTTGTATAGTCAACAATCTACAGACCTAAATGATGTATTTCTCTTTTGCCTTTTTTCTACGAACAAGAATGTGTTCTTTCTTTAATCTTTATGACTACAATTTTTTTTTTTTTAACAAATGATTATGAGTAGTGCTTTGAAGATAGGAAAAGAAAAATAAGATGGTGTTTGTTTTTTTATTTAACTCTAAATAGGATTTTAATACTTAAAAGTATTAAATATTAGATTGTTTGTTTTTATAATATTTTATTTATATTAAATATTAAAAAGTAAAAAATAATAATATATATATTTTTTTAGTTAGAAAAAGTAAAAAATATTTTATTTTTTTTATTTAGCAAAAAACTTATAATAAGTTATGAAAAAGTAGAAAAATAAACAACTTGAACTTTGAAAGTAAATTATTTTTAACAAAAAAAGTTTATGTTTGGTTGGTGGAAGGTTTGAGAGAAGATGTAAGGAAATGAAAATAGGGAAGAAAAGTAAAGAAAAAGAAAATAAAAAATAGGTTTAAAGTTAATAAATTAGTTTTATATATTATTTCAAATTTATTTGGTTTATTTTTTTTATAAAGATTAAATAATTTAAAAATATATAAATTTAATTATATTTTACTTTCTCTTATAATTTTTTTATTTTTTATTTAATTCTAAAAGGGATGTATATGTTTTTAATATGGTTGGTATTATTATTATATTAAATCATGAACAATACTCTGTTTTTCTTTTGTTTAAATTTCAAATTTTGGATCAAGACCAAAAAATCAAACAAACATACCTTAATATTTAATATATTATTATTATTATTATGTTTATCATAATTTTTTTAATAGGTGAGAACTTGATAATAATTTTAGAAAATATTTTTAATATTTTTTAACAATTCAATTTTTTTATCATATTAAAAACACTTTCTACCCGACAAACACACGAGTCTCTTAAGAGTTACAACTTACATCATCACTTTGCGTCACAGCATTGCCCTCAGTCGAGTCCTCCATGGATTGGCTCATCCTTGTAGAGCATAATGATTACACTTTATTATAATTTTAAATAATTGCACCGGGGTCACCTCGTGAATCACGTGCATATCCTAAAATGATTGAAATGGTATCTTCCAAACAGCACTAAAATTATTGATGGCTGAAGTACCTTATTTTCTGAGCTAAAGATTAAAAGTACACGAAGAAAAAAAAATGTCCGCTCAAAGAAACAACTTTAAATTAAAGACAAAGAAAATTCACTTTCAACTTAAATTAAATCAAATTATTTGACTATAAAAGGGGTCAAATCTGGTTTCTTTTTCGAAAATTCTAAAAAAAATGTTTTGAATTTACTAGTAGAAGCCAAGAAGTAAAGAAGATTTTTATCATAAGTGGAAGAAGTATTTTTCATAAGTGATCATATTCTTAGACTCCCGTCACTTTTTTGTATCTTAATCAATTTGGTTATATTATTAATTTACATGTGCCCAGATATGAAAATAATCAAAACCGGAGCTACTATATTTTTAACAGGGTTTCGTATTCGATCCGTAGAAAACCACACGGTAGGAAGAGTATCCATGTCATCGGTGGAAAAGAGAATTTGAGAGCTACATTTAACTTTTCTATGCTTTTGGTAGATGCAATAATTTTGGGTTCTCTTGGCCAGTCACTCTCTGACAGAAATGAAGGGCCAGGCGAGGACCAAGAGAACGTGAAAAATATTCCCATGGTATGGGCATGGCTGAAGTCTACTAACGGGAAACCAATTAAAATCGGGTTTCTTTATGGTTTGGTTTCCAAAAAGTGTTGGCATAAATGATAAAAAGCTTAATTTGATGGAAAAAAAAAGTATGATTTTAAGTTTTCCACCTGTAACGGATGCAACTTTTTGCTTTTATGCAACATGATAGGAACTGATCGAGTAAAAGATCCACTAGTGAACATATAAAGATAACCCAGATGGAGATTCTCCTCCATTGCAATATATAACAATGATGCCCTTGCAGAATTTGCAAATATAAAGAAAGGACCGCTGACAAGATCGAAATTATATTAGGATTAACATATGGTATATAACCGCATAAGAGGTCTCACGCTTGGTTGATATTACTTGGGGTCTGGTTACGGTAAAAAGGATACCCTTTATATATATATATATATATATATATATATATATATATATATTACAAATGCATCACTGGTCGGATGATACTATGTATATAATTTTGTACCTCATTATTTTTAACTTGATTTTATTTATTCGTAGTATTATACCTTTATTTGATTCAACAGGGTACATCTCAACATATGTATTTCTATGGTCCAAATCTCATGTTTAGAGAATATTACTTCTATATCTTAGCATTTTCCTATTTTTTATTATACTGAGTCTGTTGACTTGGTCTTCTTTCCAAATGTCCATAAAAAGGCGAAGAGCATTAGTGAGGTTCCCCGCAGGCCGTAACAAAAGTTTTCCATTTGAAACACAAATTAGAAGCAAGCATGGGCTTACAGGGAATTATGCTTATGCAACTTACTCTAATAGGGTTGCTATTAGCATCAATGGCAGAAGCAGCGGTGGCTCAGGCCAAGCCTGGTTGCCCGGATCGCTGTGGGAATGTTAGCATCCCATATCCATTCGGCACAAAGAAAGACTGCAACCACAGTCAACATTTTCTGTTGCACTGCAACGATTCAGTGATGCCTCCCAAACTAACTCTAGGGATGAACTTACATGTGGTGAGCATCTCCTTAGGTGAGTTGAAAATCTTGAACTTTCTGGGCAGGGATTGTTATAATAGTTATGGCGGGCTGGTTTACGAGAACGACCCCTGGCTGCGTTTAGGCTCAGGTTACACAATCTCTGGAAAGAGAAACAAGTTCATTGCAGTTGGCTGCGACACGTACGCGATTGTTCGGGCTTATAAAGGTGAAGAAAGGTACACAACTGGGTGCATGTCTGTATGTGATAGCATCACAAATGTAAAAAGTGGATCTTGCTCTGGGATTGGTTGTTGTGAGACCTCCATTCCTGAAGGAACTACCAATTTTACTGTTAAGTTAAGCAGCTATAATAACCACAGAAGCGTTTGGGCCTTCAATCCCTGCAGCTATGCTTTTGTTGTTGAAGAAACACACTTCAAGTTCTCTTCCAATCAATTTAGGGATCTCAATAATACAGAAAATCTTCCCGTGGTGTTGGACTGGAGAATAGGCAAAGAAAGGTGCAAGGCAGCACGAAAAACCGAGACTTACGCCTGTAAGGGGAAAAGCGAGTGCTACGAACCCGATGATTGGTCCGGCTATCTTTGCAAGTGCTTGGATGGTTACCATGGGAATCCTTACCTCCCTGATGGTTGCCAAGGTGCTTATGTATCTTTTCCTGCTTGCTGATCGTTTTTATATATATGTGCTTATGTATCTTTTCCTGCTTGCTGGTTTATATATATGTAGTATTGAAATAAATTGATTCTATGATCGGTTCCTTGTTCTTTTGAATCTGCAGATATTAATGAATGTGATGATCCAAGCCTCAATAAGTGTGTAAAAAAAGGGAGATGCAAGAACACCCCAGGGAATTATACTTGTTCTTGTCCCAAGGGGTACCATGGAGATGGCAGACAAGATGGAGATCGCTGTAATCTAGATCACTTACAAGTGATTCCTGTTGTTCTTGGTAAGCCCATTTTTCTGCATTCAGTATCCTGCCAAAGATGTAGCCCAGGAAGATTTAATGAATCCTCTATGGTATAAGATAATAAATTGCTGCTCTAATTGGTTTTGTATATCAATCAATATGGAGAAACTGAAAGGAATTTTTGAAATCTTACAGCTATTTTAGTTGGACGGGCTGGTGTAAGATTCATAATTTTCCTTTCTTTCCCCTATTTTCTCATGAAGAGCCTTTGAGGACATTCTTCTTGGGTTAAAATATTTTAGACGAATGCTATTGGATTTTGGAATGAAATTGCTTATTTCATGAGTAACAGTTTTAATTTGTTCAAATGTAGGTGCGGGTATTGGCTTTATGATATTGCTTCTCAGTATCTCTTGGCTGTACTGGGGACTCAAGAAAAGGAAGTTCATTAGACTCAAGGAGAAGTTCTTTCAACAAAATGGTGGTTTAATGTTGCAACAACAACTTTCTAGACAAGAAGGATCTGATGAAACAATCAAAATTTTTACTGCTGGGGAGCTCGAGAAGGCCACTAACAAATATGATGAGAGTAACATTGTTGGTCGTGGAGGGTATGGAACAGTCTACAAAGGAACTTTAACTAATGGGAGAATAGTTGCAGTCAAAAAGTCGAAGATGATAGATAAAAGTCAAATTGAGCAATTCATAAATGAAGTGCTCGTGTTGTCTCAAATCAATCATCGAAATGTGGTAAAGCTTTTGGGTTGTTGTTTGGAAACTGAAGTTCCTTTACTAGTTTATGAATTCATTACTAATGGCACCCTCTTCAACTATATACATGGTGAAAGGAAGGCATCTACCATTTCTTGGGAAGTTCGCCTACGGATTGCCACTGAAACTGCTGGAGTCCTGTCATATTTACATTCTGCAACATCAACTCCAATCATTCATAGAGATGTTAAATCCACCAATATACTTTTGGATGATAATTACACAGCAAAGGTTTCAGATTTTGGAGCTTCAAGGTTGGTCCCCCTAGATCAAGCTCAGTTGTCTACGTTGGTGCAAGGTACTCTTGGATACTTGGATCCTGAGTATTTGCTTACGAGCCAATTGACGGAAAAAAGTGATGTTTATAGTTTTGGAGTCGTCTTTGTAGAGCTATTGACTGGGGAAAAGGCACTTTCGTTTGATAGGTCGGAGGAGGAAAGAAGTCTTGCTATGTATTTTCTTTCTTCATGGAAAGATGATAATCTTTTTCAAGTTCTTGACAAGCACATAGTAAATGAGGGAAATATTGAACAGTTGAGGGAAGCTGCAAACCTTGCAAAAAGGTGCTTAAGATTGAAAGGAGATGAGAGACCTACCATGAAGGAAGTATCAATGGAGTTAGAAAGAATTAAAATGATGGAAAAACAGGCATGGATTGATTCAAAAGAAAAGGAACAGTTACATGGTGAATCTTCTCAGGCATATGATAATGATTGTAGTTTTGGTTTTACAAGTGCTTCATTTAATAGTTTAAGGGTACCCATGAATGATGGAAGATGATTGTTTTACATGTTATCGGCAATCAATGTATGTTTGATAAATTGTAACTTTGATGTGAGAATGAATGAGAATTTTAATGTTTAGAAATATATGTTGAATTTTCTATGGTATATTCCTATTTAATAATTATACATATTACTATTTTCTCAAATTCCAAATTAATATAAATTTTTTTATAAAAAATATCTTTATACTTATATATCATTATAATATTAAATTTTTTTATAAAATAAGGAAAATTATAAGGAATATCTTTATAAATTTTTTTTCTAGAATTATTTTATTTTCAATCATGTTAAACAATGTAACTGAGGTATCACTCAATTTATTCTATTATTTTTAAAAATAAAAAATAAAAAACTTCCCATAAAATTTCACTTCAAATAAAATCTAAAAATAATTGAAGAGTAAATAAATGAATCCCAAATATGTTATTCATAGAAGGATCCACGCATGCGGTCCATTCACATCTTGTGTAAACAGTAAAAAAATATAAGGCAAAGACCTAGATGAGGACACTAAGCATTGTTTAACATGAACATTTTATATTATAAATGAGTTGCTGGAAAATATTTATTTAATAATTAACTTAATTTTATTTAATATATAGTCTATAACATAATATTTGACAATAAACAAATTTAAATTTGCACTGTTCAATTATTAGGGTAGAAATCATGTCTCTTTCATATCAAATATAAAATTCGGATGAAAAGATCTTTTATTGGCATGATAATTGATGAACCTGGCCCCTCATGCCTTCCATGTTATTAATAACAAATAAGCCAAAAATTAAAATAAGACTTGAAGGAAAAAAATAAAATAAAATAAAACATTAGACGCCGAAGAGAGGGATATTTTGGGCCATGCCATAGTTTTTTATTTTTGAATTTGCTTTGAAACTGAAATTGAAGACAAAACTGAGGGTTTAAGAAGCAATAGTGATTTGTAAGATATTCATTAAATATAAAATATGTTACATGATGTAAAAATATGTTTATATGAAAGATAATAATTTTTTTCTTACTTTTATAATAATTTTCTTTTAGAAAATTTTTAAAAACATGTAAAATTATTAATAAATTTAAAAAGTAGATTTTTAGTCTCAATAATCAATCCAAACAAATTTAAAAGCCATGGTAAGGTAATGGAAGGCCAATTGAATCAAATGAACAATTTGGCTAGAGATCAGAGGCCTGAGGATTCAGGTTAATCTATCACCCAATTGTATTGAGTGCAAATTTAATGCGGTGTGACAGTTGTATATCCTTGACTTTGTCATGCGGTGCTTTCAAACCATATCACTATTATTCACCTACCCCATGTCTGTTTTTTCTTACAAATTTGCCCTTGATCTCCTCTTAGAATGATTAATAAACTTTTGTTCAAAGTTACATCATTGATAAGATATAATAAAAAATTAACTCGATAGCTAAAATTGTATATGAGGTAGTGGATTAACAAGGTCTTGATATTCATGACTTTATATTTAATTACCTGCCTTTTAAATTGAAGAATGAATACATTTCTTCTGTGCTACATGTCCCTATGTTATATATTAGACATCCCTTTGTTGGTTTCTTCTGACCACAGTAGCTTCTGATCATGCCATACCTACTGTGAAAATAGCTGGGGCAACATCGGTACTACTCCATATTAACATAGCTAACACATAAGTAGGATATAAAAAATTAAATAAAAAAAATAAGGAATTTTTAACATGGTTTGGTGATTAACGGATAAATCGTCCTTTGATATTCTCCGTATCATATAATAAGATTAATTCAGATTTAAAATTAAATATTTCATACCCTTTTAATATTGAAGAAAAGGGATCCCATGACATTTTTTTTGAGAAGTCATAATCAAGTCTTGGAGATAATGTTTCAATATCAATAGGGAATATTTGTTGGGATTCTTACCTTTGATGAGCTATGATTGTTGTTAATTACATAAATTATGTTTTATTCAATGATGCATGCTAGTAAACTATATATTGATAATCTATAAAGTACTATAAACCACTGTTTTGTGGGTTTGAATAGACACTTTAATCAAAATTTTCATAAATTTGATATGAAAGAGTTTTCAGTTTTCACTTATAAAATTGGACTCAGCTCTGTACTCAACATGACCTTAACCTCAAATTAATTTTATTTGTTATAACACATTGGCATAAGTGGGGAAGTTAATTTTATGAGCATGTAGATAAATTAAACATATTCAAATATGTTATATAAAATCTCAAGTCAACCTATATTTAACTTTTTTCAATCAAATTCTGATAAAAAAAAATTAATATTTGGGTATGGTTTTAAGATATTGCTTTAAAGAAGTTAGCACATGATTAAAAGTACAAAGAATTTTTTGATAATTTACCTTCAATATTTAGTATTTATTGCATCAATACATGTTGGCTTACGAGAACATTTATTGGAGCTGGATTCATTTGGTCCTTTGAATGTGAGAGAAGTTTTTTGGTAAATTTAAGCATACTGTTGGATGATTCTTTGCAACAGTATAAGAGAAGCAAAATGTAAAATTTTCCACCATATACTGACAAAATTTTCCACAGGAGAAAACGATTGATGAACTTAAATGAGATTCCATGGACTATTTAACAAGAAATGAACCAACAATTTCCAATGACTTGGATGTTATATAAAACTTTCATGTGGAATTTTCAAGTGTCGTGTGATTTCAACAGCTTGTAGGTATGAATGAAATTTTTTGATAAGTTTAAACTGTCGTGTGTTTAACGCGAACCCTCTTACGCGTATGGTCTTTAGAGTTATAACGCCATCGATGATGCAAAATAATCAAATAAAAATTATAAAAATAATATATATATATATATATATATATATATATATATATATATATATATATATATATAAAAGATGTTATTTGTATATTAAATTTAGAAAATTTTTGTTTATTCTTTCGTATATCTATTGAGATAAAAACCTAGTTATCGATGATGCAAAATAATCAAATAAAAATTATAAAAATAATATATATATATATATATATATATATATATATATATATATATATATATATAAAAGATGTTATTTGTATATTAAATTTAGAAAATTTTTGTTTATTCTTTCGTATATCTATTGAGATAAAAACCTAGTTGAGGAGACTATTAGTGATAAATATATTTTTTCTAAGCAAAATATTCACACCATTTAATTAAATGTAGTTTCACATTAAATTTGAATGGCTTGAAAATAACAGTATGATATAAATGGGTAAAATCAGGACTAATCAACATCCGATATTCTCATTTCTTTTCCAAAATAAATAAATAATAATAATAATAAATAAATAAAAAGTCAAGCGGGTGGATTAACAAGGTCTTGATATTCATGACTTTAAATTCTTAACAACTTCAAAATTTAATTATATTTGATAAACATATTCAAATATGTTATATAAAATCTCAAGTCAACCTATATTTAACTTTTTTCAATCAAATTCTGATAAAAAAAAATTAATATTTGGGTATGGTTTTAAGATATTGCTTTAAAGAAGTTAGCACACAGTTAAAAGTATAAAGAATTTTTTGATAATTTACCTTCAGTATTTAATGCATCAATACGTGTTGGCTTACGAGAACATTTATTGGAGCTGGATTCATTTGGTCCTTTTAATGTGAGAGAAGTTTTTTGGGAAATTTAAGCATATTGTTGGATGATTCTTTGCAACAGTATAAGAGAAGCAAAATGTAAAATTTTCCACGGGAGAAAACGATTGATGAACTTGAATGAGATTCCATGGACTATTTAACAAGAAATGAACCGAAAATTTCCAACGACTTAATGTTATATAAAACTTTCATGTGGAATTTTCAAGTGTCGCGTGGTTTCAGCAGCCTGCAGGTATGAATAGAAAGTTTTGACGTGTTTAAACTGTCATGTGTTTAACGCGAACCCTCTTATGCGTATGGTCTTTAGAGTTATAACGCCATCGATGATGCAAAATAATCAAATAAAAATTATAAAAATGATATATATATATATATATATATATATATATATATATATATATAAATTAAATGTAGTTTCACATTAAATTTGAATGTCTTGAAAATAACAGTATGATACAAGCATGAGAAAGAGAGCGGTTGGCTTATTAAAGAGATGGGGGTCCACACGGGAAACAATTGCTTGGTCCTTTCCGTATGTTCCAGTCTTTGAATCAGTCCAACCTTTCCAATGTGTCAATAAGAGGACCAGACATGGTGAGAGATTGTCTGCACAACAAAAATCTCATATACAGAAACACAAAGAAATTAAGAAGCAGTAGGCATGGGCGACCAAGGAGTAGTGCTACTGCAAGTCACGGTTATATGGGTGGTATTGGCAGCCATGGCAGCACCGGCAGCTGCTCAATCCAAGCCAGGTTGCCCAGATAGGTGTGGCAACGTTAGCATCCCATACCCATTTGGCACAAGGGAAGGCTGTTATCTGAATGAAGAATTCCTCATTACCTGTGACAACAGTACAAGCCCTCCCAAAGCCTTCTTAACGAATAGTAATATCAATGTCACAAACATAAATTTCGACGGTGAGTTGCATGTCTTGAGCCTTATGGCCCGTAATTGTTATTACCCCAACGGCACCGAGCAGCCTAACTCCACCACAGCCTCTTTCTCGCTGTCCATATTCAGTATCTCGGACACCCTAAACAAGTTCTTTGCGGTTGGTTGCGACACTTATGCACTTCTCCAAGGCTACCAAGGAGGAGATCTTTACACAACTGGCTGCATGTCTATATGTTCCAGCGAGAAGCAAGTCCAGGATGGATCTTGCTCAGGGGCTGGTTGTTGCCAGGTCTCATTCCCAGAAGGATTAGATGATACTACTCTGACATTAAGCAGCTACTTCAATCATACAAAAGTTCATGACTTCAATCCCTGCAGCTATGCTTTTATTGCCGAAGAATCAGCCTTCAATTTCTCCTCCAAAAATCTTACCAATTTACAGGATATGGAAAAGCTTCCTAGGGTGGTTGATTGGTCAATTGGCAATGAAACATGCCAGGTGGCTAAAACCAACCCGAGCAGTTACGCCTGTAAGGAGAATAGCACGTGCTCGGAACCCAGTGGCCGATCCGGCTATCTTTGCAAGTGCTTTGATGGTTACCATGGGAATCCTTACCTCGATGGTTGCCAAGGTACGTTTCTATTTTGCTGCTATGCTTTATTATAGTATATATTGAAATTAGTAAATTGATCCTTTAATTGGTTTATTCTTCTTTTGCTCTGAAGATATTGATGAATGTGAGAATTCAAGCCTCAATAAGTGTGTAGAAAAAGCAAGGTGCAAGAACATCCCAGGGAATTATACTTGTTCTTGCAGGAAGGGGTACCATGGTGATGGCAGAGAAGATGGTGATGGCTGTAATCCAAATATGTTGCAAGTAATTCAGATTGCCCTCGGTAAGATTTCCTTTTTTGTTTCTTATTTTTTCTGCAACTCTGATTGGTTTTTGCATCTTAATGGGGAGGAAACGGAAAGGAAATTCTGAATCTTACAGCTATATGGATTAGATTGGTTGTTGTAATTAAGATTCATAATTTTCTTACTTTTGCTCTGCGTTGCCAAAAACCAAATTAAAAAGCTATTAGGATGATCAATTTTTAGAAGAATACTGTATTGACTACATTAATATAAGCCTCTATGCCCAGGCAACCATGATCTAGCTTCTTTTCATAATCCACACACGAAATTCTGTTTAGCTGTGAGTCTATAGTACAGATTTTGAGCAGGTGCTAAGCCTATACATGCAATTTGCTTTAGGAATTTGCAAGTCAACATAACGTTTTCAATTTAAACTCATCAACTAAATTATATATCATCAAATTAAAATTAGTAATTGAGAAAGAATCTTGGATTATAATATCTGTATTCCATCTTTTATTTTGTTTAAATGTAGGTGTCAGCATTGGCCTTATATCATTACTAATGGGTAGCTCTTGGTTATACTGGGGACTCAAGAAAAGGAAGTTCATTAAACTCAAAAAGAAGTTCTTTGAGCAAAATGGTGGTTTAATGCTGCGCCAACAACTTTCTAGTCAAGAAGGATCCAATGAAACAGTTAAAATCTTTTCTGCTGAAGAGCTTGAGAAGGCCACCGACAAGTATGCTGAGAATAAAATCATTGGTCAAGGGGGATATGGAACAGTTTATAAAGGAACCTTAACTAATGGGAGAATAGTTGCGATCAAGAAGTCGAAGATGGTGGATAAAAGTCAAATTGAGCAATTCATAAATGAAGTGCTTGTGTTGAGTCAAATCAATCATCGAAATGTAGTAAAGCTTTTGGGTTGTTGCTTAGAAACAGAAGTTCCTCTCCTAGTTTATGAATTCATCACTAATGGCACCCTCTTCGACTACATACATAAAGGGAAGAAGATATCCACCAGTTCCTGGGAAGTTCGCTTAAGGATTGCTACTGAAACTGCCGAAGTCCTATCATATTTACATTCTGCAGCATCAACACCAATCATTCATAGAGATGTTAAATCCACTAACATACTTTTGGATGACAATTACACAGCAAAAGTTTCAGATTTCGGAGCTTCAAGGTTGGTTCCCCTAGATCAAACTCAATTGTCTACAATGGTGCAAGGTACTCTTGGATACTTAGATCCTGAGTATTTGCTTACGAGCCAATTGACAGAAAAAAGTGATGTTTATAGTTTTGGAGTTGTCCTTGTGGAGTTATTAACAGCAAAAAAGGCACTTTCATTTGATAAACCTGAAGAGGAGAGAAGTTTAGCTATGTATTTTCTTTCTTCATTGAAAGATGATCGTCTTTTTCAAGTTCTTGATGAACGCATAGTGAACGAGGAAAATATTGAGCAGTTAAAGGAAACTGCCAACCTTGCAAAAAAATGCTTGAAATTAAAAGGAGATGAGAGGCCTACTATGAAAGAAGTAGCAATGAAGCTAGAAAGAATGAGAATGGTGGAAATGCATCCATGGACTGATCCAGAAGAGAATGAATACTTACTCGGTGAATCTTCCCATACAGTTGATAATGGTTGTAGTATTGGTTCCACAAATACTGCATACGACAGCTTAAAGGGCCATATAATGCTACCCGTGAAAGATGGAAGATGATTGTTTTACATGTAGCAATATGATGCTGCTGGTGATCAATTATTTTTAATAAATTTCAACTCTCATGTAAGAATGAATGGGGATTTTAATATTTAGAGATATGTATTAAGTTTTTTATGATCTTTTTATAATAGTTGTACCTATACAAATTCTGAGAAGCTTGTAATAATTTTTGCACTCGTCCATGAAAGCTCAACATCCCTAATTTTCTTTACCCATAAAATTTTTATTTGATGAATTAATATTCCTAATTTCCTACCATCAATATTTCCACAATGCATAATGTTGGTCATATATATATATATATATATATATATATATAATAAATAATTTAAAAACAAGTGACCAAATATATCTATTAGATAGTTATATATGTTAAGCATATGGGAGTTCAATTTGAACCCAATATCTTTTTATTTAGACTGTTAACTGAAAAAATACAAAAAAGATGTGAAATTGTCAAATTTTCATCTTTTTCGACCTTCGCTCACACCTATCATAAGTCATGGCTTTCCTCCAGCTTTCATTACCCCAATTTTCCAAGATGTACGTGGACTACCTTGTGGCTGTGGGCCATAGAACGACTTGCATGGTTTCCATACCGTATAAGTTGGAAGAAATTCAAGGGGCCACATTGATGTCGCCTTAGGATTTTAATTATTTTTATTAGAAAAGTCGTGACATGATAGTGGAAAAATATTTATTTAATAGTTAGCTTAATTTTTTGGATCAATTTAGATTTTTTTCATTAGAAAAGTCTTGTGCCTCTCACGTTACATTATTGAGTAGAAGTCCTGTCTCTTTCACATCAAATATAAAAATGAGATTAAAAAAAACACTTCAGACCTATTTTTTAAGTCAATTTGGACGTTTGAGAAAGCTATAAAATGGCTATCTATGTATCGATCAAGTTAAATATTTTTTTAATATTCTATTTTGGCGTTTGGTGGCAATATATATATATATATATATATATATACTCTAAAGTATGTTTTTTCTAATAAATTTGTCCGTCCACTTGCCTTAGAAAGATTAATAAACTTCCATTCATTCAAATTTCTATATTATTGATCTGATAAAAAATAAAAAAAAAGTTTGACTTAAAAAGGTTAAATTCCAAAGTTGCAGTGAACTAATTAACAAGGTTTGGATGGTTGTAAATTTGTATTTAATTAAATGTCATTTAAATTGACGAGTGAGTATATTTCATCTCTGTTGTCTATATACTAAGAATTATAAACCCAACCCGATAAACACATGCAAAATATCCTTATAAAGAGTACCTAATACTCTTAAGATCAGAGGATGCTCTCGCATAGTAATATTGGAACCTAACAAGAGGCTACATTGATGAAGAGTTTCTTATCACTTCCAATTCCACCATTACAAGCCTCTCAAAGCATTCTTACCCGAAAGTAATATCCAAGTTTTTAAAATTAGGTTCAGCCCCCCACTCAACAGACTCATAATTCACTTGTTTTATCCTTTTACGTGTTGAAATTTTCATTAAAAGAAAGAAGAATATTCTCATGTTTCACTTTCTGGGAAGGCGTGAGTGTGATCAGTCTTCCAATGGTTTCGTGGGGGCTTCCGTCCCCACTTGAGGTCCAAAAATCCAGGCTTATATAATATTTAAAATCGAAATGACAAAGAAAAGAGGGAAAATTGTGTTTTGGGCCCAGCTGGGCCCAAAAATTAATGTATGGTCCATATAAGTTTCATATTTAAGCCCAACACCCAATGAAAGAGTGGAAATTGAGAGTAAGGATATTGTCTTTAAAAAATCCCTAAAACGCCTTTAACTATTAAATGAAAAAAGTAACCACTCACATCACCTTTCTCATTCTCTATTTGACTCTTTTACCCTTCTCTCACCTATTTAATAGTGGAACCAACTTGAATTATTTTTCTTCCTCAAATATGAAAGATGTTAAAAATTATTATTATCAAATATATTTTTGAAGTGAATAACTTTTAAATACCTTATCAAATATTATTATTTTTTTTCAAACTTACATAATATATAATAAATATTTTGTAAATATATTGAAAACTTACATAATATATAGTAAATATCATTATTTATTTTAAACTTATATTATTTCTCATATATATTAAATAATTTTTAAACACCTCATAAAATATTTGTATTATTTGTTTACTCCAACTTGTAAATTAGATATCATCAAATATTATATTTTTTTTAAATTTATAGAACATATAATAAATACTTTTTAAATACCTCATAAAATATTATTAAATTTTTTTTTTCTAACTTGCAAATTAGACACATGGTGTTTATTATTTTTTCAAAAATTATGTAAACACTCACATTCATATATATAATATTAATCAAGAAGACAATATTTTTAAGACTAATTTACCAACCTTCCAATAATTTTGAAAGTGTAAATAGGGTAATTGGCCGAATTAAAGTCTTCAAAAATATTCAAAATTTCTCCATTCCAAAATTACCTAATTGCTCTCCACACTAATCCTAAATATTTTTTTAATAAATATTTAAATATTTAAAACCATTAAATAAATATTTTCTTATTAAAGCAATTTTTTCAAAGTAATATGATAAAAATCATGAAATCTTCAAAACTATAATTACAACAAATATTTTTTAATTTTAAAACTAATTTCATAATTTAAATTAATGATTTAAAAAAATAAAAATATTATAAAAATAATTTTATCTATTTATAATTCCATTTAAATATGATTTTTTTAATCTCTATTGATAACAATGAAATTATGTTTATAAAGGCAAAATAGTAAAAATATATATTTTATTTAGTTTACTTATAATGAACAATTCTAACATAATTTATTTTAATTTTATTTCCTATGTGTTAATTTTTGTAGGGAATGTCTTAATGACATAGTTTGGTAAAAGAAAAAAAAAAAACTATCAATAATCGTCTTAATGTCAAATTCAAGTTATTTAAAAATTGTATAAAACCTATTAGGAGTCTTGTACACCCTTGTACACTTAGCACATTTCCCTTGTACAGTTAGTGAAATACCCTTGTACAATAACACAAATTCCATATTTCTCATAAGTTATATGTTCATGTAGGTGTATTAATAATATTTTCAATGGTTTGGTTAAGAAAATGATGGATGAGTTAGGATCAACTTTTTTTTCCCAAATATCATTATTAGGGAAAATATTAGAATTTTCATGTGAGAGTTAAATAAAATGCATGACATAGGCGTACAATCCTTGGGTGACAAGGAAAATAAAAAAGTGGTTTAGAATTGATTAAATTAATTCACAAAGGGTAATCTTGTACACTTTTGTACAATTAGTACATTTCTCTCGTTAGTGTAATACCTTTGTACAATGACACAAATTTTATATTCCTCCTAAGTTATGTATCCACATAAGAGTGTTTAACTATATTTCCAATGATTTAGTTGAAAAGATGGTAGATGATTTAAGGTCAAAATTTTTTTTCTCCAAATATTATTATTAGGAAAAATATTGGAATTTCCATGCGGGAATTAAATAAAGTGCATGACATATGTGTACAATTCGTGAGTGATAAAAAAAATAAAGGAATGACTCATAATCGATTATAATATTTCACAAATGGTAGCCTTGTACACCTTTATACACTTAGTACATTTCCCTTGTACAGTTAGTGTAATACAATTGTACAGTGATGCAATAAATGAATAAATAAAATTTATTATTTTTTTATTTTCATATAAAAAAATAGTATTAAACAAGGTTTTCAATTTTCATTTTAAAAAATACTTTTCATTTTTTAATTAAAAATATTTTCAAAAAGAGACAATATAGAAAATAAAAATTATTTTTAAAAATAAAAAATAAAAACTAGAAAAATATTTTAAAACCAAACTCAAATATAATCTATATAATTTTTAACTACTTGTTTTCATCTAAAATAAGTAAATATACCTTTCAACCATTTTATATAAGAAAAATTCAATCTCTATTATGTATTGATATAATCCACTTCTAAAATTAGGTCATATGAAAATATTTTAATTGAGTACTTAAAATAAAAACTTTTCATCCATCCTCTTTCTTTCTTTTTCTTTTTCTTATTTTAATAAATTTTCAATTAATTCAAATCATTAAAATAAATTCTTAATAAACAAATTTGTAACATTTCATATAACTTATTACTAAAAGTCATGTTCAAAAAGTTATTAAAATAAGGAAGAAAGAAGATTAAAAAAATTAAACTTTTTATTTTATAATAGTAAAAAAAATTTTAAAATACTTTTTAATATAAAAAAATAAAATAGTGAATATATTTATTTTAAATAGTATTTTAATCATTAAATTATTTACTTCTAAAATATAAAAGATAAAAATAAATGTAAAATATAATTTTTATTTATTTAAATTAATATTTTTTTAGAAAGTATTTTCCAAAATAGTCTTTGAATCATTAATATAATTTTTGTTTATTGATAATTTAAAAATAAAAAAATAATGTTGATTTTTCAATTATTTATAAAAGAGTTTAAAAAAATAATGAAAAATCTAAAAATGGTTAAATAAGAAAGAATAGTGACATGTGAAGGGTGGTAGAATAAGGACAAAAATGAGTCAAAGGGGGTATTTTTGTCTATTCCCATCTCATTCAAAGGTCTCCTCAAATATAATGTCACCGTCCACACCTATCACAACCACACTTTTACCTGGAGCTTCAATCCCTGTAGCTATACTTTCTTGGTGGAGGAAGGGTCTTTCAATTTCTCCACGGCAGATCTTATAGATCTACAAAAGATAGATAAGGTATCAACGGTGCTGGATTGGGCAGTTGGGAATCAAACATGCGAAGAAGCTCAAAAGAACTCGACAAGTTACGCATGTAAGGAGAATAGCAATTGTACTAAGTCGGATAATGGTCCTGGGTATCGCTGCTATTGCTCTGTTGGCTACCGAGGGCCCCAATGGCTGCTATGGTACATTTTGACTCTTGCGCCTCTATTACTGCTTAATTTAGATCTAATTTATCTCCTTCTTGGGTGGAATACCTTTCTAATCAATTCGTTTTGGGCTTCTGGTTTGCTTCAGATGTTGACGAGTGTGAAGATCCAAAACTCAACGACTGCACCGACCGCTGTACTAACACTATAGGAGGTTACAATTGCTCTTGCCCATGGGGTCACCATGGGCATGGGAGAGGCAAAGATGGTTGCACCGCGGATCAATTGCTATTCATTAAGATTACTATTGGTACGTATGTCTATAGACTATAGTCTACTCTTGATGGCTTTGATATGCTCTAATAAGCTACGCTTTATGCATTCAAAATGAAAATTAATAAATTTAAGGAAAAATTCAAAGCCACCATATGTTTTGGGCCGCAGTCTTTCTAGTGGATGCTTTAGCCTTATTTGGACTTCTAGCCTTGTTTAGATTCACTTCTGAAAAGTCAAAAATTTTATTTTTCTTTTGTGATTGTTTTGTTAATTTTGCTATAAATAAAAAACACTATAACTTTAAAAAATAACATATAGAAGTTAGAAAAATATTCTCCTATTTTGTATGAAGTTATTTCAAATTTATTGGAAATACTAATATTGTTTTTAAAAAATTATCATTTTGGTTTTAACTATCTATTAAAGTTAAAAATAAAAAATAAAAAAAAATAAAAAAACCCTATCCCAAACAGGGCCTTGAGATTAATTACTCAAGCACCAAAATTAATTACTCATTTTCGAGGCTCATTCGAAACTCAGCCTGATTCGGCTGTCGAGAGCCCACCTGGAGAGCCTGAATCGACCTAGTTCTACATGACGCCTTCAACAAAATGAGCACCCTGGTAAACTCTGATGACATTTATTTCAATTCTTCGCCTGCCATATTTTTACTTGTTTTCTTCTATGCTACACACCATCTGCAACAACATCAAAAAAAATTTACGTCAAAGCACAATTAGATAGGCCAGGCCTGCTACTTAGGCTCAAAGCCCATGCCCAAGCCCGTCCATTACATCCATGGGATTGTCCGACTTCGACTTTTTTGAAATATAGACCCGATCCAAGCCCAAATTACATATTTAGCCCACAGTTTGACCTAAGCCTTCATGAGTCCCCTTGTAGGGTATGGGTGGTCCCAAACGTGCTCGAATTACACTCTATCATAATCTTCACATAGAATTCTACCGGCCTAAGTGATAGTAGGAAATGAAAATTTGTAAATCAATTTTCTTTCTTAAAATATATTCTTCCATTTTGATATCAAAAAGAGCTTATGAAAAGAGATCTTTAATATCATTTTTATTTTCATATTTTAAAAAACAGAAGAAAAAAAAAGAGTTATCATTTCCCCAACTAAACAAGCAAAGAGTTTTTATTGGGAAGACTGCTAGTACTAGCATCAATTTTTACAAAATTAAATAATTTACATTATGATAAATCATGTCAATATTTAAGCACAAAATTGTTATTACTTACATACTAATTTCAATGCTTTATGAAATGTAGGTGTAGGCGTCGGTCTTATAGTATTGTTGACAAGTAGCTCATGGTTGTACTGGATACTCAAGAAAAGGAAGTTTCTCAAAGTCAAAGAAAAGTATTTTCGACAAAATGGTGGTTTGATTTTAGAACAACAACTTTCTAAACGAGAAGGATCCAACGAAAGAAGCAAGATTTTTACAGCAGAAGAGCTTGAAAAAGCCACCAACAAATATAATGAAAGCAAAATCATTGGTCGAGGAGGATTCGGTATTGTTTACAAAGGAATTTTAAGTGACGGTAGAGTGGTTGCTATCAAGAAGTCAAAGATGGTGGATCAAAGCCAAGTTGGGCAATTCATAAATGAGGTAGTTGTTCTATCCCAAATCAATCATAGAAACATAGTCAAGCTCCTAGGTTGTTGCTTGGAGACAGAAGTTCCTTTACTTGTTTATGAATTTGTTACAAATGGCACATTGTTTGACTACATACACAAAGAAAACAAAGTGTCTCCCATTTCATGGGAAACACGTATAAGAATTGCTGCAGAAACTGCTGGAGTGTTATCATATTTACATTCAGCAGCATCTCCACCAATTATCCATAGGGATATTAAATCTAATAATATTCTTTTGGACGACAATTATACTGCAAAGTGTCCGATTTTGGAACTTCAAGATTAGTTCCACAAGATCAAATGCAGTTATCTACCATGGTACAAGGAACTTTGGGGTACTTGGATCCTGAGTATTTACTGACAAGTCAATTGACTGAGAAAAGTGATGTTTATAGTTTTGGAGTCGTCCTTGTGGAGCTATTAACAGGAATGAAGGCACTTTCTTTTGACAAATCTGAGGAAGAGAGAAGTCTAGCTATGTATTTTCTTTCTTCTTTGAAAGAAAATCGTTTATTTCAACTTCTTGAGGACAATATATCGCACGAGGTAAATGGTGAAGAACTCAATGAAGTTGCTTTGCTTGCAAAGAGATGTTTGGAATTAAAAGGTGAAGATAGACCTACTATGAAGGAAGTAGCAATGGAACTTGAAGGTATGAGAAAAATGAAAATGCATCCATGGATTGGTGAATTGAATTCAGAAGAGACGATTCACTTACTTGATGAATCCTCGAATACTCATCAATATGATACTAATGGTAATGTCACGACTGTGTATGATAGCATTAGGGATCATATAACATTACCATTACATAATGCTAGATAAGATATTTATGTGTGATGATATTATCTTTTAACATGTTATGCCCTCACTCTATCTCAATGTTTCAAGATACTACTAGAAATAAATGATCATCTCTCTCTTTCGCTTTCCATATGTTCTTTTTGTTTCAGTAGTCAATGAAATGAAATGAATACAAATTATTTATACAAATGCAAACGCATATTTTATTTCTGTTTTTCTTTTTCTTAGGTTGTATGAAGGTTAACTATAGATTTCAAATTAACTTGAATTATCTAAACTTAAGTATTATACTTGTCATATTATTTCACTATAATCATATGAGACAAATGATTCCAGATTAATAATTCACCTTTTAGTGAATTGTTCAAAACATGAAAACATCAAATTTCTCGTCTTTGTCACGGACTAGAAATAATTCAGAAGTTGGGAAAGTACAAATTCCATGGAAGAAAAATAACCTTTTATTTTTAAAAAAACTATTTATGACTGTAAAAATGTTTAAGAATTTCCTAAATTTCTTTTTTTTTTCCCTATTGTGTTGTTGTTTTGGATCGATGAGTGCTTATTTCCATTTCTTTTTAATATTCTTGTTTTCATTTTAGTGACTTTGTCCTTTCCCCGTTCACCTCTAGTTAGGTTTTTTTTTTTTTTTGGCCATTGAGTCAATTACTTTTATGTGTGAACAAAAAAATTCCTAAATTTTATTTTCACTAAACAAGGAAAACATAAGTTTGGGAGCCTCCCTCCAAGAGACTCATTGACCTTAAAATAAAATTGAGTTCAGGATTTTTGCATATGATAAACTACATGCGCTCTTTAAGGTTTAACTCAAATTTGATCACATTGCTATTATTTATGTGGGTTGCATGACACATATCAAATGTGGTTGTATGGTTGAGACAATATAGGATGCCAAAGTATATATATATTTAAATAAAAATAAATAGAGGGATGAGAAATTTTCATAATCATCTTGTTTTTTACTTCTCCTTTTTTTCTTTTTTTTTCAACAAAGTTGAGAATATGCTTAAATAATCAAGATGAGATTAGGATGAAGGTGACCGGTTCCAGATTTGCCTCATTGCAATCCCTAAGCATGCTTAGCTAAGACAAAGGCAAGGACTTATGGCCAACATTAGTAGCACTTATTGAAGTTACTAATGCATAAAGAAGTGGACTCCCTATTTATCAACGCACAAGGGATTGTGCTACAAAGATGCATGGGTCACTTAAACGACACCAAAATGAAGGCTAAGGAGTGTAGAAACCTAGTAACACGAGGAAGCCAAGGGCCTTGAGAAACTACCAAGATAGGTGGCAAAACATGGATTGGATCTCTAAAACTTGGCAATTGTTTATTGTAACTTGTGTAGAAGGTAGAGGAGAACAATCTCTTCATAGGCTAATTGTAATTTATGTAGAAGCCTACGGTTTTTACATCTTGGGAGGAAGTAATAAAAAGTTGAAAAATACCTTTTTCTATAGTTTATCTTGTGTTTCTTATGTTCTATGGATTATGTTCATGTAAATGGACTAAGATACGTCTTAATGTCATCACAAGAAAAAAAAGTTTTGTGAAGATAGATTCTTGTGACATTTGTTTTTAAGACTTTATAAATGTTGTATAATTGATCCTTTGATGATGAACAAATGGAAATTGAACTTCTATATAATCATTTTAAATTTTATGTTCTACTAAATGATTGTTTTCTCCTTTTGTTTTCCATATAATTAAACATACTTTTGTACAACAATATTAAATCTAGTAGCTATAAATTAATACACTATTAATGATGATGGCAACTTAATGAATAGACTCAACTTTCAATATTATAAGAACTAGGACATAGATATGTTCCATTGTAATTATATAATCAAATAGTCCTGACTAAGTTAAGAATAATTTAAGAGAAAATAAATGACACGTGTCTTCCTCATAATGTAAGAGTTAAATAAGTCTTTTCTAACAATGCCAAATTTGTATTTGACATTTTCTATCTTAACAAAGTATTGTTATTTGTTTCAAGTAGGATTAACGAATAGCTTCTATGAAAAGCACATAATATAAATAGTTTCTAAAAAGGCCCATAATATTGATAATTTCATTTTTGCAAACATTTTCCAAGCACATTGAGTGAACAATCAAGCCACACTTACTTTTCAAGGTTCAAGTAAATCATCTTTCAACATTTAAAGTAAGCAAAGGCTTAGTTTAATTTCAAATTTCCAAAACTCACATTTTACCAAAATTAAGTTTTTAAATCATCCCAGTCAACTCAATATTAGAAGTTAAAGTTTTAAACGTCAAGATTAAAGGGTGCCTCTTTTTTTTTTCTTTTTTTTTTTACTTAAGTCTTAGAGCAACTTAAGTAATTTTTAGAGTTACTACTTTTTCTTGTTTAACTTACTACTTTTTCTAAGATAATTTTGTTTTAATAGTAAAAATAAAGTTTTCTATGTTTATGTTAATAGAAAAATTACATTTTTCTTCCTTCTCTTTTCAAACCTTCAACTTTTTACACATAAAATAAAATAAATTTTCACTTTTAAAATTTTTGGGTAACTCTCGCTTTAAAAACAAATTAAACTACTTCAATTTTATACGTTTTGGATAATAAATGAATTTGGTATAAATTAATAAAGTGATTAAAAAAACCAAATATTATAGAACTAGGTTTTGTTTTTTGTTCCTTTTTAGATCTAATTTCTTTTTCTTTTTTTTCATTTTTTATGAATTGTTACTCAAAAACTTAATTTGGATAATAAGTTAATCTAAAATAAATACATAGAATTTCAAAAAGGAAATCAAATCCTACCATAATTTAGTTACTATTTTTACTTTATAATCTATTCAACTGTCAACAAAATTAAATTTCAGAAATTTTGGTAAGTTTCTCATTCAAAATTACAAAAAATAAAAAATAAAAATAAAATTCAATCTCTTACTGCGCAACATAGTCAAAATAAACTACCATTAACTTCATTAAAAAAAAATTTCGTTAGACCCTTAAACATAATTCATACTCATAAATATTCATTAGAGTCAATAATTCAAATTAACTTTGAAAAATAAGAAAATTAGGATTTGATACTCTTTCTCAAATTTAAAATTCAAAATTTAATGAATTAACATCAATAATAACACATATTTTAAATGCAAATCCATATTTCAAAAATACACTAAACAAATGTTAACTTAGAAAATTTTCCAAATTGTTCTTGCCAAACAAGAATAATTACAAATCCTATTTATTATCCAACAATTGCAACACCCTTAATATGATGCCCATCTAGCTTTCAAATCCTAATGAACTGTCATGTCTCTTTTGTTTTAGCTTTCAACAATTGCAAAAACTATGGGATACATTTGGTTATCCTCATCAATCCCAGCATCACCCTTAATATGATGCCCATCTAGAACTATTAAAAGCCCACACCATTCCACAAACTCATTCTTGCAAGCTATAGAAATCAAGTACATTCTTTGAGACAGAAGTGTCATACTAGGACCAGTCTCTGAAGACGCTACACTGACCAGAACAGGAAGACATAGGGCTTAAGAATAAAGCGGTGCTTGGTTAGGATATTAAGTGGTGTGTTTAGTTGTAAGATTTAGATGTATTTTTTTGTAATAATGGTTGCATCTATATTATTTGTGAAATATTTTTCAACTGTCCCTCTAGATATTTATTAAAGTCCACAACTATTTCGCTTTTTCACTACAATTTGGTTCAGAGTAGGCAGTTAGGGATCAATTGCTCAAGATGTTGTGTGGTCCAGAACCATTGTTTGAGATATTGCGTGATCACAAACCCATAGATGGAGATGCTAAGGTTTTGGCACTATAAAATTGACTAGTCTGGGACTAAGCTTGTTAGCAAAGGATTTGGCACTTTAGTTTATGAATTTCACATTACAGAAAGACCCACTCAATAGAATCAGTTTAATTATTAAAAGGAGTATGGATAGCAACAGAATTATACCATCATTTTATTGAGTTAGCTCATATTCTCTACATCCTTTTTAGTAGCAAGGATAAAAATATTTGCTCCAGTCAATCAC
Organism: Vitis vinifera; assembly: GCF_030704535.1. Lineage (NCBI taxonomy): Eukaryota > Viridiplantae > Streptophyta > Magnoliopsida > Vitales > Vitaceae > Vitis > Vitis vinifera. Next base: position 1,906,719 of record NC_081822.1, on the reverse strand, counting down.
AATATTCAGCTAACTCAAATTCATTATCTAGGTGGTGGAATGGCAATGATATTATGACAATAAAAGTAACATTAATAACGATAATAACAACAATAATAATAAATCAGTGATGTAAGTGTGAAGACATACCTTAATTTCAATATCCAGTTTCGACAATCTGTTTGGGCAGAGAAAGAGGAGAATGATTAGAATAGAAGTAAAAAGACAGATGATGATGATGCCAAGTAGAATTAAAGGAAAAGCGAGTCAATAATACACGGTGAGTGCCCTCTAAACCTGTTCTTTTCTTGCTTCGAAAGCTCATTATAGTGAAAACTTTTGAATGATATATCCAGGCCACCAAATACAAAAACTGCACAGTAAAGTTGCTTCAATACAAAGGAGTGATGATGGAAAAAAGACAGCGCCAAACAAGTGATTATTAAGAGGAAAGTCTCAGAAGAGTTGATGCCTTTTCCTTTCAATGTGAAACAACCAGATGGTTCAGTTACAGCAAGTCAGCCATAATGAAAAGCAGAGTATAAGTGGATGTTTCAGTTACAGAAAAAAAAAAAAAAAAAGTCTTTGCAGCAACTTAATGCACAACTAGATGGATGTTTCAGCTTGGAAATTAATTGATGGTCATCTTCAAGCTTTTCAAATTTGTTATATTGAAAATAAATACCAAAAAATGTTACAGGTTCAGAAAGAAGATATAAATCTCATCAAGTCCTATAGGAGTTTTGGCTTTCCTGCTCGGAGAAAGCTTTACGAAAGTTTTTACTTATCCAGCCAAACGGAACTCCAACCAAAATAAGTCATCTCTGTGAGTGTCTTATATATCAAATGAGAATAACAAGCAAATGTTTCAATCCTCATCAATCCAATAAACGTATCAGTATACCACTGAAACAGAAAATGTAACCAAATTAATGCATTTCAACTTGTGAAATGTCATATATCGGATGAAAATAATAAGGAAATGTCTCAATCCCTACCTGTTCAACAAACATGCAATATCTATAGAAACTTAGTGATAATGAAGGAATAATTCAATCCTTATCAACTAACTACTCTATATTATCATCAATTCAACCACCATCTCAATATATAATGACAACAAAAAATCTAATCATAATAATCCCTTTTACATGACTAATAAGAGTCCGTTTGATAGTGATTCTAAAAAGTGTTTTTAATATTTTACTACTTTAAATTTTTATCACTCAAGTGTTAAAAATACTAGAAACGCTTTCTAGAATCATTCTCAAAGGCACTCTAAATCCTTGTTAATTCAACTAGTCTATTTTGAAGATCCTGTTAATCATCTCATGAAACCTTCCTATACCCAAATGGGAATAATAAATACATGATTGTTAATTCAACTAAAATATCCATATGTCTAATGTTCATGATTTCAATAAACTACAAATCATATAACCTAACCTTTGATGATATCATAGGCAACTAAACATCCTTGATAAATTTCATTATTTGAACCATCTGATATCTTAACTGATATCACAAACTGTTGCTTCACATGCTTACTGCTAAAATTATTAATATTCGTCCCAGGTGATCCCAAGTATACCCGCATCTAGCCTCTGATATGCAAGACTATTCTGGAATAATCTTAACCAGGCTGAGATTAAATGATCTGATAACCCTTCGTTTGATTGCTGATAAATCAAGGAAAAGAAGAAGAGAATTTTGAATCTCAATCTGGCTCAATCAGGCTCAGATCCAACATTGCATTAACCCTTTGATTGCTCAGAAATCAAAAAAACGAAAAATGAAAATAAAGAACATAAAATTTTGAATCTCAATCTGGCTCAATTCCAATGATCCATCAACCCTTTGATTGTTCAGAATTCAAAGAAAAAAGAAAAAAGAAATGAAGAACATAAAATTTTGAAAGCAACCGTTCGTCTGTCGAGATTTCCCAAAAAAGAAGGGGAGAAAATTCTCCCAATCTCGCAAAGATTCCATAATCCATTAACCAAAACGAACAAAAGGTGTTAAATGCCTAGTTTAATGCAGTTTAAATTTAAAAAAAAATTAAAAATAAAAATAAATATAGAAATAAAATAAAATAAAATAAAAAATTGAAGGGAAACATCTAGAAATTAATCCAAATAATTTTAATACTTTCCAATCCCTTCGAAAAGAAGAAGAGAATTTTGAATCTCAATCTGGCTCAGATCCATCATTGCATTAACCCTTTGATTGCTCAGAAATCAAAGAAACCAAAAAAAGAAAATAAAGAACATAAAATTTTGAATCTCAATCTGGCTCAATTTCAATGATCCATCAACCCTTTGATTGTTCAGAATTCAAAGAAAAAAGAAAAAATAAATGAAGAACATAAAATTTTGAAAGCAACCGTTCGTCTGTCGAGATTTCCCAAAAAAGAAAGGGAGAAAATTCTCCCAACCCGGCTAAGATTCCATAATCCATTAACTAAAACGAATTTAAATGCCAAGTTTAATGCAGTTTAAATTTTATAAAAAAAAAATTTTAAAAATGAAGGGAAACATCCAGAAATTAATCCAAATAACTTTAATACTTTCCAATATCTTTCTTGGCACCAAATCACATCACAGGGCCATGGGATAGGAATGAATTCACCTCATCCAGTCTGATCATTGCAGCAAATCCCAATTGACTCAATCGCAATCAATTCCCAATTATCAAATTTGATAATTGCATCAAATCGATTCCCCTGAATCAAAACCAATTCCACTAGCACAACAGCCATCAAATTACCAGAATCATAATTGTTTCACCTTCATCAAATCTGGCCATCGCAGGATCCCAATCCCCTCATTCATAAAAAATTCCACGATCACCTTTAATATGAGCGATCGTCTGTACCGGAATAACTTCCACCGTCATCATTGCCCCTCAAAACCAAAGATTATAGATCTCTGACCACTTTTCCTTCTCCAAATAGAATTTTCCTCAAAATCTGCCACAGAATAAGATAAAAATGCCTTAAATATTATTCTTGAATCTGAAGAGCCGATTTGGAGATGGAGTTCGTTCGTCATCGTCTTCTTGATTTTCATTCTCTCTCTTCCGATCTCTCTATCTCACATCTTCTCCCCTCCCATATCGCTCTCTCTCTCTCTCTTCTTGAATCTGAAATCCGATTTCGAGATCGAGACCGTTTTTCATCTTCTCGAATCTTCCCTCTCATTCTCTCCCCTTTTATCTGTTTTCCTTTCTCTTCACACTCTCACTCACCTTCACCTCCAATTGCCGCCCAACTTATTTTTGAAAATTTTTCTTATTATCATCATTTTGCAATAATAATCAAATATTAAAAAAAATCATAAAATTCACTAATAATCTCTTCAACAACCACTCATATGGTAATTTTAGAAAAATATTAACTCTTATTAGTTATTTTGTGCAAAACTCACAAGTTACCTTAGATCATTTTGTCCAAAAACTCCACATAATCCTTTTAACCTAAATTTCAATCTTTCTTTTTAAACAAAATATATTTTTCTTCTTTTCCCTTAGTTTAAAAAAAAAATCACTTTTCTCATAACAATTTCTTCAAAAAAAAAAAAGAAAATTAACAAAATCTTGACTTTTTTTTTCTCAAGTTTACAAAAAAAAACTATTCGATTTTCATTTTTCTTGCAAAATCTTAACATTTTTTTCATAACAAAATTTCTAATTTCTTTTCTCCACCTTTCCTTTTTTAGTTTCTTTTAACAAAATCCTAACTTTTTTTTTCGTGGGTTAGCCATATGATTACTCTGCATTATTCCATTGATGAAATATTGATTAGATGGGCTTGATTGTGTAGTTTGGTAGATTGAAAAATGTTTTTTCAGAATTTGAAATTCAATGGCCATATTTTAATTTTTTATATAATGCTTCATAAGTTCAACTTAAAACCTAACAATTTTTAGGTTTTTTTATTTCTTTTAATGATTTAGAATTAATCGTTGAGTGCTCACTCAAGGTTTTAGCTAAATACAATTAGTCCCCATTAATTTTGTCAAATATCTTCCTTATTTTAAATTAGAAAATAGTCGAAAGTAAAGAATCACAATATTATTATATTTATTTCTTTTAGGTTGTTGGTTTTTTTTTACCAATGGGGGTTCTCCCCTTACCACCCCCTACAAGGTTCATAAAACGTTTACCTAAACAACATTTAAATCTGACTCTATCCAAACTTTTAATAAGAAAAATAGGGAAGATGAATGAAAATATCAAATAAGAAGTATAGAGAAGGCATTTAATAAAATTTCAAATTAATAAGGTTAATTTCAAACTAATGAGAGTTAAATGTATTTAGTTAAAACCTTATGAGAGGTCAATGAAATTAACCCTAAATTATTTGAATAAAAGAAAACAAACTTGTAATTATTGTTTTGAACAAATTATCATACCATGTTACTCTATTTCATCCATAGCACATTTGAAGTCCTGACCACTTTTTAATTTTTAAAACATTTTTGATAAATTTCAACTCAGTTTCAATAATATATAAAGGAACAGGTATGAAATTTATGAAAATGGGTGAAGTGAAAAGGGAAAAGCATCAGAGATGAGGGCGTGTGAGTCATTTCACATGACCTTTATTAACAGAAAAAAAAAAAGTAACTTTTTATGTAGTATAAATAAATAAATAAATAAATATATATGGGTGTTTACAACCTACAAGTAAAATCTACTTAGTAAATCCCATCTTCCATGAAGTACTCATACTAAGAATGACTTTTTTAAAAAGTAATTGCATGTTTAATTTCCTTCCATTTAATTTCATTCATTAGTTTGTAAAAATTATTAGGTAGATACTTGCCAAGCAAGTCCTGGGGTCTATCTAATCATTCATCCTTTTCTCGCCCTCTTGAACCATCCAAATCGGAAATCTTGAACAAAATCATCGTTTACAGGTGTCTTGGTACGATTCACAATGGCGGGGACTGAGAATAATAACACTGCAGAATTGATCAAGTAGTGCTATAACCCTATATCCCTGTAACCCCCACGCAAGAGGAAGAAAAAATAGTCGTGTACGAACCTCAGAACAATGAACAAAAAAGGCGCTACTTTTACAGTATCTGAAGTGTATCATTGATAATTAGCAAAAACCAAGGCAGAAAAAGAATCAAGACCCTATATGATGGTGAGTTCGATTGAATTTGTCAGTGGGAATGATACAAATTACAAGATATCATACTACACAGGAGAATTACAATGAAGACGACGATCACCAGAGTAAGTAATGTTTCTCTACAAGGGAACTACAAGAGCTCGATTCAGCTCATGACCCCTTGAAGCCAACACAGCCCACAGTAAAGAACTGACTCCCCAAAGCCTGTATGCTTCCCTCCCATTCTTCAGTGCCTTTTGGGGTTGTATTTTCTGTAGTTAGAGATGTAAAATTAGTATTCCCTCAAACTGCCCACTGCCCGCTACACCTTTCCGTCTGATGAAGGGAGGTTGTGCGACGTTTTCACGGCTGTGGAAGACGATGTTGTGCTTATGGAATTGGTGCCTTTGGAGGGAGAAGAAGGAGGAGAAGGGAGCTTCTTAGGCAGCATCTGTTCCCAGTACTCCTTGGGCAATCTTGATGCTTCAGAGAGAACGAGGAAAGTGAGAAAACTCAAGAGCAAACCCTTGTGCCACCAAGAACCTAGCATGTTGAATACTCAAGAATTAATGCCCAGACTGCACCTTTAACCTCTAAAGATAGCTTTAGAGAGTTTGTGGCAGCAGACATGTTGAGTATTGTGTGGAGGCTGCCAACTTGGTTGTTCAAGGAAAGATGTGCCAGTGGCAGACAATGGGGTATTTGATAATTCTATATGGTAAGGAGCTCATGTTGTTGCTCTTATTATCTATTAGAAGCAGACTCTTTTGTGTCTCAGATAATTTGTCGAATTTGATATTCTCACTGGACCCCTCTGTGGTTGGGGATTAATCTTCAAAGCCTGGTAACATATCTTCATCGTCAGTTTTCCTCAAGTGCTCTATGTCTAATTAACATTTAGCATTTAGGTATGCCTTCTTTTCTACTTCTTTAGTCTTCTTTCTTCTTTATGGGGAGCAGAGAACTAAAATAGGAACTACATTTCATTAAGTGAAGTACTGCATCTCCACATGCCATGTCATGATAAAACAGAGCACCAGAGCTTGTAGTGTGTTTTTACAATCATATATAGGTGATAGTCAAATAAGAAAATTTAGGATTCAAATCTCTTCTCAATCGATTTGAATCCAATAGATCTTCATAATTCTAAAAGTTGTTCACTACATATATGTATCTAGTATCAAAAACTCTTCCTCTAACCATTGTGGAACATCAAAGTGTCCCTTGCAATTATAGTTGAACTAACAGAGTCTCAAAACCAAGATTCAGAATCAATTCTTATAACTTTGGTAACGGCCTACTCTCACCATGTCCATATCATTCACCTCTAGTTCAACAGAACCTCACGACTTTAAAATATATCTATATAATCACGAGGAACTCACTATATCTATAATGTAAAAAAGCTTCTTTTTATCTATGTATTGAAGCACTATGCTGGGTTACATGGGAACAATATACCATCATTCAACAAGCACCGAACTTCAGTGTCTTGATCCAATCTGACAGTAGTAGGCAATCAACCTGTTTCTTTTTTTCTCTAGGTATGGAAGCATATATATATATATATATATATATATAGCATGCATGGATACAAACTTACAAATCATCACTGAACAAAGAATCAGTGAAGCATGTGTGTCATCAATTAAAAATTCACTAGCAAAAACCCTCCTACTCCATGGTTGGAAAACCCCACCTAAACCCTAGTCTTAAATATTCTTAAAGCTTCAATCATGCAAACATGAGGAGAGTGCTCTTCCCATTATTTTCAGATATCTGAGAAGCCAGACAAGCCTCGCTAACATAAAAGTTGGGGGGGGGAAGGGAATTTTAAAGAGTCCAAAAGAAGCATCTTCACACTTTTGTATGCAAATTTGGCAACAGAGAAGAGTGTTTAATGCTTATCAGCAGCATTACTGTCAGTGAATACAATCATGCTTAAACCCTAAAAGCAGTGATAAAGCAGAGCCTATTAAAAACAACTCCCTCCACCAAATACTAACCACTCTACTCTAGGCCGTAGCAGTCTTATAGAAATGCAGCTGAACCAAACCACTAAGTATGAAAATCAGTTCAATCAATCAAACCAGCTGGTCACAATAATTTCATAAAAAAAAAGGAAGTCAAAACTTGGAGAGTGGGCCCAAAAAGGCTTCAAAGAAATGGCCTCAAAATAAGCTTAAAAAAATAAAAAATCAGAAAGGCAAACTCAAGGGGCAAAATGAGAGTTTGGGCCAGCTTTCCACTGTCCTTTACCTAAGAGAATTTGCCAGTGTATAGTTAAAATTTTTAGAAAGTGGGAAGAAATATAAATTGGGAGGTGGGTCTTTGGGACATGAGGAGCTGGAAGCAGGTGGACTCTGTGCCCTTCTTCTCAAAGTGGTGGGTTCCATCCTTCTCTACTCAAAATCATTCTGTCTCATTGGCTCTTTTGATTTTCCTTTTATTCTTTCTGAAGCTTTACATATATAGAAACATTCGAGCACGTATGGAGTATATAATTGTATATAAAAAATAATAGAGCATGTATGGAATGTCTCAGTTTTGTTACACGAACTTTTGTTTATATATGAGTTTGACTTAAATAGGAATACAACCTCGGTACATTAGCAGTTGTTTTTATGGATTTATCTTTGGGTATATAGCTTTATATTTAAAATATATTTTTAATTATTGAAGTTAATTTATTAATTTTTGGATTTTGATGTGGGAAAAAGTATAAAATCTTACCTTTTATTTTTCAAAATTAATTGGAAATTTGGAATTGTTGTTTTCAATGGATATTTAGAAGAATATGAATTATGTTTTAGAGCTATAATTAAAAAAAAAGTTTAATGAAATCCATGATTGTTAATTTATTTTGATTTTGATATATAGTAAGAAGTTGAATTTAGAAATTTGTAATAAATTTAATTCTAATCAAAATTTAGGATTTTTAATGTTGCTTATTTTCATTTTTTTAAATGAATCATCCACAAAAGCTTATGAAATTAAATTCATTTAAGAATTGAATGAATTATGAGGCAAATATGATGATTGTATATGGTAGAATTTTAGTTTTGATTTTGAAATTTTGTGAATTTATTTTAAATTTTATTTATTTATTTTAGATTAATTTCTTCTCCCAATTAAGTTAAATTCATAAATAAATTTAGATCTAATTTTTTTGAGGAACAAAGGAAAAATAAAATGGGTAAAACAAAGGCTATTTTAATTATTCAAAATTATCAAAAATAAATTTAGTTTTACTTATTATAACAAAGTTACTTTAAGGCTTCAAAACACAAACAACCCTTGAATACATTTTTTATCTTTTATTTTTTAAAGTAAAAAACTTCACACAACCATAGGAATTTTTATTAAGAAAAAAAAAACATGTACCATTTACTTGGAAAAATCCAAGAGGACGAAAGACTTGAAAAAGGTCAATGTGAGGATTTCTAGCATCTAGGATTCAAAGGCATAGGGTATTGCTAACTTTCAGAAAGGTAATAAATAATAATGCAATTCAGACAATTTCTCATAATCGTCCTTCCTCATTTAATTTCTTGTAATAATTTAAATATAAAAAAATTCATTGTATTAAAAATAATTATAATTTATATTTATGAAAAATACTTTTTATTTTATATGTTAAAAAAATAAATATTAAATTTATATATATATAAAATAGGGATGGGTTAGAATAAGGTAATAACTGACACCTAAATAGAAAATAAAATAAGATAAAATCACAATCCCGCAAACCCATTTAAACTGTTCTCAGAACATGGCTTATTAGAGATGTAACAGACCAAACTCGTAGCTAAAAGTAACTGTAGGCATGGAATGCAGCTGATGTAGAGTAAGAAGCTCTTGGGTACATGTCAAATGGCTTTAAGCTGTGGAACGTTTTACCCAGATGTCATTGATTTGCCAAGCTTGTTAGGTTCCAAGGAAAAGTGATTTTGAATAATAGTTGGCATTTCCAAAATTTGCGAATGAATGTGGATAGCGAACAAAAGAAAATAAGGAAATGAGCCTAAGGTCTGTTTTCAGGTGCTACGACTCCTTAGTAAGTTGAAGACCAAAACGACCAGGCTCTGTGGCTGAGAGATTTGAGAAATGCCTAAACAATTTTTGCACAGAATAAGACTGCAATTTGTATTACTGTTACAAGAATGCGTTTGATTTTCATTCACATTATTATATTGGATGATATCATTCTACAAAACTTTGAGCTGAATTCCACTACTTCAAGTGGGGAAAAAAATAAATAGAAGAAAGGTGGTGAAGAAGATAAGTGGTAGTAAGAGATCGACTATATAAATTATACAGGCTAAAGGAAACTATAGCTATTGCATCTTTAACTGAAATGCCGCGGATAAAAAAAATAAAAATTGAATACCTAATATCAGAAGTTTGTTGAAAATTCAAACGTGGTCATCAGAGAATCAAGCTTAAGCAATAGCCGATTTGATGGTCTGTGTCTCTGTGGGGCGCCAAAACGTCTTCTTAACACAAAGAAGACCTTCTTTGTCCTTTGAGTATGTCAACCGGACCTCCCACTGTAGAGACTTTGCCATGCTCTCCACCTCACTTACAGTCTCAACATTGTCCCGTACTATAAGCATTCCTTCTGGCCTTAGGATCCTATCAACTTCTGCAATTACTGCTGTTAACTGGCACCTGTGACCAGAAAGCATCACTGTATTTAATGGTTGCAATGATTCAAATTATCTTTGAATCACAAAGAATAAATTATACAAAAAGATGTACCTCTTTTTCAGATCAGAGAAGAGATGATCAGCATGAACAAGATCATAAGATCTGGGATAGGTGCTAAACGATTCACACCAATCATGATATATTCCAAATAACCCCCGTTCAAAGATAATTGGGAGTGTGTCTGGGGAGTTAATTGGGACTACGTTCATGACCCACACTTTCAAGTCTTTCAGTGCGGCAGCAAATCTGAAAGCATGATGGAAAATCATAATCAGGATATGGGGAAGTCATAAACAAATAAGTATGAAGAATGGGACTAAGCTTCTACTAGAGTAGAAAAGGAGGCCACAAAAAATAGCAATGCTAGAAAAAAAACTAAGACAGAAGTGAAAGAAAGTACTCGTATCTTCCCACCACACTTGGTCATTTGCAACAAAGCAATGCTACAAAAAAATACTATGACAGATGTGAAAGAAAGTACTTGTATCTTCCCACTCACCCACCACACCTGTTCATTTTCCCACAACTAGAAAAAATTATGCGACTTACTATTTAAAAGAACAAGTGCCTGAGAAGGATGCTTCTGTAACTGGAAAAGGAGTGTAGAAAAAAAAATTTAAATTGCTTACCCCCCATATACAGCTTTCATGTCCATGACATTCCTAACAGAAGACCATTTGATTCCCATCCCTTTCAAATATGATGAGGAGACAACAGTTTTCCAGTGCTCATAGTCAGAAGTAAAGTCCTCTGGAGCAGCCTTGCCGTAGACTCCAACCTGAGAACTCTTCAACCAGTTAGGCGCTTTCTCCACTCTGAGTGGCCATTGCTCTGGCCACTGAGACCCACGTTCTGAGGTAAGTACCGGCACCTTATGCATGCATGCTTGAAGGGGTATATTCCTGAATGCATAAAACAGCACATTGAAGACAATTATATTGGGAAGATCATCATTATGAAAACTGTAGTAGGATGATATGTTTCATTGCAGAGAGGTGCCACTGCAGGGTAAAGCACCTTTTGGAAGCAGTAGCATAGACAAGCCTGGTATCAAACAGAAGCAAACTTTTGACTCAAGATCAGGTCATAACACATTCTTATGCATGTTTCCCAATTTTTCCGGAGTCAAGGACACACTGAAAATGCATAACTTTTGCCCTAAGTATTTCATCTAAGAAGTTGGGCCTACAAAACCATTAAAAAAAAAAAAAAAGGATAGAAAAGCAAAATGCTATGAATTCCACATTTTGCTTCTTCTACTCCAAAGAGCATAATTTAATTAAGTACTTACTCTATACAAAATGTGGAGTGCAAAAAGAAGAAAGTAGAATTCAAATACAACCATCCCAAAAATGTACTCTTCTCTACATTTTTGTTTGTGATCCTCCCCTTTTATCCAAGTTGATTTAACAGAAAATTATGGGCATTGGGATCTCCCTTGGAAACTGAAAGAGTGCATTATGTTATGTGAAAGGATTTGAAACCAGTATTTTCTAGAGCATTTAGTTTTGTCTTCTCTATTCAGGAGATTTTTTAAAGGGCCTTCTACAATTGTAATAGGGGACCCTCAGTTTTATTTGACTGTTGTCATTATGGTAGCAACTTAATGTTACATGTCCTACTGAAGTGATCAAGTGCTCTGTTTAATTTTCACAGATGTCCAAACACCACCATAGCAGATCTTCCTATTTGACCCCCACCAAAAGTGTGGTGCGACTGCCAAATGCACCCAGAAAGGGACGGATATGCACCTAAATCACTCAGGCTAAAGCATGGATCTGAAGCATTCAGCCTAGATTCGATAGAAAATAGCAATGCAGATGAGTTATTATTTAAAACGCCTTAATGCATCATGGACCAATGGCCAGTATGATATCAGTCAATAAACATCTAATAAGTCGAGTGAGTGAACAAAACAACCCTGATGATCTAATTAGTGATATCCACCAATAGAAAATAATTATGAAGTTTTCTTTAAAAGGAACAATCTAGAAATTATTTTGGATAATGGTTCTGTGTTCTTAACATATCACATAGTTATTATGCTGAAGAAGAAAATGATGTTTCGCTTTTGACAATTATCATAAACACTTACGCAATAGTGCCAAACATTCAAAATCCAACTCTTATGGGCTACTGTGACTGACCAATGTCTTACAGTATATAATGATTTTGATTGTATTGAAGCCCCTTTATGATGTACTCCTGCCGTCTTCAATCTTTTTCATTTTTGGCAAGTTATTTTCTTATTGCAGCTTATAGTTGTACAAAAGGGAACAGACAGCATGACAAAGACCATTAGAAACTATGGGCTAAAGAAAAATTACCAGGCTGCATCTGCATTGTCAGATTCTTCACACAGTGGAGGCTCATTTCGCGGCCTTTTCTCATAGCACTCATTGGAAGTTGGCTTTCTGTATATTGCTGCACCTATTCCATTCAAACTATCCTTGCTCATTGCCACCAGATCCCAGCAAATTTTCTTTGTTATTTCAGACATGGCTGCCATCCATTTTCAATAAAAGGAAAAGATGAGGCATTTTACGATACATTAATTAAAATTCATTCATCAAGAGAAACATATACTAGGATAGAAAGCACGTTTTAACAAAATTCTGAAATACTAAGTAAAAGTCAAATGCAAATTTTTAAGAGCGTTTGAATAGAACTTTCAAACTCGGAACCAACACTTCCCAAAATAATTCATTCGCATCTTGAAGAAGCAAGGGGACCCATGCTTTTCCTCAAAAGTGACTACAGAAGCAAATTTTTATTTAAATAATTTTTTTTTAAAAAGTGTCATAATTATCATCATCTTCAATAAATGTATTTTTAAAATACAAATCCTAAACATAAAATTCAACACATTATGGTAGCAATTACTTCTAGTTCTTCTATTGTTAAAAAAACCATCACAAACAAGGCTAAAGTATTCTACCGTTCCAAATGCCAACATCTTCAGGAACTTTCCGGTAAACTGGAGTAGCAGACCACACAAAGTAACCACCAGGCCGCAAGACACGGTTCAGCTCTAAGAGAAGTTTACCACCTGCATTGTACCTCAAAAATGAATTTCTACACCAGAAAATAATCTTAAATGAAACAAAGAAATCTGAGACCAAAGCATATATCACCTTCAATATGCCAAGGAACCCTGCAACGTGCACAGTGGACAACGTCAAAGACCCTACTGGGGAATGGCAGTCTCGTGGTTCCCATAACAGCTGATATAGCAGGGATTCCCCGTTCAAGTGCAAATTGCACTTGAGCTTCATGCTCATCCTTGGGAGCAAATGACATTGCAAGCACATCTCTTTCAAAAATATAACCTCCAAAGCTGGCCACACCACACCCAACATCCAATATCACACGGCTTTGCTTCCCCCATGCAATATCAGGAAGAGTCTGCATTAATGATAGCCATTTTATGCATCAGTCAGATAGCCTAGAATAGAATTTCACAAACAGACGATTCTATGAGAATTTAAACTCCAGAGCAGTGTTGCTGGAATTTAAGAAGACATGCAACAACAAAAAAAAAAAAAAAAAAATCACACATAACAGACATTGAAAAACATTTTGTTTTTGAAATTGAAAACGATGAACATATTCATTTTGGTTCCTTTGCAATGCTTAGAGTGCTTGCACTTTTCAAAACACAAACAAATTTTAATGTTTTCTAAAAATTACCAATTTTCTGAAAATGCTTTTGAAAACTTAAATTCCAGCAAGAGAAAAAAAAAACATAACAGACATTGGAAGAGGATCAAATAAGGCCTTGTTTGGTAGTGGCAACGAAAATGGTTTTTCGAAAAACATTTTTATTATTGAAAACCACATATTCATTTTGGTTCCTTTGCAATGCTTAAAGTGCTTGCACTTTTTAAAACACGAACAAGATTTTGATGTTTTCTAAAAATTACCAGTTTCTGAAAATGCTTTTGAAAACAGTTTTCAAAAACTTGCAACGAAACATGTTTTCCATATCATCTTCATTTTCTGTTTTCAACGTCAGAAAACAGTTCTCATTTCCTCTATTAAACATGCCAGAAATACTTCAAGGCTATAGGGATATAAGATTTGTGAAGTCCTGTGGCCAAGAAGATGATATTGAGGCGAGGAAGTAGAAAAAATGAGAGATCAAAAAAGGTTGTGTGCATTAGAGGAAACCAAGGAGAAGCCCAATTAGGTATAACGTATATAAAAAATTGAGATAAGTCCCTGCACCCCTCCCCCTTCAAACCCACCCCCTAACCCCCCAAAAATGGGGAAAGAAAGGAGAAGTGGGGGAAGACACCTGAGGAGTAACTATTAATGCAAAGAAACATATGGACAGAATGGCAGTATGGTAGAAGAGAAAAGTTTGAAATGCTCACTTTTTGGATGTAATCAATGTAATGAAGAGCACCGTGCGTAAACTGAGTTCCACCACCAGGAAAAGTAAGGTATTCACCAGTAACTTTAACCCAATTTTGATGGCCTTTGACCACAGCAAGCTTTGTGTGGGGAACATTATTGAACCAGATCTGCATGATGCATCAATAAAACCAATCTTAACCAAAGTAAACTACAAATAGAAGTGGCTTTTCATTAGAACCAGCAATAGGTGGTATACCTTTTCCCGGCTTGTTGGCCACTGAACTGGACGTTTATATCCTCCAGGCAAAGGAACAAGACAGGTAGGAGCCTCATCAGGGCAGTGCCTCTCTCTATGTTCATAGTGCTTTGTACTTGGAAGTCTTCTAATAGTTTGCACATTGTCAAGGCACGGGATGTAGTCTGGGCCAGCAGTGACATTGCAGAGTTTCCAACCATAACCATTTGGCTTAGATATTGTAGATTCTAGTGATTCCTTCTCATTCTTTGACTCTACCATTTGTGTTGACCAAGCCCCATTTCCAGTATTACTTTCATTCAAAATCTCTGACTGGGCCCCAGCAGGGAAAACCTCATTTGAAGCCTGATCTTTTGCCTGGATTTCAATGTGCTCCTCCCCAGCACTTTGTTCTGAATTGTCCTCTTGATTCCGCTCAACATTCTCCTCTTGATTTTGCTCAACCTTCTCCTCCTCATTCTGACTGTCAGCTTTATTTTCCAAAGCTATATCAACTGAATTCTCATTTGTATCTGATTTTTTCTCATCCTCATTTGAGTCTGATTTATTTTCATCTGTGCTCTCCCCCGATCCTCCCTGCTCTGCCTCATTTGTTTCACCACCTTCAGTTTTTGTTTCTCCAGTTTCTGAATTCAATTCTCCATCTCCAGCATTTTGTTCCCCATCTCCAGAATTTTGTTCCCTGTGTATCTTGGGCTCCTCTTCATTCTCAGTCCTATCTTTAGAACTCTCCTTAATGGTTGCTTCCTGGTTTTCCTCCACAGTATTCTCTGACCCTTTATCAGGCAGGGTTTGGTTATCTTGGGCATCAATATTGCTTCCACCCTGAGAATTGCCAGTATCACTTTCATCCTGAGAATTGTCAGTATTACTTTCTCCTTTTGCTGCATCCAATGGAAAATTACCCGAACTGTCTTCAAATTGCGTAGAATCATTGTCATCTATCTTTTTCTGCACCTCATGTGGAGTATCATCGGACACTAAATCTGAATTCTGAATGGGAACAATGGATGATGACATCATCATCCACACCCCAACCAGGCAAACACCGACAAACACAACAATAGCAATTGTTGAACAGTAGTTTGATGACCGCCGTCCGTCAACCCGAGAATACTTCCCCATAGCCATTTTTAATGTATAGATATCTCTAAAGCATATGTATCTGAAAAGGGCAACCAAAACCAACCCAAAATCAAATAACCTAAAGCGGAATCTCCTATGATTAGTTTCACTTGAGCTATAAGAGAGTGAAATAGGGGCACCCAGTAAAAGCTAAAATAAAACTGAAGTGGAAACCAAGTAAAGCCACATTGAATTGCAGGCCACTAAGCAAGAGCAATTGGGAGCATGGACTTAAAATCCACAGGTCTCATATCAAACCAAAGTACAATCTCATGTGAATTTCAGTTAACTTTTTTGAAAATTTTAGCCATTTGAATCTTTTTCATTGAATCAGACAAAAAAATTGGCAAGTTTTTAAATTCAGGGTTTTTGCTTAGTCAATTTTTAACCAAAACCTGACAGAAATAATGAAATTAAATTTTAAATAATTCCACCAATTTTCATATTATATAGAAAACCGAGATATTAAAAACTTTTCCCCGAATATGGAATACAAATTTGTTTGTCTTCTAAAGTGGAAGACTTTCTAACCAAATCTTTTTCACAGTTCAATCTAAGTCCCTATTTCAAACAATACTGGCCAATTAAAACCACAAAACTTAATGAACTTTTTTGCAAAATTGTGTTGAAAATAAGCAGAATAATTAGTATAATTCCAAAAAAAAAAAAAATTGATCAAATTTAGAAGGACGATTCAGCCATCTAAAAAGGAAGTTTGGAAACAAGATATACAACAAACGATAGTAAGCTCTGAGATCATAAACAGAAAAAGCAACGGAGACAATGAAATAAGCATTCATAACAAGTTAAAGAAACAAGTTTCGGGGAGAAGCAAGACAAAAAATAAAAAGAAAAGAAAAAAATAAGTTCATAGCTGAGATCAAGAGAACTGAAATAACAACCATAAATCTAAGAATTTAAACTAAAAAGATCAGCTTTAAAAGAAGTCACTTAACCAGATCCACCAATCAAAAGCCCGAAATAACATATCTAAAAGATCTCACTTTTTTCAAAATCCAACTCCAGTAAAGCATTCAGCTTTCGACGTCTCAACGCATAGTAAACCCATATGATGTAACGAACGAAACAAATACAACAAAAGAACGGAAGATCAATTTACAAACGAAAAACCGCGAGCAAGTAACACTCCGTTTGGTTGCTGAGAAAAGTTTGGAGTTTGAACAGAAATCAAAGGAACTTCGGAACCAGATCATAACAAGTTGAATTCGAACGATTTCATACTTCTTTTTCTTTTCTTTTCTCAGTAACCAAACAAAGGCGTACCTTGGTGAAAATCTAGGGTTCCTTTCCGCACATTCTCTTCACTGCGAGTAAGAGGTGTGGAAGTCTCTTGAGTATGGAAATATAGAATCCGAAAACGGCAAGATTTCGTATAGCCAATAATTTAATTTTAAATAAAGTGATTTAATAATAATTAATCATGATGGAAAGCAGTTTGATTATGACTCATCTCCTTTTGTTAACGCGTTTGTACGCCCCGATCTCGAAAACGACAACCAACAGCGGGTCCTTTTTTAATTAAGTGAAAATATTGTGCCGATGCGCAATTCGTTGAATTTTGAGGGGCCTCTAAACGAATATTAATGAGTATGAGCCCTCGTTGTCGGGTTAACTGCACCGAAATATCTCATCATGTGGGAGTGAGGATCTGGTGCATCCCGGATTTTCTGTCGGTGGTACAGTCGGTGAGGGGAAGGTTTTTTCCGTCATTTTCGTTGCCAGGTTTTTTTTTTTCATTCAATATTATCACCATTATCTATCACATATCAACTGAAATTCAAAAAATTTATTAATAAAATAAAATTAATTAAGAAATTTAAAATTAAAACAATTAAATTTTAATTTTAATTTTTTGATATTTTATTTTCAATATAAATTAATGTTTCATAAAGTCAATATATATATATTTATATCTACCAGGTGACAAGAAGCCCGAGGCCATCGTTTAACCCCGACCCACCCATGTCCTCCGAGACCGACTTTCCCTCAACCTTTCCTTTTGCCACCGTCTGATGCCCACTATTTAGGGCGAGCTTTCGGACACTTTGTTCCTTGATGGGAACTTAGGTCTCGGATCGTGAACGTAAGTCTTGACTTAATTCTATTTTTAATATTTTTTTTTATCACATGTACAATAAAAATATAAATACCCATCTAAACAAATAACTATGAAAAACTATTAAAAAAATAGTTTTTCCTTTATAAATTATATTTTATTTTAGTATAGTTAATAATTTGTGATCAAAGTGGACTCGAATTTAGTAGCATCAAATTTAGAATCATGATAAAGTAATGTTATTTTTTACCATTTTTGTTGGACTCTGATATCGAATAATCGTTTGCCACATGTCATATATAGCTGTGGGGATAGGATAGGATTCCTGCCGACACGTTGACATTCCTATTGTCATGGAGCAATGTGTGGGTGGTTGTAGGAGTCTCGTGGGCTCAGGAAGCAGATAAGCGACGCCCAGGAAGAGAATTGAGGAGCTCACCAACCCGCTGGGCAAATGAGAGAGGTCCCACATGCGTCTCTATCAATGCTCCATCACGTGATTGTGATGGACCCTGCATATACAAATGTGCACCGACACATATGACAGTGTATCCCCATTACATGCAACTCGCTCTCCTTTCCACCTTTGGATGCGGAAGTGGGCCCACGGCTCAGCTCAGTTATTGCAACTTGACAATGTGACTTCTCCTCTGGGCCCCCTTGACTACCAGTCTACCACTACGCTGCTTTTCTCCGCCCTTTAATACTTCGGGTCGGGTCGGGTCAGAATATAAACTCGATCCAGATCCAACCGACATTTTTTCCACGTGTCCATCTAACATTTGATAATAATTTTAAAAAGCGTTTTTAATTTTTTTTTAATACACGAAAGATAAAAAATTTTAAGTATAAAAAAATTTTAAAAATACTTTCTAAAATCACTCTCAAATGCACTCTTAATGAAATTGATTGGTATCAACGTAGTGGATTGAAAGATTATGTGATTAATTATATTTTTTAAATTTTTATTTATATTTAATAAGTATTTAATCACATTTCAATGATGACCAATCACATTTGGAAGGTAATTTGGTATATGCAAAAAGATATATCTTATAAATATTATTATATCAAAAGTTCAACTTTAACTTACCTTATTTTTTCAATAAATCTCTTAATTATTTTTATTACCATAATCCCAAATCTCTTAAAGAAAACAATCCATAACATGTGTATAAATAATTAAATCAATAATAATTTTGTAAATTCGAATCAAAATTATACTTTCGATATCTACATTCCAATTGAAAAGAGACATGTTAATTAAAGACTTAAAAGAAAACAAGACAAATTTCTAAATATAACAAACGACATTTAAAAAAAATAGAATATTTTAGTATATATCTTTTAAAATATTTGATATAATTATTTTTTATTAATATTAATTTTGTAAATTCAACTTATAATAACCCTCACCATATGTTTTTTTGTGCTATTAAAGTGACATGATTTTAATTAAAGAGATAGAAAAATTGGAAGCCGATATATCTTGTTTGTGAAATCAATTAAAACTCCCATAATCAATTTTCTTAAAATATTAATGAATATATTACATTATCTCTAAGTTTGGAGTTCATATTTGATTGTTGAAACTGGATATGATATATTTGGCAAACAATTATATCTTAAAATATTATATGGTATCAAATATCTAAGCCTAATCTCGTATTTCATTTTTTTAAAGGAATAAAATATAAAATAAAATAAATATAATTTATTTCAAATATCTCTAATATTATTTGGGAATATTTTTACAATTCATAGGTTGTTTTTTATTTTTTTTATTAGTAATATTCATAATTAAAATATTGAAAACTTTATAAAATATTTATCATAGAAACCTTTCATTTATTATCTTCCAAGTGTTTGTTTCTTCTTGTTATCAACTATGGATTTGAATTTGTTTAGTAGATGGAACTTGAAGTATGATAACTTATTTTTAAAATTGAATTTGTTTAGTAGAAGGAACTTGTAACTAACTATTGTTGAAGTATGATAACTGAATTTTAAATTTGAATTTGTTTAATAGAAGGAACTTGTAACTAAAGTATGATAACTGATTTTTAAATTTGAATTTGTTTAGTAGAAGGAATTTGTAACTAACTAAAAGATAACTGATTTTTAAAATTCTTATAACCGTTTTTATTTCAAAATAAAGATTTTATAATTAAATAATTTTATACTAAAATATATCTTCTTTTAAATCATAACTTTTATTTTTAGTTCCTCCATGTGATAAAATTAAAATTCTAAAAAAAAACACCTTTTTGGTTAATTTATGATAATTATATTAAATTAAACTTTATTTTTAATTAATTTATATTGAAATTTGTTTTTAGTTACTTAATATAATAAAATTAGAATTCAAACAAATTCTATTTAACTTATTTATAAGAACTGAATGTTCGTTAAAGGGTCAATGAAAAAACTAAACATTATTATCATATATATTTTAAATGATTTGAATAAAAAAATAAAAATATTGATGAAATCAATTAGGTAATACATTATTTTATTTATTATAAACTATCTATGTTATATAAGATTTTCTTCTTTCATGTTGCAATCTTTTAGTTTATAATTTATTTTGATTTAATTTTTTACTATATAATACTTCAAAATAATTTATTTATTTATCCATAAGTTTAAAAAAAATAAATTAGAAAGAAAGAAAATTGAAAAGAATAAAACTTTTTTATTTGTTGTCATGAAGTTTTTTTATTGTGGAGTGTAGTTTTTCAAGACAGGTAGGAGTTTTCTGATGGTAATTATTTTCAAAATGTGATATAATTATTTTTAATTAATATTAATATGGACAGAAATATTAATATTAAATTTCAGTTGAAGAGTTAGAAAAATAGGAAGACGTCCAAATATCTTATTTGTGAAATCAACTACCATAATTAACTTTCTAAAAATTTTAATTAATATCTTATGTCTTCTTCGAGCAAAATATGATAAATTTGATGGACAATTATATCCTAAAATATCATATCCAATAAAATATGTAAATTTATTTTCATATTTGATTTTTTTTTAAATAATAAAAAATAAAAAATATATTACATCTCAATATTACGCATTAATAGAAATATGAAACCTTTTTCGCTTTAGTATTATTTGGAAATCTTTTCATAATTTATAACTTAGTATACATATGCATATTTAATTTTTTTATTAGTAACATTCCTAACTAAAATATTGAAAACTTTATCCAAAATATATAATAGCATTTGGAATATTTTAAATGTTTTATTGAATGATAGTATATGTTAATATTATTTTAAGTTGTATCATAAACATAATTAGTTTAATTATTTTTTAACATAAAATTTTATTTTTACTTAAATTTTTGTTCATGATTAATATGAAAAATATTGAAAAAATAAAAATAGAAAGTTGTTATACATGGGACATGTACATATATCTTAACTCACGGAACGTTAAGTCATGAACATATCTCATATCTTATCATCAAATCTCCTAAATCTAGCATGATCTTAAAGTAGTAGAGTCTCATCCTAAACAAATTCAGTTACTATTACTTAAATAGAAAGATTTATCATCCTAACCTTTCCTTTATCATCTTCAAAGTATTTGCTTCTTGTTGTCGTGAGCTATAGACCTTAAGAAAGCTTTCTTTCATTATCATTTTCAACTATCTTGAAAAAAGGATAATGGAAGACACCATGGGCGAAAGTATGATGGAAAGGTATGGAAGTTCTTGTTTTTTGTCAATTCCATATAGCAAGAAACATATTTTTATTTTCATTTTAATTTACAATCTTAATTACATGCAACAAGAAAACATGCAATTTGGGTTGCTTTTATTACTTGAAGATTGTAAATTCAAAGTTCCATATCTAAAATGTGAACTCAATATGATTTCCATTTTTTAACCTATGTTTTTCTTGTTGTGTTCTTTATATGTATTTTTGAATTATTTGAATGTGTTTATTGCTTAGGATTAAACCGAGCGAAAGTGTTATGAAGATATTGACTGAAAGGAGTTTGATGATGGATCTTGGATCTTTTTATATACCAAAGAAGAGTAAATCAAAGCCAAGGGGAGATGATGCTTATTTTATCTGTAAACATCATCAAACCATTGGTTTGGCTGATGGTGTGGCTAGTTGGGCAAAGAAGGGTATAGACGCGGGTGAATATGCACGACAATTGATGGATAATTGTCTCACTGCCCTTTATGCGAAAAACAAAAAGATTGTGGATCCAAAAATGATTTTAGAAGAAGCTTACTTGAAAACTGAAATTAAAGGATCCTCCACAGCATGTATTATAACACTTACGAATGAGGTATGTAATCTAATCAATTTATAAATTCAAATATATATAAAAATTTCTTTTTAAATCAATTATGTTATATTTATTATGTTTTAACTATTATTGTTATTTTATAGTACTTGCATATTGTCAACGTTGGAGACAGTGGAATCATGCTATTTAGAGATGGAGATCTGATATATAAGTCACCCGCACAACAACATCGTTTTAATTCTCCATATCAATTGGGAAAGAGAAGTGATGATCTAAGTGTAGCAGAGGTATCTAAATTTGTACCTTGTATTAAGTTTATTATTTTCTTTCTTTGTTTTTTTTTCTTCTATTTTTTAAATCTTAGTAAGATCGGTTACCTAATCCTAAGTTCATAATTTTCTTTCTTTCTTTCTTTCTTTTCTATTTTTTTTAATCTTAGGTAGGATGGGTTACAAGTGAATTTTAATTTTTACCTTTTTGGAATGTTTACATTTTATATGTTTTTTTGGACGAATCTTAAAAACACTTTCTAAAATTAGATGCACGATATTTTTTTTCATTGAAAAATAGTTTCTATACTAAAATTAGTTTTTAAAAACATCACCAAAGTACTCTTGCTGGATCATTTCATAAACATTTTACCTGCAGGAGCTTACAATTGAGGTAAAGGCAGGAGATGTTATGGTGGCCGGAACTGATGGACTATTTGACAATGTGTTTGCAAGTGAGATAGAGGATGTTATAAGGGTTGTATGTAAAAAAGAAAGCTGTTTGGAGCCACAGGTATTGGCCCGCTCATTCGCAAAGTTGGCTTTGAAGAATTCACGGCACAAAGATGGCGATTCCCCATATTCAAGAGCGGCAATGATAGAAGGATATCTTAAAAATGGTGGCAAACCTGATGATATCACTGTGGTAGTTGCACACATTGTACCACCCATGGAGATACTCGGATTTTAGAAGGACGGCAGGAGCAAGCACCAAAACGACACAAGGGCGGTAACTATATATATTATTCTTGCTCGTATCATTCTTATTCCTGTTCTCATTTTATCTCTTTAAAAATTGTGTATGTGATTTCACTTTGTTCATTTTTGTGTTCTTCTTTGCTATTATATTTCTCTAAGGGTTTACTCAATGTCATTATTGTTTTTAGTGTCAGGTTGGAGTCCTTGTTTGTTTGACCTATTGAGTAATTTTTTTTTTTTTTTTTAATTTCAATCATTTCTGTTAATAAAAAAATCATTTGAAAAAAAAAAAATCCATGTGAATCGTGTCTTAGAGTCATACCATTTATCAAGATTATTAGTTATTTTCTTTTGTTTTTAGGATTTAAAAAAAAAAAAAATCCGCATGTGAACAGTGTCTAGTTATAACATTTATCAAGATTATCTCAATTTTTAGTTATTTTCTTCTTCTCTTTTTTATTTTTCCTATTTTTATTAGAAAAAAATGAAAACACGTCACTCAATATCCCAATTTTTAGTTTTTTTTTTCATTTTTTTATTTTTTATCTTCCTTTCGTTTTTAGTTTTTTTTTTTTTTTTTAGTTTTAGAAAATAAAAACATGCCATGCATGTTGAAAAATACAGCCCAACGGAATATCCCAATTTTTAGTTTTTTATTTTTATTTTTTATTTTATCTTCCTTTCGTGTTTTTTTTTTTTTAGTTTTAGAAAATAAAAACATGCCAAGCATGTTGAAAAATTCAACCCAACGGAATATCCCAATTTTTAGTTTTTTTTTAGCTTTTTAGAAATGAAAATATGTTACAAAATCCCACTCAACTCAATATTTCAATTTTTTTTTCCTTTTTGTTTTTTCAGCATTTTAGAATTCTGGTTTTTTATTGTTCTTACTCATAAAAAGAAATAAATTGAAAAAAAAAAAAACAAGTCAAGCATGTTGCTTGTTTTACATCACCTTAGCATTGTTTCAATTTCTTACTCTTCTCAATCTTCAATAGAATCAAATAATTTTACCCCCGCCAATAAAAAAAAAGTGAATTTCAATTTTCGCTTCAATTCAAATTTCTCAAAAAGGATTAAATGTTCATATTCAAGACTTGAGCTTTACTTAAATAATAGTAAAAAAGTAAGCCTAATGTTCTAGGTTCTAATATAGGTTAAGTTTTGTCTTCATGTAATAAAATTGAAATAATCTGCTTATAAACACAATCTATATCTATATATTCATTGTTCAACGCTAGTAAGATGAAGACAAATATCTATGACAATTGTTCATTATTACCTTTGATGATCCATGCTAGACTTGAAGAAAATGTGAGTGTAGAAGGAGTGTGGTGGAAAAATGTGGTGGAAAAATCGTTAGTATGCTACTCTTTCATACATTTAAGTTTCCTAAAAAGTGGAAAAGGCTACCTCGGGTGGCAATGAATCACTTGAGCGTGTAAGCCGTCACTTTTCTAAAAAAAAAATGGAAACACTCTCGAGAATGAAAAAGGTCACCTTGGATGGCAATGAATCAACTAAGCGTGTAAACCGTCATTTCTCATAAAAAAGAAAAAGAAAAAAGAGAGGAACAAAAATAGCAATAAATGGGGAGTTGAGCAGAAAATCAAAAAAGTCCTAAGCACAAGTTTTGCATTTACATTTCTATGAGTCAAAGATGGTGAATCTTATACAATTATATCAATGCTATAGTTATGCGATTTTATTGAACTTGTGTTTGCATTTATCCTTTACATATGGTAGTATTTATTTGTGGTATTATTCAGTTTATTGCTAGTGAAACAAACCTTAATCTTCTCAAAATCCTAGACATTAGGCTACTTAATAATTAAAATTTTTGAGCTTGAGTCTAAGAATTGTTCTTTAATTCATTTTTGGGTTATTTGAATTTTGGTGAATATTTGAAAGAATGAAATTGATGATTTACTGTCACTTTAATCAAATATTCAATTTTTTTATTATTAATTTGGGGAATAAATTAAATTGATTTCAATAGGTTTAAACAATATTGAAGGAAAAAAAAATTTAGAAGAAGAAGAGAGAAAAAAAAAAAACTTATTCACTCATGCATTTTTTTTTAATTAAAAAAAAATTTGGGTGAATCAAAGTAAAATTCTTGAATAGCTTTCAAGAGGCTCTAATAATGTCTTTGATATAAATAAAAAGAAAAAGGAAAAAAAAAAAAAGGTTCTGTTGCATGTTTTTTATTTTTGTTGTTTCTGATTTTATTTTTTATTTTTAAATTTTGACCTCTGCCCGTTTTTATAAAAGTCTTTTTGCTCTTTTGTCTCATCCAGTTTATGAAAAAAAAAAAGGCTTTATTCACTGCCCTATATTTTCAATTTCCGTTGTTTTTGGTTGTTTTTTTTTTTTTTTTTTTTTGGTAATTTTGGCCTTCATCCAATTTTTTATTCAATTTTCCGATTGTATATTAACTTTGGAAGTTTTTTTTTCTTTTTCTCCTCTGTTCTTTGCAACTTACTATTTTTTGTATATTTTTCAAATTTTCTTATTCTATTTTTCTTATTTTTGTGGGAATTTGGAATGAGGTTTGATTATGCTGGATATGCTTATAGTGGGGAGATTATGACTTATTGAGAGCATACTCGTCAAAGAAATTGCTCTTTTAGTGGCATAAAATTGGGCTATAGATACAAATTTTGGGTATGCTTATAGGAAATTTGTTTGTGGTTGGACTTTTGGATTAAAAGAAATTAGGTGTTTGAAATTATTTGAATTTTGGATGGTTAGTGCATATAATTATAAATTTGGATTTAATTAATTATGGAGATACTATTAGTTTTATATATCATGAATTTCATCTTTTACCTTGAGAACATTAGGTTGAGATTTTGATGATATGAAATTTTTGGATGTTAGATGTGTTAATTTTGGATTTGGTTATGACAAATTTGTTAGTAACTTATTGGTGAAGGTTCATTGTTTGGGTGTTTAATTGAAACAAATTGGAAGTTTCATAGAAAATATGAGGAGAGGATGAGAAGATTTTGACAAATTTAAAGAGTATTTGATGGATATATTTTAGCACTTTGAGATATTGATGACAATGTATCATTTAAGAAAATTTTATATCATTGAGAACTTTTGGTATTAAGTGAATGGGAGAAGACAAATTTGTTTATTAGAAAAAGTGTCATTCATAATAGAGTTTGGACAATGAAAGATTTTGATAAATTTGAAGAATTTTGAGGAAATTAGAACCGGATTTTGGTGATAGAAAATATTTGGAGACTAAATGGATAAATTTTAGATTTGGTCATGGGAGATTTGTTAGTATTTTATTAGTGAAGGTTAGTGGTTTGAAGAAATGATTGATTTTATGAATTTTAGATTCCCTGAGGAGAAAAAGGGATTTCTTCTTTCTTTTTGGTGGACTTAGATTATATTTATGGAAGACTTTCAAGAATTTGAAGAGTATTTATTATATATATCAATTATTTGGAAATACAAATACTCGAACTAAATGATGGACAATTTGTAAATTTGAGGAGTATTTATGAAATATATTGGATACAATGATTACTTGACTATATTGATGATTTTGTGTTATGAAGCATTTTCAATAGCAAAGAAATTGGAGACAAAAAATATGATATTCATGGAGAGAACTTGGATTATATTAATGGAGGATTTTGACAAATTTGAAGAGTATTTGTTACATATAATAATTTATAGGAAATATGTAACAATTTGTACCTTAAGGTGCTCTAAATGTTATGTGTATTAGAGACAATTATGGGAGAGCTTGGACTCTTTTGTTATAAAGATATAACATTGATTAAAATACATACCGTAATTCATCATTCGGTCAAGGTATGTATATATCATCAAAATATCTTTTATAATTACATATATTTAATTCTGTTGCTGACTTAGGCATCGGAGCCTCTTTTTTCTGTTGTGCAGGTTGTCGGCCGAGGATTAGATGAAAACAAAGACAAATTCACAAAGAAAACAAAGACTCTTTTACGAGGATTTTATTTCTATGCACCAAGTGGACTCTTGTATGCTAATTGTAGGCCAAACTCTCTTTCACCGACTAGAAGGCAAATTAACTAAATAAATAAATACATATATTTATATGCCATATAATTTCTTTTCTTTTCTTTTCCTCTTTTTATGGTATATTTATTATGAGAAAAGTTGGATGAAAAGAAAAGAAAAAGGGTATAAAATTATAAAGTCCTTCTTTGATTAGATTCTTAATGGGAATCAAGCAAATCCAAAATTAAGCTTTGTTTAAAAATTATTGCTCATTAAAATAGAAAATAACTTTTTAATTCAAAATATATATACGACAAACTTTTTATAAATCAAAACTTTTTTACAATTTATTACAAGAAAAGGTTTGGGAAACAATACTAAATATACTTTTAAATACTTGAAAAAAAACATTTTTCTAAATTTTACTAACCAATTTTTTTGTAACCGTTCCTCCTCTCTTGGTATTCAAATGTTTATTAAAAAAATATAATTTTTTTAATATTTTTTTCTTTTTTCATTTTACAAAAAGGTCACATATATCATAAATAAGAAAAGTTAAATATCGTCCATCATTTAATCATTATTTAGTTTAAAATCAAAATAAAAATCATGTAAGAAAACCCTTAAACTAACAAGGGCTCGATTCCCCGCTCAAGGCTAAAACCCTTTGGGCAGGACTCAACCTCAATCCTTGGAGATCACTCCTTCCTCTCCTCCAAGAGGCCCACCACATTATATTTTGCCCAATAATTATTTAATTTTTTATTTTTTATTTTTAGTTTTTAATAGAAAGAAGGGATTATATTGGGGATCTGCATATATTGATTTGAAATGTGAAGCTGTGGAGTGCAGATAGATTGGCTTCAATAATTTTTTCTTAAAAATATAAAAAAAAATATATATATATATAAGATAATGTACCATACAAATATTATAATCATAAAAATATTAAATCGAATTCACTCAACTTTTTTCCAAATTTAGGTGGATTCCAATCTAAATTAAGATAAAAGGTAATATAGTTGGAATTTCGAACTAAAACCGGATTGAGAAAGTTTAAATTAAATCTAGAATATTATTTATAACAGTTGGAAATTTTATAGAAATATGATTCAAATTAGAAAAAATATTAATAAAATATATTTCATTAAAATTCATTAAAATATTTTAAAATTTTCAATAAACAATAAAAGCTGTTTTTATCTTATATTTAATTATTTTATAGTTTTAAATTTTGGATAATCACCCCATTGGAATTTAAAAATTAAATAATTAACATTTAATTTTTAATTTTTAATATTTCATTTTCAAAATAAATAAATGTTTATTTTAATATGTATATTATTATTTTTAAATATTTATATAATTTTTTATTAATTTTTCTCCTCATTTTTTTTTTCAAAACTTCTATTGATATTTTTTATAATACCCTTATTAAATATGAGATATTTGCTAATATTTTTTGAAAAATCTAATATTTTAATCCTTGTTTGGACATAAGTTTTGGATCATTATTATCAAAGTATAAAAATACAAATACCCCGTATAAAACTAAAAGTCATGTTGGTTAATCCAAATAAGATAAGAAGTGAAATATTATATCTTATCTCATATTTGATTGGTGATAAGAAATGATAAGTTATATCATTATCTATCATATCGTATATTTAACTAACAAAAGATAAGATAAGTGATGGGATATCTTATCCATAAATTTTTTTCATGTTTGGTTGGTGATAAGAAATGATAAGTTATATCATCATATATCTTATCATATGTTTAACTAAACAAAAGATAAGATAAGTGATAAAATATGTTATCCACAATTTTTTTCATATTTGGTTGGTGATAAGAAATGATAAGTTATATCATCATCTATCTTATCCTATATTTAACTAAATAAAAGATAAGATAAGTGATAGAATATGTTATCCATAATTTTTTTTATTTATTATTCATATATGTTAATCTCATAATAAGATATGAGATATACATATCTCATATATCAAAAATTTATTTTTTATTTGTTAATATACTCATTTTATAAATAATTTTTTTTATAAATTAAATTTATGATTAAAAAGGAAAAACTAAAAAAATGTTTATAAAATAATATTAATATATGATATATAAATTATTTTTATATATTAAATAATATAATATAATTAATATATTAACCTGAAATTTTGGATAATAATTAATATAGGATATATAAAGAAACAACCTTGTTTTTTTATTTAACAAATTTATTATATTATTTTAATATCCAATCATCATTTGCCACATGTGATATATAGCAGCGGGGATAGAAGAGGGTTGTTTACTCGCGAGTCGCGATTTGTTGTGCAATGTGTGAGCGGTTGTAGGAATTGCGAGGCCCAGGGATAGACTTAAGGGCAGATCCTACCGACTTTTATCCCATGTGAATCTTATTTACAAACCAAGTCCTTTATTTTTAAATGTATGATTACTATCAGCCACATTTAAAAAATTTAGGATATTTTAGTATATATCTTTTAAAATATTTGATATAATTATTTTTAATTAATATTAAAATTTTAAATTCAACTAATTGTAACTCTTATCATTTTTTTTTTGCTTATTAAAGAGATATGATTTTCGTGAAAGAGTTAGAAAAATTGGAATACCAAAATATTTTCTTTGTGGAATTAATTAAAACTAGCATAATTAAATTTTTTTAAAATTTAATTAATATCTTAAATCATCTCTAAGGAGGGATAAGATATATTTGATAGATAATTATATCTTAAAATATTATATTCAATAAAATATATAAACCTATTCTCATATTTGATTTTTAAAAGAATAAAAAATTAAATGAAAAATATAATTTCTACCAATGTTGTGGAATTTTTTAAAATAAAAAATATGTTACTTCTCAATATTTGGCATTAATAAAAATATCAAACCCTTTTCATTTTTAGTATTATTAGGAAATCTTTTCACAATTTATATCTTAATATATAATTTTTTAAATTTCTTTATTAGTAATATCCGTAATTAAAATATTGAATCAAGGCATTTGGTATATATCAAACGTTTTATTGAATGGTATTATATATTAATACTATTTTAAGTTGTAATTTTTTTTTAACTAAAATTTTGTTTTTAAATTATGTTTTTGTTGACAAATGATTAATATGAAAAAATTGAGAAAAATAAAAATAGAAAGTTGTTACAAATGGGATATGTAGATATATGAATATTAAGTCATGGATGTATCTTATATCTTATCCTCAAATCCCTTAAATCTAGCATGATCTTAAAGTTGTAGAATCCTAAACAAGTTCAATTACTATTACTTAAATATAAATATTCTCATCAAAACCTGTCCTTTATTCTCATTCCAGTATTTGCTACTTGTTGTCTTGAACTAAAACTCAATTGTTTTCAACCATCTTGAAAAAAATACAATGGAAGACAAGGCCATGGAGGAAAGTATGATGAGAAGGTATGAAAGTTTTCTTTTATGAAGGTTTTAGATAGCAACAAGTATATTTTTATTTTTATTTTTATTTATAATATCAAATTAATACCACAAGAAAACGTGCAATTTGAGTTGTTTTCATTACTTAAAGATCGTATATTCAGATTTCATATTTGAAGTGTGAATTCAATATCATGATTTCCATTTTTTAGCCTAAGTATTTTTTGTTTCTTTCTTTATATATATATATATTTTTTGATCATTTGAATATGTTTATTATTTAGGATAAAACCTATCAAGAAGGGTATGAAAATATTGAGTGAAAGGAGTTTGATCATGGATTTCGGATCTTTTTACATACCGGATAAGAGTAAATCAAGTACGAGGGGAGATGATGCTTATTTTATTAGTAAACATCATCAAACCATTGGTTTAGCCGATGGCGTGGCTGGTTGGGCAAAGCAAGGCATAGATGGGGGTGAATATGCTCGACAACTAATGGATAATTGTGTCACCACCCTTTATGCGGAAGATAAAGAAATTGTGTATCCACAAATGGTTTTGGAAGAAGCTTACTCTAATACTAATGTTGAAGGATCATCCACAGCATGTATCATAACACTTACGGATGAGGTATGTAATTTAGTAAATTTATGAATCTAAATATATACAATTTTTTTTTAAATCAATTATCTTATATTTATTATGTTTTAACTATTGTTACTACTTTACAGTGTTTGAATGTTGTTAATGTTGGAGATAGCGGATTCATGATATTTAGATATGGAAGAATGATATATAAGTCATCCATACAACAACATTTTTTTAATTGTCCGTGTCAATTGGGGAAGACCTGTGATGATCCAAGTGTAGCAGAGGTACCTAATTTGTACCCTATCATAAGTTTATTATTTTGTTAAGTTTAGGTTGACATAAGTTTAATAAACTCTTTTTATTTTTTTGGAATCTTGGGTTAGATCGGTTAGTTGGATTAAGTTGCTTTTAAAAACAATTTTTATATTAGAAGCACTAGGACTCTAACTTGATCATTTCATAATTCCGGTGCTTATAAACATTTTATCTACAGGAGCTTATGATTGGGGTAAGGGCAGGAGATGTGGTTGTGGTTGGAACGGATGGACTGTTCGACAATGTGTTCGTAGATGAGATGGAGGTGGTTATAAGGGTTCTGCGTGAAGAAGGTTGTATGGAGCCACAACTATTGGCCAAGGTATTGGCGGAGCTGGCCGAGGAAAATTCACTGATTAAAAGTGGTGATTCCCCGTACACAATAGCTGCATTGATGGAAGGAAAGTTTAGAAGTGGTGGCAAACCCGACGACATCACTGTGATAGTTGCACGCATTGTACCACCCATGGACATACTCTGATTTTATGATGGCGGCAAAGGCAAGCACCAAAATGGCACGAGGGCGGTAACTATATATTTCATTCGTTCTCGTATCATTCCCATTTCTCTCTTTAAAAATTGTCACTTTGTTCATTTTTATGTCCTTCTTTGCCATTAAGTCATTTTAGTTCCTAATCTATATACATATATTTTAGGGTTTTTCTCATATGAACCGTGTCCTAGAGGTATTCCATTTATTAGGATTATTAGTTTTTTAGGTCTTCTAAAGAAAAAAAAAAAAAAGAAAAAAGAAAAAAGAAAACATGCTTAAGTATGTTGCAAAGTTCCACTCAACTCAACATCCCAGTTTCTAGTTTATCTTTTTTAATGCTCTTTTTTCACTCAATATTCCAATTATTATTATTTAATTATTTTTATTATTTTTATGTAATGAAAGCTTGTGACTCAATATACCATATCCTAGTTAGGCTTCCTCTTTTTTTTCTTTTTTCTTTTTTCTTTTTTTCTTTTTTCACATCAAACAAGTTATAAAGTTCCACTCAAATCAATATTCCAAATTTTAGAATTCCGTCTTTTATTTAATCTTCTTATCCATAAAAAAATAATTTGAAAAATAAAAATTAAAACTTGTTAAGCATGTTTCCTTGTTTTTCTCTTCTTCTATTGAATCAAATAATTTGATAAAAAAAAAAATTAAAGAATCAAATAATTTAACAAGAAAAAATAAATAAAATAGATGTGAATTTCATTTTTCCCTTCAATTCAAATTCTTCAAAAATGGATTAAATGTTCATATTCAAGACTTAAGCTTTACTTAAATAAGAGTAAAAGAGTAAGCCTAATGTTCTAGGTTCAGGTATGGATTAAGTTTTGTCTCCATGTAATAAAATTGAAATAATTTGCTTATAAACAAAAT
Source organism: Vitis vinifera (assembly GCF_030704535.1). NCBI lineage: Eukaryota > Viridiplantae > Streptophyta > Magnoliopsida > Vitales > Vitaceae > Vitis > Vitis vinifera. The sequence continues at coordinate 1,874,108 of NC_081822.1, read as the reverse complement.
CTATACCTATATATTCATTGTTAAACACTTGTAAGTTGAAGACAAATATCTATGGCAATTGTTTATTATTATTTTTGATGATCTATACTAGACTTAAAGATAATGTGAGTGTAGAAGGAGTGTGGTGGAAAAATCGTTAGTATGCTTCTCCTTCATACATTAAGTTTCCTGAAAAGTGAAAAAGGCTACCTCGGGTGACAATGAATCACTTGAGCGTGTAAGCCATCACTTTTTTAACAAAAAGTTGGAAACCCTCTCGAGAATGAAAAAGGCTATCTTGGGTGGCAATGAATCAACTAAGCATGCAAGCCGTCATTTCTCATAAAAAAGAAAAAAAAAAGAAAAAAGAAAAAAGAGAGGAACAAAATAAGCAATAAATGGGGAGTTAGAGCAGAAAATCAAAAAAGTCCTAAGCATAAGTTTTGCATTCACATTTCCAAGAGTTGACGATAGTGAATCTTATGTCATTATATCAATGCTATAGTTATGTGACTTTATTGAACTCGTGTTTGCATTATCTTTTACATGTGGTGGTATTTATTTGTGGCATTATTTGATTTATTGCTAGTGAAACAAACCTTAATCTTTTCAAAGTCCTGGACATTAGGCTATTTAATATTTGAAATTTTTGAGTTTGAGTCTAAGAACTATTTCATTGATTCATTTTTGGGTTTTTTGAATTTTGATGAATATTTGAAAGAATCAAATTGATCGTTTAATGTTGCTTTAATCAAATATTTTGTTTTTTGTTTATTAATTTGGGAAAAAAAATAAATTGATTTCAATAAACTTAAACAATATTTAAGGAAAAAGGGCAACTTAAACAAGATGAAGGAAAAAAAAAATCCTTATTCACTCATGCATATTTTTTTTCCTTTTCTTTTTAAAAAAATAGGTGAACCAACGTACAATTCTTGAATAGCTCTCAAGAGGCTATAATAATGTCTTTTATATATCATATAAAAAATAAAAAATAAAAAAGGGGTTATTCACTGCTGCATATTTTCAATTTCCGTTGTTTTTTGTTTTTATTTTTTATTTTTTAAATTTTGGCCTTTGTCTATCTTTTTGTTCTTTTTCTCAATCGGTTTCTGAAAAAAAACAAATTATTCATTATTGTATATTTTCAATTTCCGTTGTTTTTGGTTCTTTTCTTCTTTTCTTTTTTATTTTTGGTAATTTTGGCCTTTATCCATTTTTAAAATTATTTGTTCTATTTTAAAAATAAAAAATAAACTAATAATATTCCTCTTTCGCATATTTATAATAGAAAATTGGGATTTGGGCGGTGGATTATGGAAGTTTGGTGTTTGAAATAGAATAAATCCGAGGACCACTGGTTAAAATCTAAATGTTATTAAATCTATTGATTTTAGATTATGATAATATTGAGAGCATACTTGTTGAAAAAATTATTTTTTTTTGTGGTATAAAATTGGATTATAGTTACAAATTTTGGATATGATTAGAAAATTTGTCTATGGTTGGACTTTCAAATTAAAAGAAATTAGGTGCTTGAAATTATTTGAATTTTGGATGGTTAGTGTATATAATTATAAATTTGGATTTAATTATTTATCAATATATTATTAGCTTTATAGATTGTGAATTTCATCTCTTACCTTGAAGAAATTAGGTTGAGATTTTGATGATATGAAATTTGTGGAGGTTAGATGTACTAATTTTGGATTTGGTTATAGGAAATTTGGTAGTATCTTATTGTTTGGGTGTTTAATTGGAACAAGCCCGGAGTTTTGGGATGATAGTTCTAGTTTTAGATTATTGATTTAAGTTCAATGTTAGAACTTGGAGTTGATCATATGACTACAAAATTAGATTTTGATTATTATTTTAAGGCATGGTTGATTTCATTGATTTTAAATATTCTAAGAGAAAATTGAGATTTTTCTTGAGAGAATTTGGACATTATTGAGGGAAGATTTTCAAGAATTTGGAGAGTATTTATTAGATATATTAATTATTAGTAGTTAATGATAAATTTGTGTCATTAGACATTTTGTGAATTGGAGATGATAATTTGCTCATAAGAAAAGATGATATTAATGAAGAAGGTTTGGACCATAGATATAAGAGCTTGATGAATTTGAAGAGTATTTATTAAATATGTCAATAAAGAGTGCTTGCCCTTAGTTGGTTGGGGGTTGTCGAGATTTTTTTGCTAGAAGATTTTGATAAATTGAAAAAATATTTGTTAAATATATCAATTATTGCATGATGAACGATTTTGATAAATTTGAAGAATTTTTATTAGATCACTTTTGAGGAAATTAAGATCAAGGTTTTGATAATAGAAATTTGTGGAGACTACATGTATAAATTTGTTGGATTTGGTATTGGGAGATTTGTTAGTATTTTTTGGATGATTGGTGTAAGTTTAGTTTTAGAATTTTAAGTTCATTGAATAGGTTATAAAATTAGATTTTGATTAATATTCAAAGACATAATTGATTTTATGGAGATTTTCGGGTAGTTGAAAAGTATTCGGAGACAAAAAATTTGTTTATTAGAAACAACTTAGACAATATTAACGGAGAAATTTGACAAATTTGAAGAGTATTTGTTACATATATTAATTTATAGGAAATATGTAACAATTTGTACCTTTAGGTGTATTAGAGACAATTTGACATCATTCGGTGAAGGTATGTATATATAAAATATCTTTTATAATTATCTATATTTTATTCTATTGCTGACTTAGGCATCGGAGCCTCTTTGTTTTGTTTTGCAGGTGTTCTCATTCACTGTGACCCAAATTAGAGGCCTGGGCCTGGGTTCAAATCCCCTCTCAAGGCTAAAACCCTTTGGGCAGGACTCGACCTCAATCATAGGAGATCCAACCCTTCCTCTCCTCCAAGAGGCCCATCACATTATTTTCCGAATTTTTATTTTTTGAAAATCATAAACAATCATTTTGTCTTCTGGGTTTTTAATAAAGGGGAGGGAGTGCCCAACAACAAGAGCTGTACCAGATGAGACGATTGCAAATTTGACACAGGGCTCACCGTCACATGGGCACGGGGAAGAAAATACTTCAAATGGAAACAAAATTGATATGACCTTCCCCCTCATAATGATCATTATTCAATTCTTCATTCTATTGTGTGGAGAGGCAATGTGTGGTGGGAATGGCTTGACAAAGATTTTGGGGGCTTGAGGGCCTGTGAACGTGAATTGGAGTCCACATGACCAATACTATGAACCCCAACTCTCCACATCTCTCTCCCTCACCTTCACTGACAGTGAAACTGTGTGTGAAGACAATGGTGGGTTATCAAAAATGATGAAGGGTAGGAGTTTGGTCTGCTTTCATGGCCTGTCATTGTGCTTTTCCATTCTCACCATCACCGCAGAGGGACTGTTTCTCCATGACCAACACCAGCCTCAAACCTTCCAGAGCATCCAAACCCGTTATTCTCTCTTCCATTGGCAGCACTAAAGCCTCCTACAATGCTCTTGTTTTTTAGGTTTGTTGCTTCTCTCTCTGTGTTTGGATACTGGCATTTTGATTGGAAAAATTGATGATAGACAGTAATTTAGAAGCGGGGTTGTTTTAATATGTTGATTTTTGAATCTGGGTGTTGGTTTAGATTGCGGCATTTTGATTTTGTTCAATATGTCCACTCTGCCTAATTATCACATTCACCATTAACTAGCCCTAATATCGAAATTTCTAACACCATTGAATTGTCGTCAATGAGTGAAATCCTAAGGCATTTTGAATGCCATTGACGCATCACAATAGCCATGGACTCAGGACATGGATTACTTCATGCCTTGGGAATTGTAAAAAATGTAAATATGAAATCATTCCTCAATCAGATATTTCTGAGCTTGCCACAATCACTTGATAACATTTTAATGAAGTTGTGTTTGCAAGTTTGCATCTTATTTGTTCCATGTTTGCAAGAATTGAACAAAGGGATACTTCAGTATGAATTCCTATCTGATCCCAATTTGATTGGTATTTTCCGCATAATTTAGAGGGTTCAATTTTTTGCAATATGTGTTGTTAGCAGTTTCATTTTGCTTCTTGGAAAATATCAAACATCTGGTAGTGGAGAACATAGTGGAACATTTCAATGGTGAAGATGAACAAAAAAAAAAACAATGGAGAACTATCTAAAATTTTAGCTTGTAGTTTGATGTATTGAAAAGTTGAACTCAGAAAATGGTTCTAGGGGTTCACCCTATGTTCATGATTGGAACAGGACGCCAAGTTGATTGACATTGTGTTCTCATATTCTTAGAAAGCGATATAAAAGGGCCTCCTGTATTTTTTGGCTTGATGCTATATACTTACCCTTTTTGTTGTGCATAATGCCTTAATTAGTGACAATAGCAACACATAAGTTAAAGAGGGGGAGTCTGGAACCATCTCCAGTTTGTTTCAGTCCTTTTCAAACACTGAGTTGTCCCATTGCCTTGAACTATCTGAAAATGAGAATAGAAAATGGAAAACCACCATTACAATATGCTCATCTAAGAGTGGAAGGCATGGGCTTATGTTTATAGTTGGGGTACAGCGAAAGTGCATCCAGTTTCTTTAATCCGTCATATGTATATCATGGCAAAATGCAATGAATTCCACCAAGTATGGCATAGCCGAAACTGGCCTGAAAGCAAAAATTTCTTCCATTTTCCTTTCTTTTCCTTTTCCTCATGGTCTCTGAAAGCCAGACACAGCCTTATTTTGATGAGTAAATGATTTACTTGTGTATCTAAAGCAAGTTCTTATATATTTTTTTTCATTCTATGGAACAGACTAATTGATTTTAAATGAACAAGTTGTCGAATTTTTTAAGTCCCTGGTCCATTCAATGCTGTGGTCTTCATTTCATTTGTTTATTTTAAATAGCTCAAATTCCAAGTTTTGTTACAAGTTAAGAACCTTTTAATTCTCTGATTTCTCAATTAGGTGACATGCTATTGATATATTCTTACATTCAGGCTGCTAGGCTTGTGGGGCCTCCGGCAAAATTTGATGCTTCAAAGCTGAAAGTTGTGCCCATGGGAGAAGAAATTGATAATTACTCTGGAATCATCCCAAGAGTGTACACCCTCTCCCACTGTGACTTTACAGCTAATCTAACCTTAACCATATCCAATATCATCAGCCTTGATCAGGTGCGGATTCTTTTTAATTACTCCTCCAGCACATAATTAAGCTGTCTTCCTGATGTCAACACTACATGCATTCACACAGAAAAGTTTGCTTACTTTGTGTAATAATACCTGATCATGAAAATAATCAAACATTCTGGAACAATGAGGACTGGCTCAGTGTGTTTGTGTACGGATAGCTGGACAAAAAGAGTGCTATGCTCTGGAATACCTGAAATTCTCATTGGATCTTTGCATATTCATGTATTGCAGTTGAAAGGGTGGTACAACAAGTTTAAACACAATCTATATCTATATATTCATTGTTCAACGCAAGTAAAATGAAGACAAATATCTATGGCAATTGTTCATTATTATCTTTGATGATCCATGCTAGACTTGAAGAAAATGTGAGTGTAGAAGGAGTGTGGTGGAAAAATCGTTAGTATGCTCCTCCTTCATACATTAAGTTTCCTAAAAAGTGGAAAAGGCTACCTCGGGTGGCAATGAATCACTTGAGCGTGTAAGCCCTCACTTTTCTCAAAAAAATTGGAAACACTCTCAAGAATGAAAAAGGCTACCTTGGATGGCAATGAATCAACTAAGCGTGTAAGTTGTCATTTCTCATAAAAAAAAGAGGAACAAAAGTAACAATAAATGGGGAGTTGAGCAGAAAATAAAAAAAGTCCTAAGCACAAGTTTTGCATTTACATTTCTATGAGTCGAAGATGGTGAATCTTATACAATTATATCAATGCTATAGTTATGCGACTTTATTGAACTTGTGTTTGCATTATCCTTTACACGTGGTAGTATTTATTTGTGGTATTATTCGGTTTATTGCTAGTGAAACAAACCTTAATCTTCTCAAAATCCTAGACATTAGGTTACTTAATAATTGAAATTTTTGAGCTTGAGTCTAAGAATTGTTCTTTAATTCATTTTTGGGTTATTTGAATTTTGGTGAATATTTGAAAGAATAAAATTGATGGTTTAATGTCACTTTAATCAAATATTCAATTTTTTTATTATTAATTTGGGGAAAAAATTAAATTGATTTCAAGAGGTTTAAACAATATTGAAGGAAAAAAAAAAAGGAAATTTAGAAGAAGAAAAAGAGAAAAAAAAAAACCTATTTAGTCATGCATTTTTTTTAATTAAAAAAAAAAATTTGGGTGAACCAAAGTAAAATTCTTGAATAGCTTTCAAGAGGCTCTAATAATGTCTTTGATATAAATAAAAAGAAAAAAAGAAAAAAAAAAGGTTTATTCACTTTTGTATATTTTAAATTTTTGTTGTTTTTGGTTTTATTTTTAATTTTTAAATTTTGACCTTTGCCCCTTTTTTTAAAAGTTTTTTTGCTCTTTTTTCTAGTTTATGAAAAAAAAAAAAAAAGGCTTTATTCATAGCCCCATATTTTCAATTTCCATTGTTTTTGGTTTTTTTTGGTAATTTTGGCCTTCATCCAATTTTTTATTCAATTTTTCCGGTTGTATTTTAACTTTGGAAGTTTTTTTTTTTCCTTTTTCTCCTATGTTCTTTGCAACTTACTATTTTTGTGTATATTTTTCAAATTTTCTTATTCTATTTTTCTTATTTTTGTGGGAATTTTGGATGGGGTTTGATTATGCTGGATATGCTTATAGTGGGGAGATTATGACATTATTGAGAGCATACTCTTACTCTTTTAGTGGCATAAAATTGGGCAATAGTTACAAATTTTGGATATGCTTATAGGAAATCTGTTTGTGGTTGGACTTTCGGATTAAAAGAAATTAGGTGTTTGAAATTATTTGAATTTTGGATGGTTAGTGCATATAATTATAATTTTGGATTTAATTAATTATGGAGATGCTATTAGTTTTATATATCATGAATTTCATCTTTTACCTTGAGAACATTAGGTTGAGATTTTGATGATATGAAATTTTTGGATCTTAGATGTATTAATTTTGGATTTGGTTATGACAAATTTGCTAGTAACTCATCGTTGAAGGTTCATTGTTTGGGTGTTTGGTTGAAACAAATTGGAAGTTTCATAGAAAATATGAGGAGAGGATGAGAAGATTTTGACAAATTCAAAGAGTATTTGATGGATATATTTTAGCACTTTGAGATATTGATGACAATGTATCATTTAAGAAAATTTTATATCCTTGAGAACTTTTGGTATTAAGTGAACTGGAGAAGACAAATTTGTTTATTAGAAAAAGTGTCATTCATAATAGAGCTTGGATGATGAAAGATTTTAATCAATTTGAAGAATTCTGAGGAAATTAGGACCGGATTTTGATAATAGAAAATATTTCGAGGCTAAATGTATAAATTTTAGATTTAGCCATGGGAGATTTGTTAGTATTTTATCGGTGAAGGTTAGTGGTTTGAAGAAATGATTGATTTTATGAATTTTAGATACCCTTAGGAGAAAAAGGGATTTTTTTTATTTTTTTTTGGTGGACTTGGATTATATTTATGGAAGACTTTCAAGAATTTGAAGAGTATTTATTAGATATATCAATTAGAAAATACTAATACTCGAACTAAATGATGGACGATTTGCAAATTTGAGGAGTATTTATGAAAATACATTGGATACAATAATTACTTGACCATATCGATGATTTTGTGTCATGAATCATTTTCAATATCAAAGAAATTGGAGACAAAAACTATGATATTCATGGAGAAAACTTGGATTATATTAATGGAGGATTTTGACAAATTTGAAGAGTATTTGTTACATATAATAATTTATAGGAAATATGTAACAATTTGGACCTTTAGGTGCTCTAAATGTTATGTGTATCAGAGACAATTATGGGAGAGCTTGGACTATATTGTTATAAAGATGTAACATTGATTAAAATAATAACAAAATTATTATTATCCTATCACACTCACTTGTTTAATAGGATGATCAGTCGTAATTCATCATTCGGTCAAGGTATGTATACATCATCGAATATCTTTTATAATTACATATGTTTTATTCTGTTGCTGACTTAGGCATCAAAGCCTCTTTTTTCTGTTGTGCAAGTCCCAACCGAGGATTAAATGAAAACAAAGACAAATACACGAAGAAAACAAAGACTCTTTTACAAGGATTCTATTTCTAGTACATTTATTTATATACCAAAGGCTTCTCAAATTCTAACTTGGTATCAGAGCTTCTCGATCAAAGGTGTGAGTATTCTCCTATTTTTTCTCCTTTCTCTCAGTTTTCCATTTCTTTCCTTAAGATCCAATCATGGCTTCCGCTTCCACCCAATCCTCTGACTCGATTGGATCTGGACAAAGCACTACAATGGCGTCCCATCCTTCTTATCAGATGCTCAATCATACTCTACCTGTGAAACTTGATCGGACTAATTACATTCTGTGGAAATCTCAGATTGATAATATTGTTTTTGCCAATGGATTTGAAGATTTCATAGACGGATCTTCCATCTGTCCAGATAAAGAACTCAGTTCAGGATTGATCAATCCTGCCTTTGTTGCTTGGAGAAGACAAGATCGAACTATCCTCAGCTGGCTCTACTCGTCTCTCACACCAGCGATCATGGCACAAATCATTGGTCACAACTCCTCTCACTCTGCTTGGAATGCATTGGAGAAAACCTTCTCATCTTCCTCCAGAGCTAGAATTATGCAGCTAAGGCTCGAGTTACAGTCAACCAAGAAAGGTTCTCTGTCTATGATCGATTATATCACGAAGGTTAAAAGAGCTACAGATAGTCTAGCAGCAATTGGAGAACCTGTCTCAGAACAAGACCAGGTTATGAATCTCCTCGGCGGACTTGGTTCCGACTATAATGCAGTTGTAACTGCTATTAATATTAGAGATGACAAGATCTCTATTGAAGCTGTTCACAGTATGCTTCTTGCGTTTGAACATCGCCTTGAGCAACAAAGCTCGATTGAACAATTCTCTCCTATATCAGCCAATTATGCCTCTTCATCTAATAGCAGAGGTGGTGGAAGGAGGTATAATGGCGGTCGAGGACAGAATCATACCCTAAACACCAGCAACTATACCTACAGAGGTCGTGGTCGAGGGGGTCGATATGGCCAAAATGGGAGGCACAATTCCAACAGCTCTGAGAAGCCACAATGCCAGTTGTGTGGCAAGTTTGGTCATACCGTTCAGATCTGTTATCATAGATTTGATATCTCCTATCAAAGCTCTCAGAGCAGTAATACTTCTCCCTCAAATGCTGGTAATCCAAACTCTATACCTGCTATGGTTGCCTCTTCTAATAATCTTGCAGATGACACTTGGTATCTTGACTCTGGAGCCAGTCATCATCTGACTTAGAGTGTGGGTAATCTGACCAGTTCTTCACCATACACGGGCACAGATAAGGTGACAATTGGTAATGGTAAGCACCTATCCATTTCCAACACTGGTTCTCATCGTTTACTTTCTGATTCACATTCCTTTCATCTCAAAAAGGTGTTTCATGTCCCATTTATATCAGCAAACTTGATAAGTGTTGCTAAATTCTGCTCAGACAATAATGCCTTAATTGAGTTTCGGTCTAATAGTTTCTTTGTGAAGGATTTACATACGAAGAAGGTGCTTGCTCAAGGCCAGCTTGAGAATGGACTTTACCGATTCCCAGTTTTAAACAGCAAGAAAGTAGCCTTTGTTGGTGCTACTAATTCTTCTACTTTTTACTCTCATAATTCCAGTATCTTTGATAATAAAGTGAAGTTATGGCATCACAGACTAGGCCATGCTTCTACTGACATTGTAACCCAAATTATGCAGAGTTGTAATGTCTCTTTTGAAAAGAATAAAAATACTGTTTGTTCTACTGTTTGCTCCTCTTGTCAGCTTGTTAAAAGTCACAGATTACCTACTCATCTTTCACTTTCTTGTACTTCCAAACCTTTGGAACTTGTTCACACTGACCTTTGGGGACCTGCCCCAGTCAAGTCTACCTCTGGTGCTAGATATTTCATCTTGTTTCTAGATGACTACTCACGGTACACCTGGTTCTATCCTCTTCAAACAAAAGACCAAGCCCTTCCTGTTTTTAAGAAGTTCAAACTCCAAGTAGAAAATCAATTTGATGCTAAAATCAAATGCTTACAGTCTGATAATGGTGGTGAGTTCAGATCCTTCAAGACGTTTCTTCAGCAAACAGGCATTTTTCATCGATTTTCTTGCCCGTATAACTCAACTCAGAATGGGAGAGTTGAACGAAAGCATAGGCATGTTGTTGAAACCGGGTTGGCCTTGTTGGCTCATGCCTCCTTACCAATGGAGTTCTGGCAATATGCTTTCCAGACAGCTACATTTCTCATCAATAGAATGCCAAGTAAGGTACTCCAAAATAACTCCCTTTATTTCACACTTTTTCAAAAGGTTCCGGATTACAAGTCCCTTAGAGTCTTTGGCTGCTTGTGTTACCCATTCATCCGTCCTTACAACAGTCACAAACTTCAATATCGTTCTGTTCAAAGTCTATTTCTTGGTTATAGTCTTCATAACAAAGGATTTTTGTGTCTTGACTTTCTGACTGGACGAGTTTACATCACTCCTCATGTTGTTTTTGATGAGGGACAATTTCCTCTGGCTAAAACTCACCCTCTCTCCCCAACCAAAGACACTTCAACAGATACTTTAACTCCAGCCATTATAACTTCCTTTCCTTCTCCAACCTTCTGTTCTAATGGCAGCCACACATCTTCACTTTCTTCATCTCCTTCCACGAGTGAAGCTTCTAATTCTGTGAGTAGTCCTATTGTTGATCGAAAAATTTCTACACTTTACTAATCTATTTTTTTTAACCATTCCTTGTTAATTTTTTTTTCTCTCTTGGTATTCAAATGTTTATTAAAAATATATAATTTTTCTTAATATTTTTTTCCTTTTTTCCTTTTACAAAAAGGTTAAACAAAAGGTCATATATATCATAAATGAAAAAGGTTGAATATCATCCATCATTTAATCATCATTTAGTTTAAAATCAAAATTAAAATTGTGTAGAAAAACCCCTAAACTAACAAAGCCCCAACACTAAAAAAATGTCATTAACAACCCAAAATTATATCTACTAAAGATTTGAGAACAAAAAAAAAAAAAGTAATCTTTAAATATATTCATTAAATCATAAAAAAATAATATACGGATAAATATAAATTGCAACTCAATATAGAGGCATGGGTCTGGGCTCGATTCCCCGCTCAAGGCTAAAACCCTTTGGGCCGGACTCAACCTCAATCCTAGGAGATCCGCTCCTTCCTCTCCTCCAAGAGGGCCACCACATTATATTTTGCCCAATAATTATTTTTTAAACAGTTAGTGGCTTTTTTTTTTTTTAAAGTTTTTAATAGAAAGAAGGGACTACCAAACAAGAAGAGGCTTATCAGATGAGATGATTGTAGATATGGGGGGATCTGCATATATTGATTTGAAATGTGAAGCTGTGGAGTGCAGATAGATTGGCTTCAATATTTTTTTCTTAAAAATATAAAAACAATATATATATATATATATATATATATATATATATATATATATTATTAAATAAGATAATGTACCATACAAATATTAAAATCATAAAAATATTAAATCGAGTTCATTCAACTTTTTCCCAAATTTAGGTAATCTAAATTGAGATCGGATAAAAGAAACTTAATTAAAAGGTAATATAGTTGGAATTTCAAACTAAAACCGGATCGAGAAAGTTCAAACTAAATCTAGAATATTATTGATAATAGTTGGAAATTTTATAGAAACATGATTTAAATTAGAAAAAATATTAATAAAATACATTTCATTAAAATATTTTAAAATTTTCAATAAACAATAAAAGCTGTTTTTATCTTATATTTAATTGTTATATAGTTTTAAATTTTGGGTAATCACCCTATTGGAATTTAAAAATGAAATAATTAACATTTAATTTTTAATTTTTAATATTTCATTTTCAATATAAATAAATGTTTCACAAAAATATATATATACACACCAGCCTACCAGGTGACAACAAGCCACCCATGCCGTTTAACCCCCACCCCCATCTTCACCCTATTGGAATTTAAAAATGAAATAATTAACATTTAATTTTTAATTTTTAATATTTCATTTTCAATATAAATAAATGTTTCACAAAAATATATATATACACACCAGCCTACCAGGTGACCTCTCTCTCTCTCTCTCTCTCTCTCTCTATATATATATATATATATATATATATATATATATATATATAATTATCCCATTTTCAAAATATTTAATTATCGCATTTTTTAAATTTATTTAATGATAACCTTTTTAATGAATAATTTTATAATTAAACTCATAATATATAAATATAATTTTTTAAAACAAATCATACAATTTTAAAATAAAAATAATTATATATATCATTATTTTTTAAAATTAGATATATTTATATAATTTTTTTAATATGTATATGTAGCCCCCATGTTGGGGTGCATTTCATGCAACCTGTTTTGCCAAATGTCCAGATTCCAGGGAGCCACGTGGAGCTTGAAGACTGGTCACCAGGTAATGCATCTTGCCATTGAGAGGGAGCTGGTGGAAGCAATCAGAAGAGGACACCTATCAAGAGGATATTCTAAAAGCTGCAGGCCGTTAGTGAGTGGAGGGGGGTGGTGATTTGGTTGCTGATTTTCTTTTCAGAGGAGGAGCGGATGAGAGAGAGAAGAGGTTGGCAGAAAGGATACTTTTTAGGGTGCAGGTGCTTTTTGGACGTTAAGGTGGAGAGATATTTTAGAGGTAGCAGGCTGTTTGGCTGAGGAGGGAGAAAACAGAGAAAAATCAGAAGAGAGGAAAAGAGGGTTTTGAGAGAGAGAACGAGAGAGAGAACAGGAAGAGAGAAAGAGCGAGTTTTGAGGCTAGAGAGCAAGAAAAAAACCTGGAGAGCAGTGGAGCGAATTTTTGCAGAGGGAAGAGAGGAGGGACGATTGATTGAGGAGCTTTTTGAGAAGGATCCTGAGCTGAGTATTCACACGAGACGGAGCAGGGAGTTACAGCCAAAAACACCCAGCTGAGGAAGAGATTTTCAGGTTTGGTTACCATGGTTTTCACGTATGTTTTTGTTCTTCATACTTTTCCTATCTCATTCTCTGTGATCTTAACTTTGCTTGTTGAGTTGTTTTGGTTGGGTGATTCTTTTTGGTTAAATATTTGAGGAGCTTGCTGTGTTTTGTGCTCTGCTTTTGTGAATATTCTCTGTTTTTATTTTTTTTAACCCATCGATTGTTGGACTTACGGATAAAATGATGAAATGGGTCTGACATGATTGTTAAAGGCTTCATGTTTTTTTGCCTGTTATTATTCTTTGGTTTCCTCTGTTTTCCTCTGGACGGGTATGCAAGGCTGAAAGATTGGGAGAAACTGGATTGAAGGTGACCCTAGCAGTTTACAGTAAGTAGGTTGCTGGGACTGAGTTCTCACATTGATTCATCCATGGAGGTATAGCATTTCTGTATAGGATGGTGAGAGGTCCGCTAAAGGGGATGGCGAGGTGCTTGTAAGTGATGAAGAAAATGTCTGCGTATCAATTAGCAAGTCGATGATTCTTATAAATCTGATTGTAATCAGATGAAAATCATCATCTAGTCATGGTTGATGAGGCAAGAATGTTTCGATTGGAAAGATGATAGTGATTACAAAGAAGAGAGAAGTCCGAGAAATCGTTCATGCATGCTGATCTGGTATGGTGTTTCCTATATCCATAACCAGGCGCTTGACCCCATACTCGCAGATCTTTGACTCACAAGTGAGGTCTCGGGAAATTTTTCCGACTTCCATTCTGTTTCATCTCCGGCTGTGATGTTTTGACTTGTCTCATGACGACTATTTCGAGCCAAGTTCCAGCTATAGTCAGTCATTTGGCAGGTTCTTATCATATATTTGGAAGAAAACGGATTTTTCAGCATCATTACAGCATGTAAGAACGCCTCAGGCAACTCCATGAAACCAGAATCTGATGGCGCGATCACTGTTTGGTGATTCATGACAGAAATCCAGTAACAATGGCCTCATCACAAGGCTTAATACCCATGCTTGCAGCACCAACCCAGCCGCGAAATGCTCACCCCTCATCATCCTTTCCCTACACATTAAACCTCATCTCTCATGTGCATGAATTCCTATGTCTAGCCACAGCCATTTTTTCTTTCTTTTATATATATCCCGTCATACCTATTCTCAAACCCATTTGACTCACCAATCCATCTCACCCGTTTTCCCATCATTTTTAATCATCCTCTCTTCCATGCATAGCCATTTCCATCTCATTTTTCTTCATTTTTATACCCATTCTCTTTCCCGTATTCGCCACGTGCATGCATGTCCGTTTTTGACGCATGCATGTCCTCTTTAGACACTTCAATCTCCGCTTTATTATCCAGGAATTTTTGGGTAGCCATGGGCGCACCCAAAACCAGACCCACAAGCGCAAGCCTCTGTCCCTGCCCAGAAGTCCAAGTGGCATCTTTGATGCGCCCTTTAGCTGTGATAGCTCCAGTGATTCATAGGCTGTGGCGACATCAATTTCATCGTTTTCCCAGCCTCTTTTCAAAAAGAGCAGAGCCTAGGACCAGCAGATGCGGCTTCCTTCACTGAAATCGGGTGTCTGTTGATGTGATTAGCAGCCCTAGGCTAAGATTTGTTCACCCAGATCTTCCAGAGAGAATATGCACAGAATTGAGCATCAAAAAGCTGTCTGATGTCGTCATAGAGGAACTCAATCTTGGGGAGTAGGTGCCTCTCAAGAGCTGCATTCAGACGGAAAACTTGGAAGGTGCTGAGGTAGCTGTTCTGTGCATAACGAAGTCTGAGGAAGTTCTAAATCATCAGACCTTCACTGATGCAAAGGGAATATACAGACTGGCAGGGACGATGCCAGAGAGTGACAGGTGGGATGCAATGCCTAGTCAGGTCAATCAGCAGCTTCCATGAGCACTGTACCCATCAGGGAGATGGTACCTCAGACTATGTGTTTGGTTTAATTGGAAGGAGGAATAGAACAAGGAGGCCGACCTTATTCAGATTATGGATGCCATGATGGACTTGTTTACCATTCCAATATGAATCTTCATTTGGACTTCAACTGAATCAACTCAGGTTTCAGCATGTCAACGTGGAGGTGATGCTTTCAATTAAATTGACTTCCAGCTAAAGTGAAGGGCCCTCAATGAGCCACGTGTCGATTCATGCTTGGACTAGTGATGCATATCAGGCCACAGGATGCTACAATCTTCTCTGTTCAGGTTTTATTCAAATCAACAGTGACTAGATTGGGTGGCTATGACAAGGTGACTTCATGCAAACTGTGGCGGCAAGTGGGAGAGTCCTTTAAATCTCCAAAGACATGTACTACTGTTTCATGGGTGTTTCGAGGTTTTTTATGAGAAGGCACTTCTAAATTACGAAAGGCATAAAACACGTGGCGGAGAGCTCAGTGTTCCTGTTTCTTCCTTGGCAGAGTCCATGAATGTTGAAAATCAGGCTTCAGGATCAGGCAGAGCATGAAGGGATGATGCAGCTTGGGCTATGCAGGGTTGGCATTCACAGAGTCTTCTTGGTAGCGGTGAAGTTGGTGACCCCATTATCAAGGATAAGAGCTCCATTTCTTTGCGACTCTCGTTTTTTTTTAAAGAGAGTGTAATGGTTTCTACTGATTCTCGTGCTAGCATGGGAGGATATATCTCATCACAAGAGCACAGAATGTTATCGATGAGTTCTTCCAGCCAGTAGAGCCAACTTTAGGGCAAATAGTTAGGCAGAAATTGAGTGAAGGAAGGAAGGTAACATGCCGGTTACTTGGTGTGATCCTTGAGGGAAGCAGTCCAAAAGAGCTTCAGGCGAAACAAGCAACTGTGAGATCCTCTGTGCCGGAAGTGTTGTTGGAGATAACAAAGTTTTGTGATCTTTATCTCATGGAAAGAGTTCTGGATGATGAAAGTGAAAGAAAGGTGTTTCTGGCTTTAGAAGATGCTGGGGTTTTCACATCTGGTGACTTGGTCCAAGGCAAGGTTCTTTTTTTTGTAGCACAGAGAATGGGCGGTCATCCTTTGTTCGGCAACTTAAACCAGATTGGTATATTGACATAAATCCTGAAGTACTGACAAGGATGAACTCAGTATTAAGACTGTTTGTTTTAATCTACAAGTTATTTGCTCCTGTAGTTACTGGCTTCATTATCAGCTTCGTACCATTGAAAGCATCTGCTATGACTTTGGCAATCTGGAACACTGTATCTGTTGGTTGCAGTATTGGCTTCTAATGTTTGTATATAATGGAATTCCAGCATTAAGCGAAAGCAACCAGAAAAGGACCTCTAAAATTGCAGAGAGATCAGCAGGGGAGAGTACATCTGCTTGTCAAGGGGTAAATAGCTCACCCTCCTTTGATAGAGGCAATTCGACATTGTCAGACAACAGCTGGAAAAGAAAAATGATTAAATGCGTTTGGAAGGTCCTCTGTATTTCTGCATGGAATGTGTACTTACGGCAAGATGTGGTGCTTTCAGGAGTAGCTCTAGCATTACTGTATTTTACTGTTCTCAGGTTTGGGACTTTGATGACAGTTGCCCTGCAATGGGAAGGTATTCCTGCATATGTTATCGGAATAGCACGAGGAATAAGCGCTGCAACATTTGTGTACCCAATCTTACAATCTTACATCTCAACTCCAAAATTTTCATCCTTAGGGTTTTAGGTACCAAAATCTCTTTTTAATAAAATTTGCTTCTACTTTCTATTCGGCAAGCAATTTTCAAATCTTTCATGATCTTTTAAAATGTTTTAAAAATAAGCAAAAATTAAATTTTGTAATTCCGAATAATGGAATTTACGAAATTAAGTCATGCAAAATAAAACGGACTTTGGTGGGGGCCCTACATATGCGATTTTATGATTGATTGATTAATTTAATTGTCATGCATGATTGATTTTATTCTGCTCAATAACATACTCAAAATTATTCCTTAATTGTGTATTAACCTCACTTCTTGATAGCGCTTTATAGATCACTGCCTGATTCTCATATGTGCATGATCGATTCGAGTTTTCATTTATTTCCTTATTAGATGCCATGATTACTTCATCTCATCAGTAGAGACCCGACATTAGGGAATTAGAGGAGTGCTACGGTTTTTACCGTACCTTCCCGATAAGTAACTTGACCCCCAAACCCGATCCGGTTTTCCACAAACCACCTTTTCCAAAATAAGGAGTTATACTTAGGGTTTTTCTTTCTTATTTTGTTTACCCTTTAAAAATAAAACAAAAATGAGTGGCGACTCCAAGTCATTTTTTTAAACATTTTTCTAAACAATAAAAATCATTTTTCAAATAAAAATCGAGCTTGCCATCGAGTGAGAAACGCATGAGCCGAAATGCGGGGTCCATAGTATATTATTTTTTTAATATTTTAATAATTTTTTATTAATTTTTCTCCTCATATTTTTTTCAAAACTTCTATTGATATTTTTTATATTTTCATACCCTTCTTAAATATAAGATATTTGCTAATATTTTTTAAAAATCTAATATTTTAATCCTTGTTTGGACATAAGTTTTGGATCATTATCATCATACAAAGTATAAAAATACAAATATCCCATATAAAACTAAAAGTCATGTTTGGTTAATCCAATATAACATGAGATAGGATAAGCAGTGAAATATTATATCTTATCTCATCGTGATAAAAAATGAGAAGTTATATCATCATCTATCATATCATATATTTAACTAAAGAAAAGATAAGATAAGTGATTCCACCAATTTTTTTTTTTATGTTTTGTCGGTGATAAGAAAGGATAAGTTATATCATCATCTATCCTATCCCATGTTTAACTAAACAAAAGATAAGATAAGTGATAGAATATATTATCCACAATTTTTTTTATTCATATATATTAATCTCATAATAAGATATGAGATATACATATCTCACATATCAAAAATTTATTTTTTATTTGTTGATATATCCATTTTATAAAATAATTTTTTTTATAAATTAAATTTATGATTAAAAAATAAAAACTAAAAAAATGTTTATAAAATAATATTAATATATGATATATAAATTATTTTGATATATTAAATAACATAATATAAAAAAATATTTGTAAAATTTTAATTTTTTAATCATAAAAATTGTTAAATATAATAAAATTTTCATTTTTTAAATAAAAAAATATTTCAATGTTATATAATTTTTATTTTCAACATTAAAAATAATATATATTTCATATTATTCTTTATTCATTTAATAAATTAAAAAATATATAATATATTTCAATGTATATATTACTTTAAAATATCATATTGATAATATATGTATATTCAAAAATATCATATCCTATTGAAAATTATAAAATATGATTTATATATATTGTCAATCAAACGAAGTAAAATAAAAATTCACTAAATAAATAAAATATGAAAATACCTGAAATTTTGAATCATGATTAATATAGGATATATAAAGAAACAACCTTGTTTTTTTTATTAAATTTATTATATTATTTTAATATCCAATCATCATTTGCCACATGTGATAAATAGCAGCGGGGATAGGAGTTACTCGCGAGTCGCGACGGCGTTGACATTCATGTTGTTTGTTGTGCAATGTGTGAGCGGTTGTAGGAATTGCGAGGCCCAGCGATAGCCTTAAAGGCAGATCCTACCGACTTTTATCCCACGTGAATCATATATATTTACAAACCAAGTCCTTTATTTTTAAATGTATGATTACTATCAGCCACATTTAAAAAATTTAGGATATTTTAGTATATATCTTTTAAAATATTTGATATAATTATTTTAAATTAATATTAATTTTTTAAATTCAACTAATTGTAACTCTTACCATTTTTATTTTATTTTTTTTGCTTATTAAAGAGATATGATTTTCGTGAAAGAGTTAGAAAAATTGGAATACCAAAATATTTTCTTTGTGGAATGAATTAAAACTACCATAATTAAATTTCTAAAAAGTTTAATTAATATCTTAAATCATCTCTAAGGAGGGATAAGATATATTTGATAGATAATTATATCTTAAAATATTATATTCAATAAAATATATAAACCTATTCTCATATTTGATTTTTAAAAGAATAAAAAATTAAATGAAAAATATAATTTCTACTAATGTTGTGGAATTTTTTTAAATAAAAAATATGTTACTTCTCAATATTTGGCAATAATAAAATATCAAACCCTTTTCATTTTTAGTATTATTAGGAAATCTTTTCACAATTTATATATATATATATATATATTTAATTTCTTTATTAGTAATATTCATAATTAAAATATTGAATTATGGCATTTGGTGTATATCAGACGTTTTATTGAACGATATTATACATTAATATTATTTAAGGTTGTAAAATTATTTTTTAACTAGAATTTTGTTTTTTAAATTATATTTTTGTTGACAAATGATTAATATGAAAAAAGTGAGAAAAATAAAAATAGAAAGTTGTTACAAATGGGATAGGTAGATATATGAATATTAAGTCCTGGATATATCTCATATCTTATCCTCAAATCCCTCAAATCCCTTAAATCTAGCATGATCTTAAAGTTGTAGAATCCTAAATTAGTTCAATTACTATTACTTAAATAGAAATATCCATCATCAAAACCTTTTCTTTATTCTCATTCAAGTGTTTGCTTCTTGTTGTCTTGAACTAAAACTCATTGTTTTCAACCATCTTGAAAAAAATACAATGGAAGACAAGGTCAAGGCCAAACGTACGATGAGAAGGTATGGAAGTTTTCTTTTATGAAGGTTTTAGATAGCAACAAGTATATTTTTATTTTTATTTTTATTTTTATTTACAAATATCAAATTAATGCCACAAGAAAGTTTTCGTTGCTTGAAGATTGTATATTCAAATTTCATACTTGATGTGTGAATTCAATATATATATATATATATATATATATATTTATTTTTTCTGATCATTTGAACATGTTTATTATTTAGGATTAAACCTATCAAAAAGGATATGAAAATATTGAGTGAAAGGAGTTTGATCATGGATCTCGGATCTTTTTACATACCGGATAAGAATAAATCAAGTACAAAGGGAGATGATGCTTATTTTATTAGTAAACATCATCAAACCATTGGTTTAGCAGATGGCGTAGCTGGTTGGGCAGAGCAGGGCATAGATGGGGGTGAATATGCTCGACAACTAATGGATAATTGTGTCACCACCCTTTATGCGGAAGAAAAAGAAATTGTGTATCCACAAATAGTTTTGGAAAAAGCTTACTCTAATACTAATGTTGAAGGATCATCCACAGCATGTATCATAACACTTATGAAGGAGGTATGTAATTTAGTAAATTTATGAATCTAAATATATATAAAAGTTTTTTTTTAAATCAATTATCTTATATTTATTATGTTTTAACTATTGTTATTACTTTACAGTATTTAAATGTTGTCAATGTTGGAGACAGTGGATTCATGTTATTTAGAAATGGAAATATGATATATAAGTCATCCATACAACAATATTTTTTTAATTGTCCGTATCAATTGGGGAAGAGCAGCGGATGTGATGATCCAAGTATAGCAAAGGTAACTAATTTGTACCCTATCATGAGTTTATTATTTTGTTAAGTTTAGGTTGACATAAGTTTAATAAACTCTTTTTATTTTTTTGGAATCTTGGGTAGGATCTATTAGTTGGATTAAGTTGAATTTGAAATTTAGAATATTTTTGTTCCTTTTAAAAACAATATTTATATTAGAATCACTTTTTCAAAATATTAGGACTCTAACTTGATCATTTCATAATTCCGGTGCTTTATAAACATTTTATCTACAGGAGCTTATAATTGGGGTAAGGGCAGGAGATGTGGTTGTGGTTGGAACGGATGGACTGTTCGACAATGTGTTCGTAAGTGAGATGGAGGTGGCTATAAGGGTTCTGCGTGACGAAGGTTGTCTGAAGCCACAACTATTGGCCAAGTTATTGGCGGAACAGGCCTTGGAAAATTCACTGATTAAAAGTGGTGATTCCCCGTACACAATAGCTGCATCGAAGGAAGGAAAGTTTAGAAGTGGTGGCAAACCCGACGACATCACTGTGATAGTTGCACGCATTGTACCACCCATGGACATACTATGATTTTATGATGGCGGCAAAGGCAAGCACCAAAATGGCACGAGGGAGGTAACTATATATTTCATTCGTTCTCATATCATTCCCATTTCTCTCTTTAAAAATTGTTTGTGTGTCATTTCACTTTGTTCATTTTTATGTCCTTCTTTGCCATTAAGTCATTTTAGTTCCTAATCTATATACATATATTTTAGGGTTTTACTCATGTGAACCGTGTCCTAGAGGTATACCATTTATTAGGATTATTAGTTTTTTAGGTCTTCTAAATAAATAAATAAAAAGAAAAAAAGGAAAAAGAAAACATGCTTAAGTATGTTGCAAAGTTCCACTCAACTCAACATCCCAGTTTCTAGTTTATCTTTTTTAATGCTCTTTTTGTTGTTTCATCCTTTTTCACTCAATATTCCAATTATTATTATTTAATTATTTTTATGTTCTTTTCGTTTTTCATCCTTTTACAAAATGAAAGCATGTGACTCAATATACCATATCCTAGTTAGGCTTCCTCTTTTTTCTTTTTCTTTTTTCACATCCAAACATGTTATAAAGTTCCACTCGAATCAATATTCCAAATTTTAGAATTCCGTCTTTTATTTAATCTTTTTATCCATAAAAAAATAATTTGAAAAATAAAAAATAAAACTTGTTGAGCATGCTGCCTTGTTTTTCTCTTCTTCTATTGAATCAAATAATTTGATAAGAAAAATTAAAGAATCAAATAATTTAACAAGAAAAAATAAATAAAATAGATGTGAATTCCATTTTTCCCTTCAATTCAAATTCTTCAAAAATGGATTAAATGTTCATATTCAAGACTTGAGCTTTACTTAAATAAGAGTAAAAGAGTAAGCCTAATGTTCTAGGTTCGGGTATGGATTAAGTTTTGTCTCCATGTAATAAAATTGAAATAATTTGCTTATAAACAAAATCTATACCTATATATATTCATTGTTAAACACTTGTAAGTTGAAGACAAATATCTATGGCAATTGTTTATTATTATTTTTGATGATCTATACTAGACTTAAAGATAATGTGAGTGTAGAAGGAGTGTGGTGGAAAAATCGTTAGTATGCTTCTCCTTCATACATTAAGTTTCCTAAAAAGTGAAAAAGGCTACCTTAGATGGCAATGAATCATTTGAGCGTGTAAGCCATCGCTTTTTTAACAAAAAGTTGGAAACCCTCTCGAGAATGAAAAAGGCTACCTTGGGTGGCAATGAATCAACTAAGTGTGTACGCCGTCATTTCTCATAAAAAAGAAAAAGAAAAAAGAGAGGAACAAAAATAGCAATAAATGGGGAGTTAGAGCAGAAAATCAAAAAAGTCCTAAGCACAAGTTTTGCATTCACATTTCTAAGAGTCGACGATAGTGAATCTTATGTCATTATATCAATGCTATAGCTATACGACTTTATTGAACTCGTGTTTGCATTATCTTTTACATGTGGTAGTATCTATTTGTGGCATTAATCGATTTATTGCTAGTGAAACAAACCTTAATCTTTTCAATGTCCTGGACATTAGGCTATTTAATATTTGAAATGTTTGAGTTTAAGTCTAAGAATTGTTCATTGATTCATTTTTGGGTTATTTGAATTTTGGTGAATATTTGAAAGAATCAAATTGTCGCTTTAACCAAATATTTTGTTTTTTATTTATTAATTTGGGAAAAAAAATTAAATTGATTTCAATAAACTTGAACAATATTTCATGAAAAAGGGCAACTTAAAACAAGATGAAGGAAAAAAAAAATCCTTATTCACTCATGCATATTTTTTTTCCTTTTCTTTTTAAAAAAATAGGTGAACCAACGTAAAATTCTTGAATAGCTCTCAAGAGGCTATAATAATGTCTTTTCTATATTATATAAAAAAAGAAAAAAGGGGTTATTCACTGCTGCATATTTTCAATTTCTGTTGTTTTTTGTTTTTATTTTTTATTTTTTAAATTTTGGCCTTTGTCTATCTTTTTGAGTCTTTTTGTTCTTTTTCTCAGTCGGTTTCTGGAAAAAAAAAAATTATTCATTGCTGTATATTTTCAATTTCAGTTGTTTTTTCTTTACTTTTTTTTTTTTGGTAATTTGGCCTTCATCCATTTTTTTTTTATTTTTTTTATTTTAAAAATAAAAAATAAACTAATAATTTTCCTCTTTCGCATATTTATAATAGAAAATTGGAATTTGGGCGGTGGATTATGGAAGTTTGGGTGTTTGAAATAGAATAAATCCGAGGACCATTGGTTAAAATCTAGATGTTATTAAGACTATGATAATATTGAGAGCTTACTTGTTGAAAAAATTACTCTTTTTGTGGTATAAAATTGGATTATAGTTACAAATTTTGGATATCATTATAGAAAATTTGTTTGTGGTTGGACTTTAATATTAAAAGAAATTAGGTGCTTCAAATTATTTGAATTTTGGATGGTTAGTGTATATAATTATAAATTTGGATTTAATTATTTATCGATATATTATTAGCTTTATAGATTGTGAATTTCATCCCTTACCTTGAAGAAATATGTTGAGATTTTGATGATATGAAATTTGTGGAGGTCAGATGTACTAATTTTGGATTTGGTTATGGGAAATTTGGTGTTTGAACAAGTGGGGAGTTTCGGGATGATAGTTCTAGTTTTAGATAATTGATTTAAGTTCAATGTTAGAACTTGGAGTTGATCATATGACTATAAAATTAGATTTTGATTAATATTTTAAGGTATGATTGATTTCATTGATTTTAAATATTCTAAGAGAAAATTGAGATTTTTCTTGAGAGAATTTGAACATTATTGAGGGAAGATTTTCAAGAATTTGGAGAGTATTTATTAGATATATTAATTATTAGTAGTTAATGATAAATTTGTGTCATTAGGCATTTTGTGAATTGGAGATGGTAATTTGCTTACGAGAAAAGATGACATTAATGAAGAAGGTTTGGACCACAGGTATACAGGAGCTTGATGAATTTGAAGAATATTTATTAAATATGGCAATAAAGAGTGCTTGCCCTTAGTTGATTGGGGGTTGTTGAGATTTTTTTGCTAGAAGATTTTGATAAATTGAAAAAGTATTTGTTAAATATATCAATTATTGCATAATGAATGCTTTTGATAAATTTGAAGAATTTTTCAGGAAATTAAGATCAAAGGTTTTGATAATAGAAATTTGTGGAGACTAGGTGTATAAATTTGTTGGATTTGGTGGTCTTGGGAGATTTGTTAGTATTTTTTGGATGATTGATGTAAGTTTAGTTTTAGAATTTTAAGTTCATTGAATAGGTTATAAAATTAGATTTTGATTAATATTCAAAAACATGATTGATTTTATGGAGATTTTCGGGTAGTTGAAAAGTATTCGGAGACAAAAAATTTGTTTATTAGAAACAGTTTAGACAATATTAACGGAGAAATTTGACAAATTTGAAGAGCATTTGTTACATATATTGATTTATAGGAAATATGTGACAATTTGTACCTTTAGGTGCTCTAAATGTTATGTGTCTTAGGGACAATTTGACATCATTTGGTGAAGGTATGTATATATAAAATATCTTTTATAATTACCTATATTTTATTCTATCGCTGACTTAGGCATCGGAGCCTCTTTGTTTTGTTTTGCAGGTGTTCTCATTCACTATGACCCAAATTAGAGGCCTGGGCCTGGGTTCGAATCCCCTCTCAAGGCTAAAACCCTTTGGGCAGGACTCGACCTCAATCATAGGAGATCCAACCCTTCCTCTCCTCCAAGAGGCCCATCACATTATTTTCCGAATTTTTATTTTTTGAAAATTATAAACAATCATTTTTTGTCTTCTGGGTTTTTAATAAAGGGAAGGGAGTGCCAAACAACAAGAGCTGTACCAGATGAGACGATTGCAAATTTGACACAGGGAAGAAAATAATTCAAATGGAAGCAATATTGATATGACCTTCCCCCTCATAATGATGATTATTCAATTCTTCATTCTATATTTTATACATATAAAATCAAATCAAATAATTACACGTACCTTATCTCATCTTAGTTGTTATTCATTCAATCCAAACATAATCTCATCTGATTTTTCTAAGCTTGGTTGAATTCAAATCGATAGAATTAAACTCAGATTTTATTATTCAATCGAAGGCAGGCTTGCTTTAAGTTCCCACTCAAAGCTAAAATCTTTAGAATCAAACTCAATCTATAGCCTATGAGAGCCAACCCGGGTAACAATCTACTCTCAAATTCGCTCCAGAATATATATCAATAACTGGCGATTGGCGAGACGGGGTTCACTGGAACTGGCACCTCCCAGCAAAGATATCGTTAAAAATGGACAATAATTCAAATGCTGCTAAAATTCGTATGTCCTCCCATGCCATGAGAATGTGGGCAATGTTGGCCATGAGATATGTTAGTTGATCACTCATAAATCACACATACCTTCGTCGGTGCCTTCATTATTCTATATTTTCAATATATGTATACTTTTATATATATATATATATATATATATATACTATTGAGTCTTTTCTGAAAAATATTTTAGAAATTCTTATAAATACAAATTTTGTTCGTTTAAATAATTCATATTTTTTAAATCTATATAACATATTAACATGCCACTGAATTTTTATAAAAATTACAAATATAAAATATTCTTCTTGTTGACATGAGTTTTGTAAGGAAAAATAAAAAAAATTCTTCTTTGGCATGAATCATTTTCCTTCCCCTTTACTGGCAATGATGCTGTTTGGTGATTGGACCCAACAAAGGCCACGCCATCACATTATCCGCACAATAGTTATCAGAAATTGGAGCAGTGGTGATGACGTGTCACAACGTTCAAGTCCATAACCAATCACAAAGACACAAGCCCATCTTTTAAAAAACCAGAAATTTTTTGAAAAATCTAGTATAAATTTAAGAGGGGCAAGGCCCGGCCAAGTAGTGGAGAGGCAATGTGTGGTGGGAATGGCTTGACAAAGATTTTGGGGGCTTGAGGGCCTGTGAACGTGAATTGGAGTCCACATGACCAATACTATGAACCCCAACTCTCCACATCTCTCTCCCTCACCTTCACTGACAGTGAAACTCTGTGTGAAGACAATGGTGGGTTGTCAAAAATGATGAAGGGTAGGAGTTTGGTCTGCTTTCATGGCCTGTCATTGTGCTTTTCCATTCTCACCATCACCGCAGAGGGACTGTTTCTCCATGACCCACACCAGCCTCAAACCTTCCAGAGCATCCAAACCCGTTGTTCTCTCTTCCATTGGCAGCACTAAAGCCTCCTACAATGCCCTGGTTTTTGAGGTTTGTTGCTTCTCTCTCTGTGTTTGGATACTGGCATTTTGATTGGAAAAATTGATGATAGAGAGTAATTTAGAAGCGGGGTTGTTTTAATATGTTGATTTTTGAATCTGGGTGTTGGTTTAGATTGCGGCATTTTGATTTTGTTCAATATTTCCACTCTGCCTAATTATCACATTCACCATTAATTAGCCCTAATATTGAAATTTCTAACACCATTGAATTGTCGTCAATGAGTGAAATCCTAAGGCATTTTGAATGCCATTGACGCATCACAATAGCCATGGACTCAGGACATGGATTATTTCATGCCTTGGGAATTGTAAAAAATGTAAATATGAAATCATCCCTCAATCAGATATTTCTGAGCTTGCCACAATCATTTGATAACATTTTAATGAAGTTGTGTTTGCAAGTTTGCATCTTATTTGTTCCATGTTTGCAAGAATTGAACAAAGGGATAATTCAGTATGATTTCCTATCTGATCCCAATTTGATTGGTATTTTCCGCATAATTTAGAGGGTTCAATTTTTTGCAATATATGTTGTTAGCAGTTTCATTTTGCTTCTTGGAAAATATCAAACATCTGGTAATGGAGAACATAGTGGAACATTTCAATGGTGAAGATGAACAAAAAAAAAACAATGGAGAACTATCTAAAATTTTAGCCTGTAGTTTGATGTATTGAAAAGTTGAACTCAGAAAATGGTTTTTGGGGTTCACCCTATGTTCATGATTGGAACAGGACGCCAAGTTGATTGACATTGTGTTCTCATATTCTTAGAAAGCGATATAAAAGGGCCTCCTGTATTTTTTGGCTTGATGCTTTATGCTCACCCTTTTTGTTGTGCATTATGCCTTAATTAGTGACAATAGCAACACATAAATTAAAGATGGGGGAGTCTGGAACCATATCCAGTTTGTTTCAGTCCTTTTCAAACACTGAGTTGTCCCTTTGCCTTGAACTATCTGAAAATGAGAATAGAAAATGGAAAACCACCATTACAATATGCTCATCTAAGAGTGGAAGGCATGGGCTTATGTTTATAGTTGGGGTACAGCGAAAGTGCATCCAGTTTCTTTAATCCGTCATATGTATATCATGGCAAAATGCAATGAATTCCACCAAGTATGGCATAACTGAAACTGGCCTGAAAGCAAAAATTTCTTCCATTTTCCTTTCTTTTCCTTTTCCTCATGGTCTCCGAAAGCCAGACAGAACCTTATTTTGATGACTAAATGATTTACTCGTGTATCTAAAGCAAGTTCTTATATTTTTTTTTTCATTCTATGGAACAGACTAATTGATTTTAAATGAACAAGTTGTTGAATTTTTTAAGTCCCTAGTCCATTCAATGCTGTGGTCTTCATTTCATTTGTTTATTTTAAATAGCTCAAATTCCAAGTTTTGTTACAAGTTAAGAACCTTTTAATTCTCTGATTTCTCAATTAGGCGACATGCTATTGATATATTCTTACATTCAGGCTGCTAGGCTTTTGGGTCCTCCAGCAAAATTTGACGCTTCAAAGCTGAAAGTTGTGCCCATGGGAGAAGAAATTGATAATTACTCTGGAATCAGCCCAAGAGTATACACCCTCTCCCACTGTGACTTTACAGCTAATCTAACCTTAACCATATCCAATATCATCAGCCTTGATCAGGTGCGGATTCTTTTTAATTACTCCTCCAGCACATAATTAAGCTATCTTCCTGATGTCAACACTACACGCATTCACACAGAAAAGTTTGCTTACTTTGTGTAATAATACCTGATCATGAAAATAATCAAACATTCTGGAAAGATGAGGACTGTCTCAGTGTGTTTGTGTATGGATAGCTGGACAAAAAGAGTGCTATACTCTGGAATACCTGAAATTCTCATTGGATCTTTGCATATTCATGTAATGCAGTTGAAAGGGTGGTACAACAAGGATGATGTGGTTGCTGAGTGGAAGGAAGTAAAGGGGGAAAAGTGTCTTCATGTTCACTGTTATTTGAGTGGCCCAAGCCTCTTTCTTGACTTGGCAGCTGAATTCAGATACCACATATTCTCCAAGGAATTGCCTCTGGTAAGTTCATCTTGTATATGCAGATTGTTTAGTTTGTGTAAGATTGATGATTATGAGTTATGACTATTGAATGAATGATATAGGACTCAATTTTTTTTTCTCTTTTGGTGCATGGTAGGTGCTTAAAGCTGTGTTACATGGGGATTCTGTGTTCTTCAGAGAACATCCAGAGCTAATGGATGCAATAGTTCGGGTCTATTTCCACTCCAGCTCAACTAAGTACAATTGTATGGAATGTTGGGGGCCACTGAAGGATGCTGCACAGGTATAATCTTAATGTTTGTTCATAAAACATACACTTTAGATGCATATATTTTTACATTTTCCCCTGTCCAATATAGAATAACCAATTTTCTTGTGTTAACTATTAACAATATCTGATTAAGCAAAGTTTTTTTATTTCTCTTCAAGTATCTGATCAAATTATTCTAGCATCAACAACTTTGTATCATAATTTCAAGCTTGAAATTTGTTCATGAATTGCATATGGTGAGTGAAATGCTACGCTTCTTTTTCAGGGAAGACAGGGAGATCACACCCATGGTTCGTTAACAGCAAGTAAGGAGGGTTCTCGTCCTCAAAATTGGGGAAACCCGAAATCCATCTTCCAAGCTTTCTTCACGTTCCTTCTTTGAGTTGGGTTGCCAGCAAAATAATCTCGAAGGCAACATTGATCATCAATCTGAAGTACTGCAACTATTGGGTGTCAAGGCCTAAGAAGGATTTAGCTTTCATGAGAAATACACCAGGAGGCCCTTTAATTAATGGGAATCCTCAGAAGCCAGAAATCTCATTTTGCAGAAAAGGAAATGTTTGTTTTAGGAATCATTTGATTCTTTTGCATTCACATTTCTTTGAATGCAATTCTTGTGGTACTGAGTCCATTTGTTCATTCCTTATTGATTTATCAATGGCTGGTGTCTGTTGCTTTGTATATCCTTTTATTTATCAATGGCTCTTGCCTTTCATGCTTTGTGTATATATTTGTGGCTTGTCTGGCATATTATGTGACTATAGATGGGATGAGTCCAATGGCAGCTCTTGACTTGATATGACATAACTCTACTCGTAAACACAATAAGAAATTTGTGGATTTTAGTTCAGGTTACAATGGTCGTCTCTTGTTACTCATCTAACATTTTCATTAAAGATGGTGTCTGAGTTGAGCAAATTTAATAATATTTTTCTCTTTCATATGAACCTAAATAGATATGACAACGTTAGATAGGCCTAAACTACCCTGGGCCTCCGGCACAATCTCAAGGCCTTTATCTCTGGGCCTGAGCGTACATCTCAACATGCAGTCTACAAACACTATGGCACGAGGGACACCCATTTCCCTGGACCACGAGCGAATTCACGGCTGTATGGTCCCGGTTTCTTATTTTCTTTCAGCTTCTTCCATGAAGTTTAGTCATGAAAGAGAAAGGGTCTTGAAGATTGAGATGCTGCCAGCAAAGGAAGCGTGTGGGGTCATGCACGTACGTTAGAATCTCCATGGATGTTTCAGTTGGCTCTTGGAAGCAACGAATTACGACTTGCTGAGTAGGTTGAAGACGATGTGTCCTCAAAACCCCATTACTTTATAACAAATACCAACTCACTTACGCGTATATATGAATACTAATCAAACCTACCTCTTTTTGGAGTCACTAGTCCTCCAATAATCACTTCACACAAATCCTTGAAGTCGATGTCCTTTTACTTTAATTCCCTTTTACTACGTATTATAATAAATCAATTTGGTGAATTCATTTTTGGGTCTTATCAATTTGTCCTAGTTTGCTTGATTGTTGGAGACTTTGAATGAAAAAAGAATACATCCAGAAAAGAATAGCAACCAATGCCGAAATTAGTAAAACATGAATCCAAGTTGAGATAGTGCAGGCGAGAAGGTGGGAAAGGTTCGGGCGTTGTGTGTGGAGTTGACTTATAAAATGGAAGTCTCTAGTCTACTCTTCCCGTCTACAAGAAAATATAAAAACATCATTCTCTGGTGGGCGATCTTGCTTTAAATCACCATCCGTGTGCTGAGCTTGCATGTGGATCACTTCCTTTCATAGCCGGCCGGGGAAAACCAACCGATATTTAAAAATATCGTTGAAAAAAAAAAAATATATAGATTTGATGGAGACTCATGAGGATGGAGGAGGTGGTATTCCAACTTTCCAAGTACACGGGAAAGTAACGCGGACGAGCATCTTTTGGTTGGATTTTTTTCCAAAAACTTGAGACGTTATTATCATTATATTCATGAGAAAGGGGGTATGCATTTGTGGAAGTCATAAAGTTTAAATGAGCATGCTAGCTGTTTTGCAAGTCCTGCTAACCCAATAAATGTTCACGTGTCTTAATAGGTCGGAAAAACAAACTCCTTTTTTTTCATATTTATTTTTACCTAAATCAAATGAATATACCTTTTGCAAGTCCATTCTTTTCTGGGCAAGCTTTTGATCCATGGAAGTCCTTACAGGAACAAAGTAAATGGTAGAATAGCAAAATTCTTGTGGCCGGCTATGGACAGCGACACCATGCACCCGTACTGATAATCTAGCCAAGCTTTGTGTTAGTTAATTACTGGTAGAACATTAATATTCTCTTTATCCAAACTACAAGTTAAAATGGTTTCGGAGGCCAAAGATGATGGCTCGAGCTTCATGCAAACAAATCATATTATATCCTTTAGAATTCACAGCCGCCTTCACACATGAAAAAAAAAAATGGAAAAAAAAAGAGAAGAGGAATATCCAATGAATGGTCTTCTGATCAGATAGATGTGGTTATTATCTATTTAGTTCTTTTACTGTAGTAGCTAGTGTTGCTGGAAAGTGCGTGTATATTTCCATTAATTAGTTCAAAGGATGACTAGAGTAACGTTGATAAAGACTGGAATTATTTTGTAATACAAAGACATAGTGCCAATTAATTTGCATTATGTCTTCGTCAACCTCAACAGTTTTGTCCAGAACAGCTACCTTTCTTAATTACTCCTCCTTTTTCGGTTTATAAATAATTCAGTATTTCATTCATGCATTTGTGCCTCTTTGTTTTCATCACCAATACTCTCCGTTTCCGTTTACCTAGAGTGCTGAAACTGAAGAAATGGAGAAGATAATAGACTGCAACAGGTTCAGAAAGGCCCCACATGGCGTGGAGCTCAAAAGGATCGAAAAGGGCATCACCCCACCAGTCAGGGGAAGCATCAAACGTCAGATATTCACGAGTTTCATTTTTAAGTTTAAACTCATTGCTGGAAGGATAGCTCGTCTTTTTGTTTGCAACTGTGACGAACCCTAGCCTCTGGTCATGAACTTAAGTTTTTCGTTAGCAACTGTGCTATATATCCCAGTTACTACTCTTCTGATGCTGTGTTCTTGTTACTTCAGTTTCATCCTCTTGGAGACCAGGTGCTTAATTATTCAGACAGTGGTGAGCTTTTCTTTGTATATGTTTGCAGAATAGGTGTGTGTCAAGGACCACATATGCTTCTTATCTGCAGTACAATCTCATTCACAAATAGTCTCTTTCGAGCTCGTGTTTCAGCTGTTGGATTTATATAAGGTTGTATTTATTGGACTATAGGCCTAATTCCAATCCTTGTAACACTGCCAATCTTTGTATGCATGTGGAGGGACTGAATTATTGAATTTGGGTTTTATTTCATATCTAAAAATGTATTTAAATTGGGAAAATGGGTTTGAGAATATTGCTAGATCAGTGGAGGTATACTTTTGATGTAACAATTATCAATATAAGATTAGCTAAAAAAAATAGAAGACTTTATTGAATATCCTATTAAATTCTTTTCTTGGTGATATAACCACCCAAATGACATGCAGCATTAGTCAACAGCCAGCAAGGCTATGATTACGTCTCTTGATTTTTCCTTTTCTCTTCTTCCTTCGTTTTCCATCCAAACAAGCGGAGCTGGTACTGACACGAGTACAGGCTTCTTAACTGTAGAACAAGAGACAACTTTGAATGATAGCAGACTCTGTCTGTAACAATAATACATACCATTCACGTCTAGCACTTTCATCGCTTTCTTTTTCTTTTTTGGGAATTTTCTTTTATAGAGATTACACTACATGTTATGGGGTACTCTATCAATAAGGTAAATTAATAAAATATTTAAAATATTTTTTACTTGTGAATTATTTAACAAATTATAATAATGTTTTATTTGGGTTTGTAAGTAAAGAACAGCCATATGGGAGGTGTACTTTTCAATTTTGCACTCATGCAAAATAATTGACCAAATGAAAGATTTTCAATAAATCCAAGGCTAGAGGTTGGGCTTGACAATTATAAAAGCCACCAGACTACTAATTCCAATAGGACAAATTTTAATTATATATCTTTTTTGGAAAAGTTGTGCAAATACAAAAATTAATATTTGGAATGTAAACATTTTCTCTTGTTTTGTTCCCTCGAAAAGGTTCTTTTAAACCTCCAATCTCATTTTATTGAAGATGTTTAGATTCGGACCAAAATCAAATGCGGGGCACACTTTGATAACAAAATATGAAACATCCTGAATAAATGCATATTTTTTTACACTCTGTTTGGATCATGAAAATTTTGAAAAAAATAAGGGTTTTTATTTTTAATAGGAGTGAAATTAATAAGGAAAAAAGGTTTTAAAAAAAAAATTATAACAGCAGCATTGCTGTATTTCAAAATTTACGCTATCAAATAAGAGCTAGCTAGCATCCCAATTATTATAGTTGGCTAGGACCCCTTCGTTTGCTTCAACCGACAAAAAAAACAAAGTCAATGCTTCAATCTTACACAGCTTAGGATGGAGCCCCACAAATTGGACCACCCCCATGTAATAAGACGTGGGCCACTAATCATCATAAATCACTCGAATCGTTGCATATTTCAATATATATGACCCTACAAATTGGATCAATTAATACTTCTAATAATAAAAAGTCACTACAGTCGTGCATGAGTTCAAAAAATACCAGCTTATTAACATGTAGTGGCGCAGGATACTCTAGTTAATCTTGAAGCGTACGTGAATCACTCGCAGCTTCCCTCATGCAGTTGTGCGCACAAAAAAACATAATTGTAGAAGTGGGTACGAAAGTGGCACGAAGGTTCCTTCTCTCACCCATTCCCATCCCCCCCATGTATATATAAATACTCTCCATAAAACAACATTTTCTCATGCAAAGTAACTCTCTGTTAGAACTAGAAGGTTGGTTGGTGTGGACGGTGGAGTGACATATACATATATCATGATGAAGAAGATCATGATGATGGAGGTTGAGAAGACACCGATGACGGTGCTGCGAATTGGGCTGGCCGCAGCTGCGACCGGCGACCATAGGGCCATAGTTCCGGTTAGGGGAGGCATCAAGAGGAGGATACTGGCCCTGTTGTACAAACAATTGAAGATGGGGACGCAGAGTTTCATTCATTATTTTCTCACCAACTCCACCCACAGTCAGTCATCTTCATATATATAAATATCTATTTGCATGCTTAATGATACTATAAGTGCATTCTCATTTCTCTCTTGCTTTTATAAGTTGGTCTGAAGAATGTTGGAGCTGCTGTTTGATTTCCATGTCTGCTGGCTAGCTAGCTAATTAAGTAATCCTCACAAGAGGTCTCTTCTTCTTCTTCTTCGTCTTCCACTATGACATGAAGTATGTAAATAAATGAATTATGTGGGGGTTGGAGATGGTCATGTATCATTGCATAATTAATCTGGGAAGGTGTTCCATGATATCTTTTGATCTCAGCTTATGAATGAAAATACTTCTTAGTTTCATCTTCTGTTATTTTCTTTGTTGTGTCTTTCTGCTGATATATACTGTTGTTCCCATGGTGTAGATCTTTCGGCTTCGTTTGGGTTGCAGAAGTTTGTTGGAGGGAGAGAAACCAAGAATAAATGAGAGGAAAAACAGAAAAAAATTAAAAAGAAAAAAGTTCAATTTTAATACACTTGTTATTCTCTTACTAGATTTTTATACCTATTCTGCATAAACAATGAACATTTGAAAATTTTAAATTTTAAATATTTTCTATAAGTTAAATAAAAAAATTTAAATTCTTTCCATTTTTTCTCCTTTTTCTAGTTCTTTCCCTGATGCAATCATATGATTTTATAAATTAGTCACCCATTCTTTCAAATCTATCTGAAAATTCTAGCTTTAAGATTGGAGCTAAAACAAGGATTCGATGGTAAGGGTATGTTTGACACCTCTTTCCATAATAATTTTTTATTTTTCAAAATAAAAAATCAAGTAAACACATTTAACAACTAAAAACTGTTTTCCCTCTTAAAATGAAAAATATGGTATTTTCACAAAATATCTTTTAATTATTTTTTATTGTTTTCACTTATTTTGTAAAAATTATTTAAAAAAATAATTATACAATCATGTAAAATGCTCACAAATAAAATAATAGATATAAAAATTACTTTTAAAATATATTTAAAAATATTAAAAATAAGTTAAAATTTTATTTAATAAAATATTATAAAATAGTTTTTAAAAACTATTTTTGAAAATAATCACCAAACACGTCCTAATGTGGCTTGTCCCAATGCATGCTAATTTATTTAGTAATTTGAATTAATGATTCTTTCTTTTAAGAAAAAGGTAAAAAAAAAATAAAAAGGTGCAATTTTCATAAAGTTGAAAAGAATCTTATCCTAATATACATATGGTTGGAATTTTCTTGTCCAAAAGTACATAATAAGATGCCCTTATTTTAAATAAATTAAGCAGCACACATATAAATAAAAAAAATCATTGAAAAGGACAAAGTCCTTAGAAGTTCTAAATAATTAACATGGGAATGTATCAAACAAAAGATAAATTTGAGTTAAGTGTTGACAAGAAAAAGTTTAATTACTTAGCAACTTCTTTAAGGATGATTCCAATACCTTTCACTTAAAAAAAGTTTAATTTGAAATCTATGATTTGATAAATAACTTGCATATGATGAAAATTTGTTAGGTTTCTACAGTGTTGAAAAGACAATTTTTATTATCATATCAAAAGTCATCATCCAATCCTAAATCAAAAGACAATTATTTTTATTACTGTTATTGTAAGACTCATCAATTCTTTGATCATTCAAAGAGTCAATACCTAAAAAGTGAAAATAAAAAATAAAAAATGGGTTACTTGGTTAAAAGGGCATTTCAAAACTCAATTTTGAAAATCTAATTATTTATTATTTTTTGACAATATTTTGACAAAAATGTCTTCATTATTTTCTCTTAAAGATAACAATTTCTTTCAAAACTTACATATAAATACTTAAAATAGTTAAAGACATTTATATAAAAAATGAGTTACTTTTCAAATAAAAATATGAAAAATCTTAAATTTACAAATATGAGGATTGTTTCATCATTTTAACCAATTAATTAAAAAAAAAAAAGATAAATGGACCATATTTTTGAAATATGTTTGATAATACAAAATTTAAACCACTTAAAATTAAAAATTATCCAAAAATAGTTGATTTGTTTAGTACAAACTACTAAGTTAACACCATCAATGAATTTTAAAATTTTATAAGTTATTTTTTTTCTTTTTATTAAATAAATAATTTAATAATGATTTTTAGTACTAAAAACTTATTTTAAATTAAAACCCTTTTATTATTAGTTATTTAATATAATAAAATTTAAAATTTCAATATAAAAAACTCTATTGTAATTTATAACAAGCATATGGATTCCATTTTGAGTTGAAATTGAATTTCTTCTAAATGAAACCTTTTGTGGTTAATTGTTTAATACTATAAAATTAAAATTATAAATAGGATTTAATTAATTGATTGGTAAGAACTACTTTAAACACCAGAGGGCTTTGAAAATTTCTTATTTATATTGCCAGAAGGAAAAAAAAAAAGGGTAATGCACCATAAAAGAACTTTTCATCTTTTTTTTTCTATTTTTTTTTCTATTAGTATGCAAATAAACCATTGTGAACGTGATTGCATCATTACATTACCTTTTGGGGTTTTAAAATCATAAATTTCCATTTTAAAGACCGCTCGGCATCTTTTTCCAATACAAAACAATTATTAATAACATTTTTATTGATTGCAACAATAATGAAAAATTTGAAGAGATTGAAATACAATTTTTAATTAGATTTATATATTTAATTTTCATAAGTAATTTGTAAAAAAACAATGATTTATGTTAGTTTGAAAATGCTTTTTATTTTTTTTATTTTTAAAAATAGGAAATAATAATAATTTTTTTATATAAAATATAGTAATTCTTATAAAAAAGAAAAATCATCATATTTTTATAAAAATTATAATTATTACTACTTTTCAATGTTTTAAAAAATCAGATCAGCTGATCAAACCATTGACTACACCTTGATCTGATTTAGTTCAAACCTGGTTTGGTTTATTTGAATTTGCTAAAAATGGTAAAAGTAAAAAGTAAAATATGTATATTATTTTAAAAATTCAATATAACATAAAATAACTTTATATATATATTTATTAAAATAATTTTTAATTTTAATAAAATATAAATAATATATTTATGACATCATTGGTTCAATCATCGGATCAACCATTGAGCAATAAGAACCATAAAGCAATAAGCCATAAATTTAATAACCATTCCGATTTTTAAAATATTGCTATTTTTAAACAAAAAAGAGTGCATCCAAATACCTTAATAATTGATTTTAAACTTTTTTTTCCTTAGTTTCTTGAATTATTTAAGATTTTTATTTTTGTTACAACTAATTTATTTTAATTATTTTTAAAATACCATGCATATAATATTTTATATTAATTGATACTTTTATTAATTAAGATATCATGCATATAATATTTAAAATATGTGGCTTCATGAATATAAAATAAAATTTGTAAAATAAATCATTTTCATACTTTAATAATTGCATTATCCTAAGATGACACCAAACATATTTTAGCTACATAAATTCAACACAATTTTCAACATGTTCCTTCTATTCCAAGTTGCATATTTACAAACATTATATTTTTAAAAGGTGTGAATATGAAATATAAAATATAATGTCTGAAAATACACAACTGATTCGTCTCCTAAGTTCCTAACTAAAGGTAAATATAGGTTTGATAGAGAGAAATACAAATCTGGTGAAGAAAAGAAAAGAAAAGAAAAGAAAAGAAAGGAAAGGAAAAGAAAAGAAAAGAAAAGGTGAAAATAATGAAAGGAAGGTCCAACAATTCAAACAGAAACCTCAACCAGGCGCTATTTAATAATCAAACACAACACATATAATACACCCATAAACTCCTATTTATACCAATATGGGGTTCACCAACAACTCCTCTCAGGCTCAGCGCCACAAGCAAATGAATGGTGGAAGATGAACAGAAATATGTCCCAAATCTCGAAAGGTAACCTGCAGAGTGCTAAGCAGCATGGGCAAACCCTAAAACCAAATTCCCCATCCATGTTTATTCAATAACAACTAGTCTCATGATCTGATGTAAATCCGGAGGAACTAACAGTATTCATAAAACTGTACCACCATATATAATCCATGCTCGCCACACAAACCGCCCACTCAAAATGATCTATTGGGCTTGGATGATGAAGAAGACTTGGCTTTTGCAAAATCAACCAGATCTTTGAACAGGGCATCCTCCTGCTTCACTTGTTTCGTGGTGGACGAGGAGTTAATTGACAGATTCTGGGTCTGTCCCACTAAACTGTCAGAGGAGGATCCACTACTTGAATATGGGCTTCCCAGAGAAGCATGTTGTTGCTCAAAGAACTGTTGTCTCTGGTTATACTTGGAAGGTGGGGGGGGAATGCTGTTCGGAGAGGGGGCATCCCAAGGAGCAGAGGGTAGTGGATCGGCAGATTTTGACATTGGAGCTGGTTCATCATACACGGGATGTGCAGTGAACATGGGTGATGCAGTAGGATTTATGAAATGAGAGGGGGGGGATGAGGAAGATAATGCTGGCGTCCATGGAGAGGTGGAGTTTGTACTGTTAGAATGCGATGGGACAGCATAGGGCGTGGGTTCTGATGTTTCAGGGGATCTTTCAGGCTTAGACTTATAGACATCACCACTGAGATAATCAATCATGCTGGAATCTGCACTAGTTGGCTTCTTTGATGAGGGCGGAGGAGGAATAAGTGGGCTGACTCGCAGTGGTTCAGGCTTTGCATTGGCTGATTTCCTGCCCTGTGACCTGTAATAACATCATCACATGAACTTGTTAGTAAGAGAGACACAGGGGGAGAGAGAGAGAGAGAGACATTAGACCTGTGAATTTGTCAAACGTGACAAGATACTCGAAGAACTGCAAATTTATCAAACATGATGAGATAAAAAAGCATCCCCTTATTTGTAGCAGTAGCACAATTTGAAGATCACCATTAAAGTTGAGAAAACAGTGGATTCAATATACAACAGTTTAAACATTCATTCATTTTCAAATATTTTTGTGTTTCTTGAGTGATAAGGTCTAGAAACCTTAATGCTTTTCTATTACATGGTTTTCCAATCCCATCAGATTCCATGAATCCATCATAACTTTTGAAGTGAGCCAGGTTTCAAACTTGAATTGACATAAACTTCAAAAAATAAATTCCATTTCAGGAATGACTAAGCTGAAGTTCAAAGTTCATGAAATCCTAGAATAACAGGAAACTAAGTAATAAAGACTGATGAATGTTGTGTTCGAAACAGATGGATCAATTCTCTAATAATGTAAACATGCTTTATATTCATTCATGTTTAGAAACACTTCTGATCTAAGTAACTGATTTCATATTTTATTTTTGAGTGTAAGTTTAATCCTGTGAATGCTCAAGAGAAATTAATTCAGCCATCAATATCCCATTCAGCCAGCTGCACCAAGGTTGTATCTTCTGTTAAAACATGCATCTTCAGATATTTTGGGCAGCTCAGATACCCATGGAAATTAACTGTAACTCCACTGTCACTAACCTAACCTTTGAATGTATAAACTATCATTCAGAAATGCAGTCGTGATAAATGTCAGGTTTATCACCATCACTGATGTATTCAGCACGTTCTAGATGGATTTGTCCTCATCAATATAGAATACTTCAACCTTTACCAAGCACTTCCTCACACTTAGGTCTTCATGTTAGCATGTTACATACCAAAACAATATACACTCTCAATATCATCCAATGAAATACTAGGCCCCCAAGAATGCCTATCTTCTGCTTTTACCTTTTCCAGTCTTCAAAACCTTATATACTTGAAATGTCTACTGATTGCCCAATAATGTAATCCAGAAAAGCAGGATCACTATTATTTCATTTTACAAAATTACAAAATTAGTATAAAAGGGGAATACTGGTAATATCATATACTAGAAACACCCACCTTTCAACAAGACAACCCAAATTTTATATGCAAGCAAGGTCAGATGAAAATCCATTTTGTTTGATGATTTAAAAACATTTGTTCTTCAGGATGATTCTGGCAGAAGTGCCAAATCTTCATATCATCAAATTGTGTCATAACAACAATTGAATTTCACAGACAAAACCTCCCCTATACTTCCTTGATAAAGTAATTCAATGGTGATCAGAGAATGCAAAATTCAGAAACTCAAGAGCTACACTGCAGTCATTTATTCGCATGTAGTAAATGTGACCATAGTGTCACAAGCTGATTCAAATAAGCCTCCTCATGGCCTTATATAGAGTCAGGAAGCCTCTGGAGACTCCTAGAGTGGGAAGAGTGTGGAAGGTTCTAGAGAAGCCTGGAGGAATTCACACAATTCTACACTATGGTAGAAGGCATGAGAGGAGTCTAGGGCTTTCTAGAGAATTCCAGAAGTCTCTTGTATATACTTGTACATAGGCTTGTACCTAGAATGATGTAGGACATTCTAGAATATACTTGAATTGTAAGAAACCCTCCAAGGTTCCAGAGAGTTCCCTTGGTGCCTATAAATAGGTGAGGGCCTCATTTGGCCAAGACACCAAGCAAGTGAGCTTTCAAGCACTTGTAAAGGCTTCTTTGAGTAATAAAGAGCTTCCATTCTTTAAGGAGTTGCCTACTAAGCTTCTTAAGTTTTCGAGTCGCGAGTGTCTTAGCCGAGCAAGCTAAGCATTGGGGGAGCAAGGCTGACTTAGTAAGATCAAGCGTCTTGACTTGCCTAAGTGTCATACGAGCTTAGTGAACGACTAAGTCCGTGACAATAGTCATACATACATAAATTGTAAGCTTAGTGGAAATAAAAAATGATAAGCCAATGGAAGAGAATACAATGAAAAATTGAAAGGAAGAGAAAAATTAAATCTAATAAAATAACAGTCACCTGTGGGCTAACTGGGCAAAATCATCTTCTGATTCATCATCCTCATGAGTCACGTTCACAAGTACAGGAGCAGAAGATTCTGTTGTTCCTACTGCCACAGCAGGAGCACCTTTAGCTATATCATCATGCTTGCGCAACACACGCTGCAAGTTATCATTCAATGCCAATCCCTGACATAGAAGTTCCTCATCTCTAAAGAAAAGCAACCACCTTATCAGTATCATCAATTCAAGTTCAAAATAAAGAAAGACTGCAAAGGGAAAAGAAAAAAAAAGAAAGAAAGAAAAAAAAGAGTAAAATCGTACACAGTATCATTCACAAGAAGCATGACACGCTTTTGGTAATTGCGGCACTGGTCAACAAGGTCAACAATCACTTCGTCCTTCACACTCTGCCAAGATATGAAGAAAGAATTCAATGTAATTAATCACTAGGCTAAATAAATTTTATCTTGGAGAAATAAGACTCCAATAAGAGGAGAGGTTTGAAACATGTCTAAACTAGCATTTTCAAAATCCATATGTCATGGTCTATAAAGGTTTAGGTAAGGAGTTCTTCGACTTCTATTCTGTCCATTCTTCTGAATACATGTTTCATGTTTCATGTTTCATATTTTCTTCTTAATACCTGTTCATTTTTCTTATTTTCTTTAAAGCCATATGGTGCAAGCAACTTGTCTAAGTTCAGAATGGAACTGGCTACATGAAGCTGTTTCATGATCCTTTAAATGGGACAGAAGACAAAATAACTACCTCTGGCTTCCGTGGATCCACAGCACCAAGCATTTCCATTAATACATCTGCGAGTCCCTGAGCATTTTGCATCTCTAGCAAGCTGCATTAAAAAATTGAAATTTGGTTTGGTGACACTTATATATTGATTGACCATTGAATTTACATTTGCTAGGGGTAGAGCAAGCATATAGAACACACAAAATAACAGCAAAAGAGAACATGCATCATTTAAAGGGAGCCCATAGAGAAACATATGAAGGGGAAGCCAACTAAATGTGAGTACTTGAAGCTGGAAGAACATTTCTGAGCAGGGCAGGAAACAAATAGGATACACAACATTTTTCATAACAGTACCTGAGGCCAGAAGAATCAGACTGAAGAGAGGCTTGAACAGCTGCATCATCGTAGACTGAAGTAGGGTGAATTATTGGCTGGGTTTGGGGTGGAGTAAACAATGGGACACTGTTCTCTGCTCGGGGTGGAAATTCTACTCCAGCCGACTGTCAATTATCAGACTAGGTAATCAAATTTCATTTCCAAAAAATCATAGAGAACATACAGTAACATACGTGTTGTCCAATAATTTTTTGGAATAAATATGTATTGCATGAATATAGCAGTTAAGAAATTTCATCAAAAAAAAATTAGAAATTGGAATAGCCATTCAAGACCCAGGATATAAATGTCCATCATGGTTCTCTCTCTTTCTTTTTTATTTTTTTATTTTTATGAACCACACATGAAGGCAGGTGAAGGTAGTGTTAAAGCTCCATGAAAAACTAGAATCCAGGTCAGGAGCACAACCCAAGACGCGCTTAACCATCTGAGCCATAAAAAGAGAAGAAATGTACTGAAATACCACACTATGAATGCAAATTGACAGAACTTGCAGTGAGTGACACTGTCAAAAGAAAACATATGCAAGTTCAGAGATAACTTATTAAAATAGAATCCGAAGACATAAAAAGTGGACCAGCCAAAAAAATTAAATGCCAAAAGGATTTTGCAATAACACAATTAAGAATGCCTGGCTCATAGCGAAGGACAAGGCAATGAGTCAGGAACCCTAGTAAGATTTCATTACCCAGTCAGCATTTCATCACTTCCTTTATTAATACAACAGACACATGTTTATATTGTCAGAAAAGATTAATCAGAATGTCCTATACAAACTAGTAACTTAATCGTTGAGTATCAAATCACACTCCTTATTGCCATCTGTAAATAGTCATAGAACCAGAACAAGAATCAGTGAACTTTATCCAACATTACAACTGAATGGGATTTGTTTCATCGATTGAAATACTATCTGCAACACCAACCTGAAATAGAATAAAACCAGACGACTCTACACACAACACACACACACACACCAACAGGGAGATTTAACCTGAAAGACCCAGCACTGTGCCACAACAGCCAACAGAACTTACCCACCAAATTCAAAACTATACAACCACATTGCACACATACAGTGAGCATTATGCATTATCTTCATTTATTTCCCCAGTATTTGTGTTTTACCTTCAGGTACAACAAATGGATGACTCCCTTCCAAACATAGAAATATTATTGTAGAGTAGTTCTCAATAGAAACAGATGTTAACTAAACAAGAGGAAAAAAAGTAAGATAATCAAAGAAATTACCGTCAGTTCATTATATGCAGCATAGTATTGGGGATATCTTCCCCTAGGTCCCCCAAAAGCTTCTTGCCACGTATCTATCAAAATTAGAATCTTTTCCCTTACATTCAAGTCTGGCTGCAGATTTGAACATAGATAAAAATAAACTAATATGAGAATGAAAACAACAAGCCATGATATATATATATATACATAAAACAAGCCAGGATGAAATTAGGCACCTTCTTCTTTACTATTTTGACCATCTCATGTAAGATATCACGCTCAACAATCTGCTGAAACACATTCTCCCCGCAATTTTTGCTGAGAGTCTCCAATACCTATATTAGAAAATTCCAAAATAGAACAACTTAAGACAGCAATTATTCTCTGTATCTGCAAATGGTAAGATAACAACATGGAATATGTACAATTGAAATGCTAAAAAGTCAAAAACAAGGGGAAAAAACAACATGAAAACAGACAATAATCCAGCTATTGTCAGTACAATTGATTTGGTCTTAGCAACAAGAAAGCTAGAACAGAGAGAAAACCATAAGGCCAACTTTGATGCAGTACATTTTAAAAATTTTACACAATTCTCAGACAATTCTTAGATTAAGTATTTTACACAGTTCTTAGATTTATTTTCAGTAC
The DNA here is from genome assembly GCF_030704535.1 of Vitis vinifera. NCBI lineage: Eukaryota > Viridiplantae > Streptophyta > Magnoliopsida > Vitales > Vitaceae > Vitis > Vitis vinifera. The sequence goes on along the minus strand of NC_081822.1, from coordinate 1,830,153 downwards.
AATGTTTTCTTCAAAATTTAAGGACCATATTGAGATGTTCATGAAGTCCACAATTACAAAAATCATGAAAGCCATGCATAACATGGGTTCAGTCATCGTTTCATCAACTAAGTGAATTACAACAAACAGTTGACAAGAAGCAAGTAAGAATGCATACAAGGCTAATACTTTTAAATTCCCTTTAAACTTTTTTTCTTTTATTTATTTTGCATGATAAATCCTTGTTTCTCAAATAGGGCTAAATCTGGCCTCTGAATGACACACCAAAAGGGGCCTATGAAGGAGGGAAAGAAACAGTTCATGTAAAAAAGAACAATAAATAGGCCTGGGAGTGACAACTTAAGTGCAAAGGAAAATAGCCTTTATAAGTAGAATGAATGCAACTAGATGTATTGGTCCCTAAATCTCTGTTTAACTAAACCCAATGTAAGCCGTCATAGATGCAAAGCAACTACCTTGCCATTCTCAAGTCCCATTTTAGACACAAGGTGAACCTCAAGAAATGAGGAATTTGCTTCATGAGTGCCTGGCACCTAGAAGCATGAGCCTACTTAAGAGAGCCTACTTAAGAGTAAAGACGAACCCTTCTTAAGGTGTAAACCTAAAAGCATCTGGATGATTTACAGGTCAAGTATGACTTCTCAAAGGTTTGGCATGAGTTAAGTAAGTATCATGAAAAGCAAGACAGCAAATGAAGCAACACATTGACAAATATCTTTTAACAGGTGTTGATATTAATATTTGTGCTCCAAGATCGCTTTCTTTGTTTGGAAAGCAATGTGAGAGAGAATTCTTACAACTAATTAATTTATGAGGAGCAGGGTTCTTGTCAAGTTTGTGGTCTTTCTTCTTTTCTATTTTTGGCATTTCTTTGATTTTTCCCTAAGGACACCATGCCTAGATTATTTATAAGCAATCAAAGAATATATTGGAATAGCGCCAATAAAAGGGGGCGCACCCTAAGTATATAGGAAGTATACACAAAAAACAAAATAAAAAATACCAATTTGTATCTACAAAATAATCAGCCTCAAACCAAGCTATCTGCAGCTAAGGCTATCTATGAAGGTCAACAATGACAAGTTTCCCGCATCTAACGAAGATTTCGACCAAGGGAATTAATGGAACTCTCCTTTAAACTCTGATCTGCAAATTCTTCTCCCTTAAGATTCTGTGATTTCACTCTTTCCAAATGCACCAAAACAAGCAAAGGGGTGTCGTTTGCCAAACAAGCATAGCAATTATGTCAAGAAAGTGGGAAGTGTATCCCTTTGAGCTTGTTTTGGTGAGTTCAGGAAGAGCTGAAAACTTTCAATGGTGTGTAATGCTCAGATATGGACTATAAAGTTTTTCCTCTTAAACTTATGTTTGCTTGGGTGAGGATCCCTCTAGAGGTCACTAATTTTATCTTTCTTATATTTATTAATCATAGGAGTAAAGGTTATCTGTTATTAATTTTTTTTCTATATTTCTTTTGTTAATAGTGTTACTTACATCTTCTAGTGTATCTAGGTTGCACCCCCTCTTGGCTCAGGAATTCTTAATTTGCCTATAAAGTCGTGTTTGATGTCATGCTTACTTAAACTTCCTTTGATGCTTGTTACTGATAAACAATTGCATAGATTGTCTGAATTGTGGCTTGAGTGTGTTCTCAACATGCTATGCCCTTATACTTACTCATATGGATCCCAAACTATTTAAGGAAGCTCAATTATCAGAGGCAGAGCTTGATGTTCTCTGCTATTTTTGAATGGTTAGCATAATGCAGTTTCAGCATGAAGAAATATAAATCAACTCTCATGCATGAAGAAAACATCATTTCTGTAGTAAGCATGTCAGAGATGAAAACATTGTTATGTTAAGCACATATTCACCAACCGATCACTGGTAACATAAATCAACTCTCGTGCTCAATAGTGAACATTAAGATGGTTTATTAAAAGAATAATGCTTTAAATGTGTCAGAAAATAATGTTAGATGGTTGTTATGCTATTGCAATGTTATACGATTAGTAGTCAGAAGGTTCATCTTGTGTGGGCTTGAAATGAGGGAATGATGCAAAACTAATTTTAATATCCAACCTATCCAAAAGAGTGATTACGTATTTGGCTAATAGAAGTTCCTTATAATGCATCTTCAGACCTGTCACCTGCTTAATACCTTACTAGATGTAAGGATTCCAACCATTTTTACTGTAAACACACTTAAAAAATAAGGATTCTAGTTATATTCAACATTTTAACACATTATATAGGTGGTTAGACATCAACAGAACAAAAGGAGTGGAAGAAGTGTGATGACAACCCAAGTTAGTATGAGTAGAATTGTATTACAATTAGAATACAAAATAAGGAAGTTGTATGATAAAATTCCAAAATTATGTTTTCATTTACTATCAATTTTATTGTCCTCTCTATTTTCCATGACTTCTTTTAAGACATGATGACCAACTAGAGTCTTGTCATATACACCATTTAATATGTTAACATTGAGCAAACCTCACAAGTTATAAGAAAAACATGCATATTGAAAAATCAAGTGCTATTATAATATGTTTTATTATACAATCATGATTAATAAGAACAAGAACAACATCCATATCTAGGGAGTGTAGAAGAAAAGAGAAATACTCACAAACAGAGCAAGAAGTTGTATCTTAGGATTTTTACTCCCCAGGCGCTTCTTGAGTATCTTCAGGGCATCCTTTGCTTGCCTGCAATTTCAATCCAATTCATGGACAAGGAGAACATAAAGTATTGAAATCAATACAATGCAGTTGAGATGGAGGGGAAACAAAATAGGAGTGAGACCTTTAGAAAAATAGAATCCAAAACATGTTACTTCCAGTACCAAAAATGAACACAAACACTTGAAACAACCACAGGTGATTAACAAATAAAAGATGAAAGGCTTCTGGAGAGGGTTAAATGCCTTCAGAAACAGCAAGCTAAGAATCATCAGAGACAAGTGTCCCTAACTCCTCTGACTGAAGGTCTAACCGACAAACCAATTCCTTCATGTTTCAGATTATAACCATGATTGGCCAGCCACTCAGCTTCCTGATATATAGGCTTGTGGAGAGGGTTAAATGCCTTTAGCAACAAAAGGCTACAAAATCATCAGAGACAAGTGTCCCTAACTCCTCCAACCAATGGTCCAACTGACAAACCGATTCCTTCATGTTTCAGACTGTAGCCACAATTGGCCAGCCACCGGCTGCCGGATATGCCTCTATATATGTTAAAATTGGAAGTGTGTGAGCAATTTTTCGATAAATCAATCAATAGCATATTTGCCCTCTGAAACAAAAACAATGATTTGAGGACCACTGCAGTTTCTGCAGACCTTGAAACCTGACTAATGTATAATGCGTATACTCTTGGTTTCAGTATATCATTCAAAAGAATGAGCACCACACGATGTTCATAAATTCAACTAAAAAAAATATTGGCAACTACCTTATCATGAAATTGTAAATCTGACATCAATGTCAGCAAATAACTGGCTATTCTGCTGTTTAAGGTTAAGATTCTCATAAAAGATACAAATGCACAACTAGCTATTGTACTGTTTTAATTTATGATTGATATGAAAAAATACAAATCCACTCACCAGAAGATGGCAACTTCAGAAACCAGGTTATGAAGAGCCATTTAACGATCCAAATTCAAATTCTTAAACTGTGGTGGTTACAGACCATTGATATACTATTTAAGGCAGCAGAAACATATCCATCATGATTAAGAAAGCATGAGAGCAAGATGTTACAAATTTGGGACCCCGAAACACATTTGTTGGCTATCATTAGCTTAGAAATAATCAGGTGAATGAATGTAGTCAATGCTAGAATATAACAAACGACATTGATTCTGATGAATGTCTAATGATTTAAGAAATTAATTCATCCATATGAGGAAAAAGTTAAGAGAGTTAACAATAACTAGAACAGATTACACAATTAAAGTGAAAGGACTCAATATCTGAGGACAAAGAGGGATGGCATCCTTGGATGAACCTCAGAGTGATGATTTGCAGTGTTGTTAGCACGGATATGCAAGCAGGACATTGACCGTTATGTACATGTACAACTAGAAACTTGTTGGGAAAAACTAGAAATCGGTTGCTTTGATTTACATCATTTTAATTTTTACAAAGTCTATTATGGCTGACAAATCCCATCTAGCATGTGCAGCACAGTCAAACTATTCATAAAAAGTCCCCCTGAAACTTGTAAGCATTGTCAACTGTAAAGCAGGCAATTCAGTCCAAAAGAATACTCAATTATACTAACAAAACTAATATTTAAAGGAATTCCCAACTATTTAACCCGCACTATTTAAAAATAAATAAATAAAAAATAGCTGGTAAAGCAAAAGTATGATACCCAGGATCCATGTTAATGATATCACATAGCTCGATGTTTATTGCCCAGTCTGGACCAATCAACATATCACTCGTTGCCCTTTCAACACATGCTGCTGCATTATTAGCCATCTCTATCTGCCCCTTTTCCTAAAGCCCCCACTGTTGATTTTCCTAAAAGCACAACCACACCACAAAATCAATCCCAAATAATTCAGTGATAAGAACTGAAAAATAAAATATCCCAAAAACAAAAAAACAATATCAATATTAAGGACCAGTTAGCGGATTATTACTAGTCAACTTTCTCAAATTACTACCCTAAAATAACCCAATTAATTGTCACAAGCTCATCAACCCAAAAAGGTTTCATGGAGTTGGGGCTTGAAATGTGAATAGGAATCCCATTTCGAATTCAACCGCTCGATTGCTTTGAAGACCAATTGGTTTGAAACAAAACTGGAATCCCATTGACCAAACCTCGATAAAAACAAGAATTTTCAATTTCCAGAACTGAAATGCCAAATCAACCCAATTCAGCCCAAACAAACATAGCCTCAAAAAAGTCAGCAATAAAACCCCAATCCAGCAGAATTTTTACAAGAAATGGCAAAAGTAAAATCATTGGGAAAACAACAATAACAAATTAGAAACAAATAGATGCAAACATCTCCAATCGAACAAAAACCCCACAAGAATTCCAACCCAACAACCCCAAGAATCATAAAAAAAAAAAAAAAAAGTAATCAAAAGCAAAGGAACTCGGAATACCCAATTGGCAGATTTTGATCCTGTAAGAGGAGAAAAAAAAACCCCTAGAACCCCAAGTTCGATCAAAAAGAAAAAGAAGAATCAGAAGGGAAATCCTGAAGACTATGGTCAGGAAGGATCTTAAGGAAGCTTACCTGTCAAACCCACGCTATACAAATAGAATCAACCCGATGAGTATATGTGGCCAAACTATATATCAATGGGGAAAGACATTTTGTGAGAGCAGACCCTTTTAATTTTTTTTCTTTTTTTTTTGGTTGATTTGTTTTATGGTTGGTTTGGGGCACTCTCTTTTCCTTTTTAGATGACAATTAACTTGGACTTTTATTTTCCATCTGTGTCCTTTTGTTTTCAATTTTTCTTGGAACCTTCTGAAAGGCTAAACTCACTGCAGGTGATGGAAACTTTCCGCGACAGATCAATTAAACCAAACAAAGATGGCCACTATTGGTTCGTCACCGTGGTTTCAAATTGGGTACTGTACTCTGCCGTTTTATTTCGTTTCCCGTTTTGACTTTTCTTCCTTTGAGGGGAAAAAACTTGGGCCGTAAACGCGTTTTGGACGGCGGACCAAGGCCCACCAATGGTGTGTAAGCAGGCGGCCTGACTATTGGGCCAAAATGTAGAAGTCAACGAATCATTTAGGGTTCTAGGTTGACTGGGTCCGACCCATTTGTCAGTGGTCATAAAAATTGAACTTTGACCCATTGGAATATAGGGAAGATGTTTAGACTAGTAGATTAGAGAATTGGTACAACATTATCCCATCCCAATTAAATTATATAATAATAATGATTTCATCATCTTCGAAAATTTTCAATTCTTAAATTGCTATTCAAACGGGTCCAATAGTTGTAATTTATGGGTCATGAATAGGGGTAAGACCAAAATAAATTATTTGATAAATGTTAATCAATAAATACTCTTGGAATTGAGAATCTTAGACAATATAAACTATTAAAAAAGGCGTTGGGTGGCATGGATTTTATAAAAAGACAAATGATTCCTTTGGGATTAGAATTCATGCAGAGAGAGATAAATAAATAAATGGAGGGGCCTCAAAAAATTAGGAAAAATGTTTTATAAATAAAAGTATATCAAAAAATTTATAAAAAAAATATATGTTTTCATTGGTAAAAGTAATTACAAAATATATAAAAATAATTAAAAAATAATTCAAGTTTTATACGTTCACGAGTTAAAGGTAGTATTTAGAATGATCAAAACTAATATTTATATCATTAAAAAGTAATATATGAATGATTAAAAAATAATATATTTGATAAAATAAAATAAAATATTAATTATTAATAAATAACTACTTAAAATTTATATTTTATAAACTTGATTTCTCTTTTATAAATTTTTTATATCAATATATGAAAATATACTTTTCCCCTTCTTATATTAATTTTTTTCTTATCAACAAAAATTTTAAAAAAAAATATTTATTTTTGAAATATTTATACACTCATTTGAAATATTTTTTAAACAATTATTATTTTATATGATACAATATTAAAAAAAACAACCAAAATATATTTTTTATTTACATCTAAACAAGAAGTGTCGGTCCAATTATTTTCAATTTCTTCATATTTATATAATTATTTTATAAAATAACCCCTAAAAAATAAGTTAAAACAACTAGAAATATTTTTAAAAACATCATAATAATTTCTAAAAAATTCTACAAAATATACTTTTAAATATAAAAAACAATTTCCAAACAAACTCTAAGTACTTCTTAAAATGATCCAAATACAACACTATAAACTAAAAATATTTAACTAAAGAAGGCCTTGTAATTCAAATTCAACACAGTATACTCTTAGGCCCTAAAAGGGAAAATTCTTTTGAGATGGTGAGAATTAAATCAAAGTCACACATATGGAGGTCAAAAAAAAGTTTGTTTTTTTTTAAGAGTCAAAGTATGGAATCATTTCTCTGCTTTCTTACTCAAACCATTGTCCATGGAGCGGGCTAAGTTAAAAAAATTCTTCATTTCAGTTGCGTAGCTACCCCATGATGCAATCGTTGAATATAAAGCTGAGGCCAAAATTGATCTATTCTTCTAGTTCTCAACCTCCGGTAACCACTTCACGCCTTTCTTTCTTGTTGCATTGTTTTAATTGATTTTTGTTGAAACTAAATACCTAATTTTCCCTTAACCTCCAAGATGTTGAAACAACTCATCTACTTTTCAAAACCAATTCTTGGAAAACCAATTTAGGTTTAAGAAAATCTAATTTATTAAAAAAGTGATGACAAAGAATAAATTTATAGGTGGAAAAAAAAAAAAGAGAAAAGTATACACCTCAAAAGAAGAAGCTCTCTTTGGAAATTGACCACTTCAAAAATTATAAAGGTTGGAAGAAGAAATTATTAAATGATTTATGAAAAGTGACGAGGAGTGGTGAGGTATTTATACGCAGACCTAGTATCTCAATTGTACTTCAATTAAACTCCCTCAAATCATATCTTAAATACCATATAATTTTCAATTCAAATGACCAAGTTACAAGTAGAAGTAAACTTGTACAATAATCAACACTAATATAAAAAAGTGTGAGGTGTTTGTCAAATTTTTCATTCCAAAAATGTCAAACAACTTACATTTTAATTCCAAAAATTTCTCTTATTAATTTATTTATTACATGTATTTATCATAACCTATTAATATTAATTGGTGTTATTCTTTTTAAAACCCATAATCCTTTTGACTCTTGAGGATGGGCCTAAGCCCCATTTTTTCAATACCCATGTAACCTTTTTCTATTTTGTCTCTTCTCCATGGTCACAACAACATTTTCTTCAAGCTTTAGGATTTCTTTGTAAAATTGTCATTGTAACGTTTCTCTCCGCTATAAATGACAATTAATTCAAGACTGTATTTGGAGTTATAATCGTGGTTTTTGAAGGGTTGGATCAATGAAAGTATATACAAAACAAAGGTTTGGTGAAATGCAATGTTTTAGGTGAAATTGAGAATGATGGTGGTGGTGAAGCATTTTAGAAAAAACAAGCAATTTGTATGGTGATTTCAAGAGCGATGACCATATTTTCACGGGCATAAGGGTGACATATTTGTTGTCATAATTTCTAGTGAAGTCATTGTCAGTCTTTACTTGGAACCCATATTTTCTTTGTAAATTTAGATTAGATAAATATATTGTTATTGAGTTTCACAAAAATAATCTGGAGGGTTGGTCAAAGAGTGGTGATGCTCCATATTCATATATGCCATTTTTTATTTTGGAAACCAAAGAATCATAATATGCTTATTAGTGAAAAAAGATTATTGTTTATCCCTCGTTTGTTTAAAGAAAATGAATTGTATTTGTAGAATTAACAATTTAAAATGTTGATTGTGATTTAATTCCAAAAAGTTTTAGAGAACAGGTTAAGTAAATCTATAATAAATATATATTTTTTAATGATGGTACAATTGTTATAGGAGTAATTTCTCGCATTTTTGGTATTTATATGAATCAGCTATTTGTGTTCTAATTTATTAGGGTTGTGTCTCTTGTGTTATTGATCATTTGGGTTATTAGATTTTTTACGTTTTGGTTTTTATCATATCATCCTAATTCTTTGCATTTTTTTTATTATGTATGTTATTTATTTATTATTTTAGCACTCAATGGGTTTTTTGGAAACACAATTAAGTCAATTGTTACTATCGTTTGGTGTTCTTAATGATTTTGTTTACATGTTTATTAGGGAAAGATTGAAATTTAAGGTGTTTGGTAAATTTGAAAGGTAATACAATTTAGTATTCAAGTGTACATTTTTTTTTCTTCATGAATCTTGATTTTTTGTTTTATAATCCAATGTTTATTGGAATCAAAGTTTGTTACTTCTTTTATAAATTTAGTATTTTCATAAATACTTTTAATTTGTTTAATTAAATTATTTTTTGACAAATATTTATAACTTAAACGTTTTAGTGAAAAGAAAATGAAATTGGTTTTTTCAATTGAAATTAGATTAAACATTTCTTAAAGAGTTTCTTTTGTCTTTTCATAAATTTAGTACGAGTAAAAGTTATATATTTTGTTGTGTCAAAATTACAATGAATTTGAATCAACAATGGATAATGTGTCTAAATAAATTTTGGTACATATCATTGTTAAAGACTACGATATTCATTTTACTTAATTTAAAAAAAACAATCTTAAAAATAATTTTACTATCTAAAATTTTGGTATGGAAAAGTGTAACCTTATTCATATTCCATAATATTTCAACCCAATCATTTTTTTTAATTTCTTTTTATGTCTAATTCAATTATTTGACTTTAAATATTTTCTTAGTTTCATAAAAGGATTTAAAAGGAATACACATATTTATTCATTTTTAGTGGATTTTTTTTCATATGACCTCAAGTGCATCACACGCAAACACTTCCTAGTTAGATTTAAAAGAGCTAATAAAAAAGTTTGCTTTATAAAATTATTTTTTCAATTTTAAATTAAATTTTAATTTCCAATTCAAATTGGAAATGACTTAAAAAAAAACAGTTGTTAAGTGCAAAATCAAAATTGAACATTCTGTTTGATATTATTTGATTTTCTAAATAAATCTCAAATTTTAGGTAGTTCTCAATTTAAAAATTACAAACCATCTTATTGCGTTCATTCAAGAGAAGCTTGAGTTGGGCAGCCCATATTATTCATGGGCTCCACCCAACTGACCCTCAGACTAAACGGGCTTATGTTGGGTCAGTTCTGGTCAGCAAATTATATATTAAAGAACAATCATATTGTTTTTCTACAAGTCACAAGTACATTTTAAAAGAAGGCTGGTCACTGCCGAGATTTCCAACTTTGAGGAACCGTTTGAGTACTCAAAGGCTTAAAGACATGTATATAGTTTGCCAAGAAAGTCACGTGGAACCTTCAAGGTGGCCCTACTCATTCATCGTCAGGCATATTAAGGTAAGGTGGTAACTAACATGATAACATCCCTCATCCCTCATCCGAGATTAGTTCCCAAGTTTCTCTCGAGTGTGAGTTTTGCAAGAGCTCTCAGGAGAACTACTGTGATCAGACTCTGTTCACCTACAATGGAATTTTCTGGGATGGTAGCAAATAAAAAATATTAAGTATTTAAAAAAGGTCATTTATTTATCGGTATTTAATAAATAATTCAAGTGTGGAAATGGGAACGTGGACCAACACATGTAGACAAGCCATTCGTTAATGATTCGGTATTGACGTGATTGATCAGTTTATTGGAAGGTTGGTTGGTGGGTGGGACGGTGGGGTTATTTTCAGTGTATGGGTGGTATGAAAATATGATTGGGGAGGGCCCGGTGGGGATATGGAGTGGAATTTATTCCATTAAGGAAAACTTTGGGGATTTTCATTCCCATATTTTTCTTAAATATTTCAACCCCAAATTAATTTCTAAGTTTGAAATAAAACTTTATAATTACGTGGATAGGAAAAAAAAAATGATAACATATTTTATCTCATATTTGATCGATTAAATTATCTCATTATTTGTTTCATTTTATATTAAATAAAACAAGTGGTGTAATATATTTATTTATCTTTATTTTTTTATCATCTTTACATAGGACAAATTAATTTTAAGATAAAGTAGGATATCTTATGTATTATAAATTTATTTTATAATTAATTTTTTATTTTTTATATTATTTATTTTTTAAAAATAAAAAAATTAATTATAAAATTAAATCTGTGATTTAAAAAAAAAGCTAACTAAATATTTATAAAATAATATTAACATATGTATTATTTAATATATATAAATTATTTTTATATAACTTAATATAAAAAGAATATTTATTAAATGTAAATATTTTAATCATGAAAATTATTAAATGCTAAGAGAAATTTCATTTTTTTTAAATAAACAAGATTGGAATTCAATATATTTTTTATTTTAAACATTGAAAAATAATATATATTTTATTTTATTTTTATTTATTTTAGAAATTAAATACATTATATAGATATTTGGTAAACCAACTTAATATTCTCAAATAAACTTTTATTTTTGAAAAAAATTAAAAATTATTTTTAAAGAATATTCTTAAAAATCTACTTTCTAAAAATTGTTTTTAATTGTATTGTCAAATATGTTCAATATTTTCCTTTTCCACCTTTTTTATTCATCTCATCTTGTATACATGGTTCTATGCAATTTCTGGGAGACAGGCGAAGAAAAGGACCCTGGATTTCATATTGGACACAGCGTCCGCCAACCACTCCCTCGGAAACTACCTAGAATTGCTGAAAGTGAACGGGACTTTGGTGGTTGTGGGGGCACCGGATAAGCCCATGGAGCTGCCTTCTTTCCCTTTGATTTTTGGTATGACCCCAGCTCCCTCCATGTTTAATAGAAAGTGAAAAACATTAAATATAATACACATTAAGAAGCCCCATAATTGAGTATGTGTCTATGTATATATATAATGTTACAGGCAAAAGAATAATAAAAGGGAGCATCTTAGGTGGGATGAAAGAGACACAGGAGATGATGGATGTGTGTGGGCAGCGCAACATAAAGTCGGATATCGAGGTGGTGAAGACAGACCAGATCAACCAGGCACTGGATAGGCTTTCTAGGAATGATGTTCGGTATCGTTTTGTAATTGACATTGCCGGCAAGTCTGCAAAGATGTAGGACTCCTTGGCTTCATGTTAGCGTCTTGGCTAGTATTCATCTTCGTGAATAAACGGTCTACAAGAACCTGTGCTTTGCAATTAATTATCACCTTATGTTACCAAAGAAAACTGCTAGTTCTACCGGGTATATATTTATATAAACTACGACGAGAATAAAAGTATGTTTGACGTATTTCTATTAGTTGTGTTTTTAACAGAAGTGTTTTTTTTAATTTATAATGAGAATAAAAATACGTTTTGCAATGATCTAAGAAGTGTTTTTATAATTTTTAATGCAAAAATAAAAAATTTTAAATATTAAAAAATATTTTCTAAAATCATTTTAAAAAATGTATTTAAAAATATTAAAAGTATAATTATTTTTTTAAATATTTAAAATTTTTGTAGTACTTAAAAAATAAAAATTTTCAAATATTAAAAAGACTAAAAATATTTTTTAAAATTATTGTCAAATGTATTTTAAGTGTTTTTAATAAAAATATTTTTAAGAATATTATGTATCAAATATTTTTTTATAAAATATTATAAATAATTTTTAAATATTATAAGTAATTTTTCAAAATTTTAAAAATATTTTTCAAATTTTATCAAAAGTTTTGATTTATTTTCAAAACACTTTTTTGGATCAAAAGTGTTCTTAAAAAAACACTACTAAATGGAAAAGCTACTTTCAACATTTGAATTCTTGAATAGAGTTTAATTTTTAAAAAGAATTTAAAAAATATTTTAAAGAATATTCTTTAAAAAACCTACTTTATAAAAACTGTTTTTCGTCAAATATGTTCAGAATTTTACTTTTCAACCTTTTTAGTCATCTCATCGGGGGAGAGACGGTGATTGGACACATGAATGCATCTGTCGCGGCCCACATCGAGCTCAAGCGGTCTTGATGTAGTTTTGGTTCGGGGCAAACCTAGGTGGACCTCAGGTTTGGAACTCCTAGCTTAAAAAGTGGCCTAAACCCTAAAAATTGATCAAATTATTTTGTTAATTATAATAACACAAGGCTTGGTTTAATTGATATCCCACAACCCTCATACTTTGAAGGAGGTTAGCTAGAACCTGACCTTGAATGGATTAGGTTGGGCTCAGAACAGACTTACATGATGGATGGGCTAGGCTTCGGCTAAAAATTTCAAATCGGGCCTCAACTGGGCTTGGGCCTAATAACTAAATCAATCTTACATCCTAATGGTGATTGCATGAAGGAGGTTTTCTTCTGTAGTCATGAATGCCTTGAGATCATTTTTTTTTTTTAATTAATTTGTTGGAAATTATTCCCTTTGTTTTCTTCTTCCCACCGTGTCAAGGCATGAAGTATACGATCATCCCACTTTATGTGCATAAAACTAATGGTACTAAATAATCCCAAGATGCATTATTGCAGAGTAGAAGATGCACCCAATCCGAACTGCACCTTATTTAAAATAAGCAATCAAATGGCCTTTAGTTAGACTATTCCACTGACCCCACAATATGAAAGACAACAAATTTGATGGATAGGATTGAGCTAATAAGGGGATTAATTGTAGCCAAACCAGGCCTGTTCTAACTTCAATGCCTATCCAACAATGTCCAGTTGTTTTTCCTTTTCTTGGCCAATAAGTCTTGATTAGATTTGAAAACAGGTCCTTCACAGTATTAAATCGATACCCATCTGCTTAACCATAGGCTTAAGTGGTACTAAAATGAGAGGAAATAAAATATGTTATTTCAATGAGGGAAAGGCAGACTTTGCAAATCAAAGTCTCTTCCACTGGATCACATATTTGAAAATTGAAATTCATTAACATTTCCATTTATGCATATACATATTTGAACCTTGTTTCCATCTCGCCACCGTTCACTTCAACGGTACACGGGCAAAGAAGCAAACAATAACACACAAGTTGGTAACTTTTATGGTTTCAATACCCTCCAAACATTAGATCATACAAATAAAAGGAAACACACGCCTCACCAGAAAGTTTCCAAATGGCTACAAATTCACCTGACCACCCTGCAGTCTAGCCTTACCTCTTGTCCACCAGTGATGCTACTCATCTTGATCATGGACTTCACAAAGGCCTTCTCAAACTCATCTTTGGAGCTAGCAAATTGAGAGACCAACGCTTTGGTCTTTGTAGTAGTGAGTAGAGCCTGATCTGAAGAGAACAGACTCCTCCCCTGGAGGAGAAGTTTGTAGTATGTGTTATCAAATGTAGTTGAGGAAGAATCCATGGTGGCTCCTGCATTTTTCACCTTGTTGTGAAGGGGGCACACGCTTCGTAGGCTGGCTGCAAATGATGGGTGTACGGATGGGTCAACGTCGTGGGTGGAGTTGAAGTTGTGGATTCTGTTTTGGAAGGATGAACAATGAGAGAATCCGAGAGTGTGACCGCCTGTATGCCCAGATTTGAATCAGAATCAGACTCTCCATATATTCTACTGAAAAACTCAAAACACAATCAAAATTTAGTGTTGGTTTTTACCTGAGAGTGCCACTAGATCTTCCATGGAAAGTCCCCTCTGGGAGAAGCTTTGCTGCAACTGAGATATGTTGAAGGTTGGAGCTGGTAACTGTCTGGTCTCAGTTGCCTTTGAGATCCTTCCATCTTTTCTCCCTTTTGACACATTCCAAGTAGGGCCTCCAGACTAACATATTCCACCAGAGAAAAACATGTAACAAAAATGTTATAACCAAGTCAAACAGTACTTCAACTACTTGACCAATATCATCTAAACCAAAGTCGATAACTGTCATTATTATATGACAATTATGATTGTTAACTAACCAGGGCAACTGCATCCCTTACAGCCAGAGCCAAGATATCAGCGCAAGAGACGACACCAGGGCAGAGAGCTTCCACTGCTTTTTTGGCATTGTCAATAACATAAAATGCATGCAATGAAATGTTTGGAGGCCCATCTTTTTCTGCTGTGTTCTTGCCCACTGACTTCAGCAGCACAGAAGCATCACACCCCTGCAAAAAGGCTTATTGTTGTTCTAAGTTTACAAACAACATAGAAGAAGGATAAGGGCAGAAAGATAAGAGCAGAAAATGTTTACTCTAATGAAGCAATCATGGAAGTGCATTCGAAGTAGGGCAGCTGGAACTGTTTTGTCATTTGTCATTGCCTTTTTGACAGCATCCGAAATTGTTGACTCAGCCTTGGGGCATGTCTGATCATAGTAGTTTAAGCTCAGTGCATAGACTGGAGAAGAAACTGGAAACATGACAAGTAGTGTGAGAACCAGCACTCCGAGTATATTAGCTGCCCCCATACTAGAAACTACAGAATTCGACTCTTTTCTGCTGGTTATCTGTGAAAGCTAAAAAGACCAGACTAGTATTTGTAGTGGGGGGAGAATGGAAAAAGAAAGTTGGAGTTGTTATTGAGGACATGGTTAGTTAATTTGGTGAGCAAAAAACCCTGACAGTGGAGTAGTATTTTTGAAGCATTCTCATAAGAAGACAAGGCATGGCCCCTTCATTATTCTTCTTTTGGTGGGCAAGTCAAATTAAGTTGTTTGCAATGATTCCATTTCTCTGTTCTTAATTTCAACTCTGTCAAGGCCCAAGTTAAGAACTCGTTACAGAAAATGACCGGTTGAAGGTTTGAAAAGCAATGCATTTGCACGAGTTTAATGATACTAAACAATTCCATTATAGTCATAGATGACCAAAGGGTAGGTGATTAACCCATACCCAAAAGTTGAATACTAAATTAAACACAAACTGGTAGCAGAAATAGCTGCATCATCTTTTTCTTTCTTTAGGCCTTCTTTGAAAATAAGCAATCAAATGGCCTTTAGTTAGACTGGCATAGTGACCCTACCAACGTGAAAAGAGAATAAATTTGGTGGAAGGGGTTGAACTAATAAAGGGATCGTTGCGTAATCATATTTGTTCCAAATGTTCCTTACTTCAATGCTTATCTAAAAGTGCCGAGCAGCTAGTAAACAATAGGAGATTGGAGATGATCATCAGGAACAGTTTCCTCTATGTTGTTAGTATTCCACATCTAGGCTAGTAGTACACTTGAAAGTTTGGCCTCAAATTGTACTTAGGTCTTAGCAATCTTTCATTTTTCTTTATCAACCAAATTCATATTAGTAGTACATAAATTTTCCCCCTCCAATGTTGTACTAAAATGTCTCCAGCTGGCTTCTGACTTGAATATGAAGTAATTTCCACCAGGTAGGCAAAGAAATCTCCATCAGAAGATGTTAGGATTCGATACTCATTTTTAAACACTGGACTTTTATGAGATGGTGAAAGCTTTGATAGATTGGAAACTGTTTTTCTTCAATAATTGATTTTAACCGAAACTTTAACAGAAAGTTCATGCAGAGTACTGTTGTTGATATGAAATGCTGATCATTTATTCAGTTTTGAAGCCTCTGTCTGATTAAATTTCCAATCCCCATATTCAGAAAACTTGATTGTTATTAAAACTAACAGGTCTGAGGATCGATAAAAACCCAAGCTTCATGGACTAAGCATGAAACAGTGAAGCGGTAAGAACCAAGAAGCTAAATTTCACTGACTATATAGCTATCTTCTTAATTTATCAAAATAAACAGTAAGAGCATTTTAATATCAAAAAGTAGATCATGGATGGAAAGGCAAAAGCAAAAAAAAATGATTTACTGGGATCTTTATTAGTTGGGAATGGTCAAACCTTGCTGATAAAGATTGATATTACAAGCATATGTAAAATGAAGAAAAAAAGAACTATTCATATATTTGAAGCTGCAATTTAACTGCATGTGCTTCTTATTTCTGATGTGCATGATTTTCAGTAAGATCCCGAAAATTTTCAACACACAATGACACCATAATTTGGTTTTCAGGCCCTGTGGAAGAAATGGGCACAAGGAGTTGATAGTAGCCTTGAGTTCATGGGTTAGCCCCCATCTCCATTGCCAACCATTTGAGAATTCCTTCTCATAATTTAGGGCGGGCTGCTTCATTAAAATAGTAAGCACGCCTCTGCCAATGAAAACCCGAAACCCTGAACCCCAAAGCAGCTTTCTTGGCTTAAAACTGTACTGAGCTAGAGAAGGTCTGACCAAACCCCCAATCTGAAGGCACAACATTGTCGAATTCTTGGGTCACTCCATCAGTGGTGGTGACCTTGAAGGACAGAGACTGGCCATTGAGATAGGCATTAGACTGCCAGTTAGCTCCCCAGTTCCTGGACATGGCCATCCAACTGGTCCGGGAGCCTTTGATTGATACTGATTGAATAGATCCAGCCCCAGCTACATTGCTTATCAATACTAATTCGAAGTAGTCTCTTCCATTAACACTGAATCTAACACCACCATGCTTCTTACATGGAACCCTGAAACATTGTTCAACATCAATATAAGGTAGGAAAAATAATAATAATAATAATAGAAGAAAAAGTAGGTATTGGGACCTTTGGAACAGCACTGGGACGATCCCGCCTCTGTAAATACCGATCTTTTCCCATGCTGGCTGAGCCATATCGAAATGCTGCAGGGGTGGGTTGCACCACCCTCCATTGTTGCTTGGAAGAGCATAGTTTGGAGGGCAAAAGTTTGTTGCAGTGATGGTCACAGAAGCTCCTTTCTTGCACCACTGTGAATCGGATTGGTAATCACATATGATCTTGTAGCATTGCCCACATGAAGCCCCATCATTGAACAATGCTGTGCTCAAAGCTGCCGTTCTTGTTCCATATCCAGTAGAGTACAAGTTTCCATATCCACAAGCCCCTCCTGTTGGGCAAGCAAAAACATTAAGCTATTGTCCCAGAAGCATAAAAGTAGTAGAGATATAAGGCATGAAACAGCCACTTACCCATTGTCCCAGAGGCATCACTGCCTCCATAAAACGTAGCGTGAGCTTTAGTCCACCCAGAAGCAGTAAAGGCATTAACATTCGAGAAAAAATAGCAAATTACGCGCACCATTGCTAAAGCATGAAGCAGATTTTTCGCCATTTCTGTATCAGGGGAGACCAAGGATCAAGGAGAATGAGGAAGATGGAGGATGATGAGGAATGGGACAATTTTCACATTTACTGGCTTCTCTGATCTCCAGGACTGCCTATTTAAATAGGAGCTAGGCTCTCCAATGCAACAGCCTCACATGTGATCTCTGCAAGTAGAGAGAAGTTACAAGTTTTTTTTTTCTTCTTTAATTTTAAATATTGAATTATATCAACAAGTCTGAAGAGTCCAGAAACTCATTCAATTATTCCCACGTTCTCTAACCACATGCATTTCCCAATAGAAGAGCCGTGAATGGATCAGAAACCACAAACCCAATTGTCCTTTTTTCTTGCATTCTTTTAATGTGGTTGCTTGTTGCTATTTCAAGGAATACAGAGCCTTATGCGATAGAATATTTTCCTTAAACAGAATCATATAATACAAACCTCACATGGTGTTGCTTTGACCCATATGATACAGTCCCCCATCATTCTTCAGCGTTATGCACATGACCCCATTTCACATCAGATAGAGATGAGCTTTTCTTTCCTTTTATTTTTTATTTTCTTCCTCCTGACAGGCGGTGCTGAGTTGTTTTTAAATTTTACTACTGAAATGGCTGTCTCTGATAGGCTAATTCTGGGATTTCACCGACTATTAGGCAACACGATTTCTCAGATCTTGTCCTATGATTTGGTCTCTAAAACAGCAAAAACAAATAGCCCTTCTTTATTTAACTCTGCAAAGAAAGCAAATGTTTTCTGCTATGGCTACAAATAGTGATCAGCATTCAGATTTGAACTTTGTCATGCCAAGGTAAAACTGGGAGGCAAAACCAAGAGAAAAGTCTACTGTGAGAATTCATGAATCTGAACTGGCGGTGGATGTGCAAGTGGCCATGAGCAGCCACAACACCAAATGGGAAAGAGAAGAATGGGCAATAATATGACTTTTCGTCCTATACATAAACGTATATTATAAACAAGTAATGATATGTTGAGTAAAAGGGATGATGAAGAAAGGGAGACCCTTTTATGGAGGATGTAAATGATTGGAGCTATTATCAATCATCGCACATGATACAGAAGAATGAAAAGGCGTGAAATTTTATTTTAATAATGATGGTGAGATTGATTAGATTCTGGAGAAGTTTTCATTAATTGAGTTTGCCCCTGGTGCTGGATGACAGCAATTTGAAGAGATCTATGGTCTAACAGCATCATATGGGGGGCCTTTTCTCGATGATGTCCAAGCCACATTATAGCACATGGTGCATCCATAAATAAGAGGTGAATTCATAGATGAGTGGGATAATCACGCGTGACATGAAGCTCCATCATAAAGGTTTACCTTAATGGCTTGCAGCTGTGATGCGTGAGGAAGACCAATAAACCAGCCGACCATGAGACTTTCGTGGCACTTACATTAAAAAGACCCTTCATGTTGGTTGAGCTAGAGGATCAAATGCAGGCAATGCGGTCAAGGTTTCCCAGAAAACAAACAAAAGTGGCAGCTAAATAAATTCAACCACTAATGCAATTTGTCAATAGATACGATGGGGTACCTGTAGAACCAGACTTGACACAGTCAAAACATGAAGTGAGCTATTCAAATTGCCATGATAAAAATCAACAGACAAAAACAGTAGAATGTGACCATCTACTATAGTTTGCTCTAAAAGGTATGGTTATGGTAAGAGACTATGAACTCGCTGGCTCTTGGAATGGAGGAGACAGAAGAAAAATACAAGCAGCCAGTAAGGCACCCTGTTCTCTGTAGAAAAATTACATGAAGACCCCCCTGTTCCCTCAGAAATCATCATCCTCCTCCTCTGCAATATGCTTTGCAAGTTCTTGCTCCTGCTGTTGCCTCTCCCTCCTCTTCTCAGCACTTTCCTTCTCTTTTTGTGTGTTTGGTGGGTACCGGAGGGCCCGAACTGCTTCATTGTGCATGTTCAGGCAAAAAGTAATCCGGGAGTTGAAAGCAATTTGCGGCTCAATTGTGGAGTAGATGTCTCCGGTCTCTTTTGATACCATCCAGCCGTTTGAATGATCCAACGTGGCATCAATTGCACCATCATGAATAGCCTTGGCCACAATGCTCTCAGCATCCGCAACAGGGTTTGCAGAATCCAATCTCAGTTTGCTAGCGATATCTGCAAGCGAGATGCGGGAATAAGAGATGCTAATGTTCCGCAGCCCAGTCCTAATGACATTATGCCGCAGCCGAACAATCAGATTGTGGATTCGATCAGTACTGAAAGTGCCAGCAAATTTTTCTGCAACAGACCTAAACAGCTCCAAATCACCAATCCGAACAGCCTGAAAGTTACATCATATAATTAAAAATTTTCGTTCAAAATAAAATGGTTATATATCAGGACTACATATTGATTTAGCCCAATTTGCATAGTTTAAGGCCAGAGAACTCCAAACAATTAGCTTTACATAAACCCCCAGTAATGATTCATGGAATTAAGGGAGCAGTTAACCAATCTTCCATCATGATTCTCTGACCTTGTTTAAAACAAGAGAACTAACGTGTGTGCTTGTAATAATTAAGAAAGAAGCTTCAAGTTTAACAAGTCAACACTCACATTTGTAAGTTCAAAGTACGGCCTCAAAGCCTTCTCCATTCCTTTCTGCATGAATACTGTTCTTTCAGGTATCTCTCCCAGCAGTAAACGGACTATAATGGCCCACTTGTTACATTGAATTCGGAATCCTCGAGCTGCAGCAGGGGCCTTACGAGCAGCCTGTAGAAGACTCTCTTTTGCATCGGTATACTCCAATTGAATTGTACGGATCTTCCCAAGGTAGAAAAGATATCTACAGAACTGCAGGAAAAAAAATGTTCTAATAAGATTTTGATCCCTAGGGAGGGCAACCAAGCCAGATTTGCAATCACAAAGTGCTGGAACCATTATGAACAGGGATTGGTAACAATTAATTGAGAGTGAACAAAGATACAAATATTGAAAATAAATACACGGTGATGATAATAAAATGAGTTGTTTTAATTTCTTACTGAAAAGTTATTAATGGATGACAAATGAATGAAAACAAATAGCATATAAAACAAAAGTCTACTGGGCCAGAACCCAATTGGAAAGTTGCAAACTGTAACTATCAGCTTGTAGACCTCTAGAAGGAACAGCAGAGGGCACAATGGCCCATGCCACTGAGCTAAGTTATTAGAGAACTCCAGGGGGGAACTAGTCTTTCAAAGGCTAATGAGGCTAATGCCCTGAGGCTCACCTCAAGGCGAGACACTGTGAATTATATTTGAGGCTATAGCCTTACTCGAGGCTAATTGAGATGAGACTCAAATCTTACCCTGTTGAGGAGTACAGGCTAAGACTGTTGCCTCAAGGCTTTTAAGGCTTAAGCCTCAAATATTCAATAGATTTCAATGGGTCTTAGGGCTTTGTCGGCTTTTGGTATATATTTTACAAGCGGCTTAAGCCTCCATGTTCAATGGATTTTTGGCTTTGGTTGGCTCTTGGTTTCAATTTCTTACCAAACAGTTATTGATGGGTAACAATGGATTGAAACGAATAACATATAAATTTGGAGGTCCATTGACCAGAACCCAATTGGAAAGTTAAGCGCTAATTATCAATCAGCTTGTAGACATCTAGCAGGAACCTAATCAGCAGAAAGTACAATGGATCATGCCACTGAGTTATGTGGGAGAGCCAGGATCATTACCCATAATGCCTGATTCCCAAAATTTAAAGAAAGAAAACAAAACAAAATAATAGGAAAAACACATACACACACAAAAATAAAGTACAACAATACATCAAGGCACCTGCTGATTTGAGTGTGCTTCGAACCGTGGTGCCTTTGATCTCAGCTTTTCTGCCTGATCATACAAGTTGTAGTGGAGGTAGTTTCGTAATAGGAGGTTGAGGAGTGTTTCCTGCATCGTAATGGATTATATCAAACATAAGCTCCTTAAACACATGCACTGCACACTTTTCCAAGTTAATTTGACACAAACCTGGCCCAGCTCATCATGGCGCAATGTTGTAATCCGGTGCAAGCCAAGGAGGTTGCTGGAAATAGGACGGTTTTCAAGTCAGCAAAAAGAACAGATATAATTCATGTTTGGCTACAAATTCTCTAATTCCTGCTACATGTTAACATGTATGGAATTGTGCTATATCTATCTTTACAGGAATGCACACAAAATAAGATAAATTGATAGCTCACCCTCGAATTTCAGCTAGATGACCTGTAAGCTCATAGCTATATGAGTAATACAAGTATAATTTGGATGCTAAAACATCAACAGTTCTTCTATTCAGATTCTTAAGCCGAACAATGCTTGCTGAAGAACATGCTTTAGCCTGAATGGGAACACAACTAAGCCATATTACAATATGACAAACTTAATCGGTTCATGCTAAGTTGAAAATTAAGAAGTCAAGTCAATAAAATCAATCCAACCTCATTGTACTTTTTCTGATCAATCAGAAAAACTAATACAAGCAAGTAACAGTAAATCTCAAGCTCGGGCACTAAGTGCTTCACTGGAGCTTGATCGGCAGATGTTGCTGTGTCAACTTCCATGTCATGCTCATCTTCCTACAACAAATATTACAATGAACCTTAGCACTAAGGATTTCCACAAAGAAATTAAATATGCTTTAAAAGCTTATATAAGGATCTTAATTACTATGTCATAATGTAAAAAATCAAAGTTCACCATTCATTAGATAGATGCAAGGATGTAGAGATACATACTGTGAATTCCACTACAATTCCCATGGCCAGCCTTATTTAGAAGCTCGTTGTGCCAACTCAACCTATCTAGAGACCATTCCCCCCTTCCCACTCCAAATGAATACAAATTCACATTTCATAGCTGCCATAATTGGTCTTCTCTATACATGGACGGATCACATTTATAGAAACTTATTCTATCATCAACTATACAGGTAACACCTGAGGCAAACCTGCCATTCTCAGAAAAAAGTCAGAAATTACTTCAAGCCTTTTGGGCAGGACTAAGGGCAACTGTGCAGTACCAAACAAATTAACTTGGTAATCACTAAAACCTTTTCTTTTAATGATAGGTAAACTCTTTTTTTATTCCCCACACTGTGACTTAAATCTGAATCCTCCCACAACTCCTTACCACTTGAGCTGGGCCTCAAGGACTCATTAATCACTGGAACATATGCCACTTCTTCCCACCACATGTTGCAGATGTATGAATGGTTCAAGCACTTCAAATCCTCCAGGAAACCAACAATTGAGCCATCATCTTGCTAATTAGTATTTGAAATCCTTGCTTAGGGTGTTTTGGATGACCATCCAAAACTACTAGCATAGTTACTGTATTGAACTGCAGTCAAACCTTAGATCCACACATCACTTGTATACCCAATGATGCTGTGGGATTTTCCCCCCAGCAGAAGGGCTAAGGCATCCAACCTTATAATTTTCATTCCATAATGTAGCTAAGGCAATCAGCTGAAGAGCACATAACATAATTTACCTACCTTCAACTAATCCATCTCCTTACAGACTGAGAATTTTCCATCTGATCCTCCAAGTCCTCTAGAATAAGATAGATTTTGCGCTTCTAAAGTAAGCATGAAAAATATTCCTCCAGTCTCAAAATATAAGTATTTCATATCACAAAAGGCTCGTGCACATGATTGCCTTTGTTTCACTGAATACAATACTATATCATCTTAATCTAGCCTAATTTTTGGGTTACCCCAAACACTCATTATGACTAACAACATCAATCTACACATCTACAGTGATGGCAATAACATTGATATATGGAAAAACTTACAGAAACAATACAAAATTATATGAAAAATACCAGAGAACCAAGACACTCAAAGGCTCACTTACTTTGGGAAGATACGCAGACAACCTGGAGTGGGCTTCAGAAACTGGCACAAGAGCGAAATCAAGAAAGGCAGAGAGCACTGGCACCTTCAGCTTCCTCCTCAATGCCATCGTGAGGCGAATAGCTCGCACAATTCTCCGCACCTCTTTGGTGTATGAACCCGTCTCGATGAGTGATGCTATCTCCTTCAACTCTACATCCCAAATAACGAGGAAACAAATGAACAAAAAATCCTAATCCTCTGTTTGAAGTTAAGGAAAAGAAAAGAACTTTCAACTTAGTTGAAAAAAAAAAAAATCACATCAGGCACAGTAGAAATCATTTTTAGATGTAGGTCCCAAATAATCAAATACCAAATATTCAAATTTTGAATTTGTTTCTGTTTATTCCTACCAAATCGAGGTGATTAAACGTAGCATATAATTTAAAATGAATACAGATAATCTTAAGTCTGTACTTACGGTGCAAAGTGGATGGACCAGTGGAAGAAACAGAGTTCGAAGGAGCTGTACGGTCTTTCATTTCCACATCTTGGGTCATCTTCTCTAAACCCTGCCGAGATCGAAAAAATAAAACGACTTAAAACCGACCATTTGACTGCTGAGAAAACGGGAGATTGCAATACAGTTAAATAAGAATTCCAAATTTCCTTTTCTTTTCCTACGATTTCTTAGCAACCAAAAGGAACATTAAATGAAAAATCAAGAGACAAAAAAATAAAAAATAAAAAGAATTTTTTTTTTAGTTCTTGCGCACTACCGTGGAAGCAAAGGCTGAGAAATTGCTGAACAACGAATCTGAAGAGACCACTTACAAATCTGGGGTAAGTCCGATGCAGAAAACCTAGGGTTTGGAGCGACTGTGCTTTGCTGCTCTGTTTTCTTTCTCTGCAAGTAAAAAGGAACAAAGAGAGGAAAAACTATTTAGTGAGAAGATCATGGAACCGAAAATGAAAAAACAATGAGTTTGCCTTGGGCCTGTTGGGCCTGTTGGGACTGTTGGGCTGTGGGCTAGCATCCACAAAATCAGGCCAAAACCAATGGATAATTATTGGTTCGGTTGGTCGAGCCCAGCCTAATTCATTCGAAGGCAATTCCCCTGATCCTGCTATGCTTGGTTGAAAATTCATTCTCTTTTTCTCTTCTTCTTTTTTTTCATTGTAAAAATGTCATTTTTCACATGATGAATATTATTTTCCTTTATATTAAACTGAATTTTTGCTTAATTTTTTAAAACTTATACCTTGGGTAAACCAACTTAATAACTTAATAAATTAAGTTATTAAGTAAATTCAGTATGTTTGGTAAAATAACTTGATGATATGACTTAAAGTAAAAAATAATTTTCAGTAATAAGTAAAAACAATTAATTTGTTTTTAAATCCACATTTTCATTTAACATTTTTCTTCTCATTTGTTTTAATTACTTCAATGATAGATTTTAATAATTCACAACCTCTATTGTTACTCAATCTCTTTTACCCTAATAATAATTTATAAAGATAAATATGTTAATTTGATGATTTAAAATAGATTTTAAATTAATTTTATCAAATAACTTTAATATCTAAAGTAAGAATTAAATAATAAGTTTTAAGTGAATATATTAAATATAATTTAAACTTAAAGTCAACTTAAAAGAGCTTCTTTTGGAAAATGTCTTTTTTCTAAAAACATAAAAATAGTTTTACAAATTCAAAATACATTAACCAAATTTGGAGTAAAAATAGTTTTTCTAAAATATGTTTTCAAAATAAATTTTTAGTTTTAAATGCTTTTAGAGTCTTCTACTTCTTAGGAACCTAGAAAAATAAACAAAAATATCTTGGTAGATCAAAAAATTTATTATACATATTTAAATTTTCAAATTGAATTTTATTCTTTAAATTAATAATAATAATAACAATAATAATAAATAAATAAATAAATAAACAATGTCAATCAGAATCCCGAATGATGAATTCTTTAAGGGGGTGTTTGGTACACGGGAATAAGGAGTGGGAATAGACATCTCATTCCTTTTCTCCCTTATTCCTATGTTTGGATAAATGTTAAGAAGGCAGAAATGAAATAAAAAATTATTCCGGCAGAAATCAAATCCAACTTATGAGTCGGATTTGCATTCATTAAAAGTAGGTGGTATTCTGATTCATTAAACCTATTTGATAATATAAAATAACCTAAATTACTATTTTACCCTTTTATCTTGTTCTTCAAACCCGATGTTTATCTTCTTTGTAAAGGTAGAGATCCATTCATCATCCACTTCTTATCTTCTTTGCAAAGCTAGAGACCCACTCATCATCCAATTCTCTACAATAAGTGATTCTTCCAAATTGAATCAATTAAACCTTCCACTATATTTTTTTAAAAAAAATCAATTTCTAATTTATAGGGTTTTGGATGTTCATTTTGATTGTTGGATTTAGGATTTGTCATTGTTTGCTGCAGCTAGGTTCTGAAAACTCTCTTCTACATCTTCGATCAGGTTTACCTTATTTTTTCTTTTTTCTTCTACTTCTTTATATGTGTTTCTTCTTCTCTATAAATCGATTAATTTTTTTTTTATTAATTTATGTTTGTAATCTTTGATGTTTCTTTATCTTGTATTAATGGAAACTGGAGAGAAAAATTGAAATGGTTGGAAAAAGATTTTTCGATTTCACGTGTTTACAATATTGAAAATTTTTAATGGTTAGGAAAAAAATAAAAAAATAAAAACAAACAAAAACAAAACTTTTGGTTTTTTTTCCCCTTTGTTTATTATTATCGGAGTCTTCCTTTCCTAGTTAAAGCTATGGATTCTGTTGTCTCGCATAAAATCTGCTGCGTTTCCGACTCATTTTGGAACTTTAGCATGGGCCACAGTCAAGATCTCTTCATTTATGGATTCTATAGCTTTTTTTGCATGACAAATTATTTAAAATTTTGATAAAAAAAAACAAATATTAAAATTTTTTAAGGTTATTGATTTTATCGGATATGATACTGGTTGAAAATTAGAATAAATTTGAGTACTTTTATTTCCTTTTTTGAAAATAGGAAAAACATTTGTTAGCTTTGAGAATTTAAATATTATAATAAATATTTTTTTTTTAAATATAATTTTATAACTACTTAAGCATGACAAATTATTCAAATTTTTAATAAAAATAATAATTGAATATTTGTGCATTAGGGTTATACGATTTTTTATGGTTAATTTTTTATTTATTGAGTATATATATATTTTTTAGTCTTATTATTTAATAACAAAAAACCTCTCAAAATATTTTTTTTTAAAATATAATTTTATAACTACTTAAGCATGACAAATTATTCAAATTTTTAATAAAAATAATAATTGAATATTTGTGCATTAGGGTTATACGATTTTTTATGGTTAATTTTTTATTTATTGAGTATATATATATATTTTTTAGTCTTATTATTTAATAACAAAAAACCTCTCAAAATTTATTTTTTTAAAATAAAAGTAAAAATAAAAAAATATTTTAAATTATATGTAAGGATATTATTGTAAATTTATTTCTTTTTCATTTCCATTCCTATTATTATCAAACATTGGAATGGAAACAAATAATCATTCTAATCTTGCATTCCTAAGTTCATCCAAATGCTAGAAATGGAATCATCAAATTCATTCCATTCCACTAAGAAATAGGAAAGGAAACAAAATATTATTTCCATTCCCTATTCCGACGTACCAAACACCCCCTAAGATATTTGATAAGTAGGAATGAGAATTAAGAATGTGTTTTCATTCCTTTTCTTATCCATTCCCCATTTAAATAATTTAAGTGAGACTGGGAATAAAATCAAGAATGATTTCAAAGAAAAAGAAACTTCACTTATAAATGGTATTTCAATTCATGTATAAGGTATTTTGATTTCCTAGTATAACTTATTTTTAAAATCATTTTACAAATTTTTAAAATCAAAAACTTTTTTTGATAAATTATTTTTTAAAATTTTTTTATTTAGATTGTGTAAAAATAAATAAAAAATAAAAAAGAAGTAAATTCTATTTATATAATATAAACTAACTTTAATTCAAGTCTTATTAAAAAGAAAGTTTTGTAATTATAAATAAATTAAAATATAAATAGTTTTAAATAAAATATGAATATTAGTATTATAATAAAATCATAAATTATATTTTCACAAATATTATATGTTAGAAAAATTAGGTTAATCCAACCTATGGTAATCATCCTAAAAGGGGGATGAATGTAAGAGACAATTATATGCAAGTATATAATAAATAATATAAAGACAATTGCATATAAATTAAAAGAGTGGGGAAGAGAGAATGCAAACACAAGATTTTATAGTGGTTTGGCGCAACCCGGCCTACATTCACTCTCCTCTAGCTTCAATCCCTAACTTGAAATTCCATTAATTCAAGACTTCCAAACCAAGCTTTCAAGCAATACAATTAGATTATGGTTCCAATTCACCCTCTTGGACTTTTGGCTCCGAACACCCTTTACACTTCTCAAGAGATATCACACTCTTGAATAATCCCTCAAGTGATACCATGCACTAGAAAAACTTTCTCTCAAAGATTTATAAATAAATGATCTAACAAAATCCTAGTACAAAAACTTTAAACTCAAATGATACTAGGAAACTAGGATTGAATAGTACACTAAAGATATGCAAGTTTTAGAATAATGGTGCACTAAAAAACACTCTTCCAAGACTCAAATATATTCAAGAAAGGTTTAGGAATGTTAAGCTCTTAAAACAATAAAGATTAGAGCATTTTTATAGAAAAAAAAAAAACCAAACTAGTCGTTGGGGGTTCGACCAGTTAACTAGATGTTAACATTTAATGCTTGGCAAGTGACTGTTGGATTTCGACCGGACCTCAACCGGTTGAGGTTCAACCTTGACCAGTTGAACAACCGTTCTGAAATAAAGAGAATTTTTTCTACACCCTTGACCAATTGAGCTGAGGGTCGACTAGTTACTGTTTACACCATTGACCGGTTGAGTTGGAGGTCGACCGATTACTATTCATACCTTGACTGGTTGAGCTAGCGGTCGACCGGTTCCTCATCCGGTTCAACCGGTTAAGCCGTTTTTGGCTCAAAAAACCAACTTTTTTAACTTAAAACCTTTTAAACAATTTTGAAAAACATTTGACATAAGGTTTTAGTTGAAAACATGAAATCATCAAATTTTAAAAATATTTAAAACAAAATAACTCTTTGATGATTTCGGTACATAAGTAAAGAATGTAATGCATGAAAATCCTAGTGCACCAACAACCTCACAAAGAGATCTTATAAAGCTTGGGTCTTGAAAAACACTTTTCTTTGAGGTGGTCTTTTTCTTCATGATTTCTTTTTGACTTGATTTGTCTTTGTGATTACCACTTTGGAAATCATCTTGTCTAATCATACTTGAAATATAATCATTAGTTCTAAACTTTATTTTGTTATTATCAAAACCGAGATTAACCAAACATTGGTTTCACATTATAAAAATGTGGATATTAATATCTTATCAAAGCATAATTGATTTATTTTATTAAAAATAAATAATAATAATTTGAAATCAATAATTGTTAATACTATTTTATTTTAAATGAATTAAAAAAATAATTGTTAAGGAATAAATGAGTCAAAATTTTCATTATATGTCATAACTTTAGTACTCAAGTAAGGACATTGTATTGCAAAAAATTTTATTCTAAATTTTTTTTATTTAATCTATAATTAATTAATCAAATTTTGAATTTCAAATTATTCTTATAAATTAGAAGATTTATTAAAAAAAATTAAAACATTAATTATGTTTATTAATTTTTATAGTCATTATATATATACTTTTAAGTTTCAAATTATCTTTAAAAATTATTAAACTTCTTACTTTGTTTTTAAAAAATGTTTCTCAAGAATATCAAACAATAGTATAAAATTTTAAAACAAAATTGTTTTTAAATCACACATCAAAATAGTCTTTTTCAAAAAAAAAAAAAAAAACTATGCCATGTGTGAGAGGTTTTTTAGAATTGAAAATAAATATTTTAATATTGAAATTAAAAATAATTATTATTATTCCAACCTTAAACTCCTTGTGAAACCAAAGTTTGATTAATCTCGGTTTTGATAATAACAAAACAAGGTTTAGAACTAATGATTATATTTCAAGTGTGATTAGGCAAGACGATTTCCAAAGTGGCAATCACAAAAACAAATCAAATCAAAAAGAAATCATGAAGAAGAAAAAGACCTCAAAGAAAAGTGTTTTTCAAGACTCAAACTTCATAAGATCTATTTGTAAGGTTGTTGGTGAATTAGGATTTTCATGTATTACATTCTTTACTTATGCACCAAAATCATCAAAGAGTTATTTTGTTTTAAATATTTTAAAAATTGAATGATTTCATGTTTTCAACTAAAACCTCGTGTCAAATGTTTTCAAACTTGTTTTAAGTTGGAAAAAATTGGTTGTTGAACCAAAAACAACTCAACCAGTTGAACCGGATGAGGAATCGGTTGACCGCCAACTCAACCGGTCTAGGTTTGGGTCAATCCCCAGCTCAATCGGTCGAGGTCCAGGTCGACCCCCAGCTCAACTGGTTAAAGGTGCAAAAAACTTTCTCTTTCTTGTAAAACGGTTGTTCAACCGGTCAAGATTGAACCTTAACTGATTGAGATACGGTCGAGGTCTAGTTGAGGTCTAGTCGAGGTCCAACGGTCACTTGTCAAGTATTAAATGCTAACGGTTAATCGACTGGTCAACCCCCAGCTCGACCAGTCGAACCCCCAACGGCTAGTTTGGTTTTTTTCTTCTATAAAAATACTTTAATCTTCATTGTTTCATGAGTTTAACCTTCCCAAACCTTTCTTGAATGCATTTGAGCCTTGGAAGAGTGTTTTGAGTGCACCATTGTTCTAAAACTTTCATAATTTTAGTATACCATTCAATCATAGTTTTCTAGTATCATTTGAGCTTAAAGTTTTTGTACTAGGATTTTGTGAGATCAGTTATTTTTATATCTTTAAGAGGAAGATTCTCAAGTGTGGGGTATCACTTGAGGGGTTCAAAAGTGAGATATCTTTTAAGGTTTGTAAAAGGTGCTTGGAGCCAAAAGTCCAAGAGGATGGACTGGAACCATAATCTAATTGTATTACTTGAAGGCTTGGTTTGGAAGCCTTGAATTAATGGAATCTCAAGCTTGGGATTGAAGTTAGAGGAGAGTGGATGTAGGTCAGGTTACGTCGAACCACTATAAAATCTTGTGTTTGTATTCTCTCTTCCCTACTCTTTTATTTTATATGCAAATTGTTTTTATATTGTTTTATTATATACCTGTATATATTTGTCTCTTACATTCACTTAATTTAAATTTGCAAAAAAAAAAAAAAAAAAAACCATTACCTTTTTCACCTCCACCCCCCTCCCTTCTAGGGTGATTACCATAGATTGGATTAACCTAATTTTTCTAACACTCCTAAATACGTTCAAATACAAGAATTGAAATTATTTTAAAAACTATACAAAATGTGAAAGGTTTTTTAAAAATGGAAATAAATATTTTAACATTAAAATAAAAAAAAAACAATAATTACTCCAACCTTAAATTCCTAAATACATCCAAATGCAAGAATTGGAAAATTAAATTCATTCTTATTCAATGAAGATTTGGAATCCTCAAAATCCATTCTTATTCCTTCCAATCCATTCTTATTTAAGGAGGAATGGGAATGGAAACAAAACATTCATTCCCATTTCCCATTTCCACGTACATATGCCTATATGGTTTCTGTAATCTTTTATTGCTGATTGGACCAACATGGATGAATAGCTGACTAGTTTTTATACAGTACACCAAAGCAAACATTAAGAAATGCTGAGTTGCCCGCAATCAAAATCACCCATCCTCAAGAAGAGGTTAGCCAAGAATCCCGACAGAAACTTTTCTCTCAAGAATCTCACCACTTTCCAGTCACTCTCCTGTATGAGACCCACCACATATGCAGTAGTGATCAGCTTGAAACTTCTCCATCTCCTCTCTTTTGCATACTTCTCCAATCCCTCGCTGATCCTCTTGTAACATTCCTCATCTTTTCCTTCTCCATCTTCCCTGGTGGGTTTTCTCAGTAAGACTTCTCCAAGGCACCTCGCCAGAACAACGCCATCTTCCATCGCAGAGCATCCCCCTTGTCCGATATCAGGTGTCATCGGATGAAGCGCGTCGCCTGCTACACAAACATTGCCCTTGTAGATATGGCCTGTTGCTACTTTCCATGGTAGCCTAAACTTTAATGGAGAGCAGGACATACAGTCCAATGCAGTTTTCTCAAACACATTTTCTATATGTTGGGGCACTTTCCCAAGCTTACTTAATACAAAATCCTTCATCTTAGCTGGGTTCTGATCCATTTCCTCAGTGTCTACGCCTGCATGCTCGTATACAACCACACACGGAGTAAAAAGAGGACGAAATCAGAACTGAATATTTATGAGTTTAGGGTGGCGGCTAAGACTTAAAAAAAGTAGTTCCATGGATGGACTGGCTTACCGTGGACAGATGGAGCAAAAGTGAGAAACCAATACAAGGTAGTGGGGCCACACGGTATAACCCCATGGCGAACGCCATTTCCAAAGTGTTGACGGAATTTGGGCTCCAATCCATGACCATCTGGGAACTCCACAAGGCCTCTAACGGCTGAACGCCCGGAATCAACCGGTTTGTCAAGACCCAGCCAATTCGCTACAAGTGAATTAACTCCATCGCAGCCGATTAACACCTTAAAATTCAAAAACAAAGTAGGATTACTAGAGCTCTGTAGTCCGTATGGATAGCTTTCAATTTTGCTTTTAGCTTAGGCTCTACTTCAATTGTGCTTTGGGCACTATATTTTAAAAATAAGCAAATACAACTTTTAAAAAGTTGCCGTTTAAAAGTTAGATTTAAGTTATTTAACTTTCAACCACCACTTGAAGTCGGAAAGTTTTATTCTCTACACGAGTGTTTGATAAATCATTTTTAATGACTCAAAGTAATTTAATAACTTAAGTTATTAAATAAATTAAACATATTTGATAAAATAATTTAATATCATAATTTAAAATTAAAAATAATTTTAAATATTAAATTAAAATGATTAATTTATTCTAAATTTTAAATATTTATTGTTTTATTTATCTACATGAGAATATATTTAACATCCATAACTTATTCTTTATAATAAATATTTTAAAGTTATCTTATATATTTACAATACTTTAAATATGAATATTTAATTAAAAAATAGTATTTAAAATTAATGAAAATCAATATTAATTAAAATTAATGATAATAAACATTAATTATAATTAATGAAGGCAAATACAATAATTTAATAACTTAAAATAAATTTTAAATTAATTTTACCAAACCATCTTAATACTTAAAATAAAAAATAAATAATAAACTTTAAATTAATAATTTAAGAATAATTTAACTTAAAATACACTTTAGTCAATTTATTAATAAATTTTACCAAACACCCACACAATTAAAAACTGTGATTAACCAACCTTCAAGCACTGTTTTTGACCTTCAAGAAACACTATCAAGGTAATTTATATGATAGTAAACCACATGCTACTAAAAACCCCTTTCATTGGTTCTAATTTCATGCGCAGTCCAGGATGAGTTCACCTTAGTTTTCAGGACGGAGCCATCTGCAAGGTGCACGGTTTTGTAGTGTCCTGATTCCTGGATGGAAACCACCTTGGAGGAATACCTGATACTGCCACGAGGCAACTCCCTCTCGAGGGTTTCAAGTAGCACCTTCCTTCTTACACAGCGAATTTCATGGATTCCCCTGCATCATGTCCCAACTCTTAAGATAATTTCAAGGCACAATTTTATGTTGGTGCAAAGATTCAAGGCAGGTAACGGAATACTTATTTTTGTGGCTGGTTTGGAACACAGAGATATACCATATCCAATATAAAAGGTCAAATAAGACTGCACTAGGTTTGGACAATCAATAATGGGAGTCAGCAGAACAATTTTCTGATGACATAGAGAAATTTAGGGGTAATATGGGAAGAAGAAAAGTAAACAAGAGATAGTGCATGTTTTAGATATTATTTTATCTATTAATAATTGTATCTCATATTTTATATACTTAGGTTATCAAAATCATATACTTTTCACATCATCGTCCTAAAACCTAACTTTCCCATCAATAATTCAGTACCTCTGTCCAAAATATCAACATAAAAAAATAAATAAATAAAAGGTAAACAATGGTAGGCCGTGACTAGTGGGAGCCGACAGTGACTGCTGGCAATTGTTGATGATGATGGACTCAACAGTCTCAACCAAATCTATCTTACTAGAATTGAAAAACCAGAAGAGGAGTTGCAATTAAAGATGAAATGAAACTCCAACTTAGAATTAGGTGATTCTCGCAAATCCTATCACACCCTGCTAAACTGTTCAAATTCAACTTCTAACTACGACCAATATTTATTTTTAAAAAATAATGGTCAAACAAGCACTTAAGTATTTACTAAATTTACTCACCATTTGCCTCCGAATGAGATCTCTGAAGTAGGCTGTCCAGAAATTGTAGAAAAAACCTGGAGCCTGCAGCACCAAGTGAGCAGTTACTACTAGTGCTGTATTCTAATTAACACACACCCATAAATGAAAAAAATATATATTGAAAAAACAAAACTTTGAAACATAAATTAGATAAAGGAAGAAATTAGATATATAAGTAGATTTTCTTCATGGCTGAAGAAAAGGGTGGCAAAGTCAGTACCCCTGAATTTGCATATGCTGTTGTCTGATGGAATCACCGACGCCTACAGCATCCAATGCCCTCCAAGCATTCTTCCATGTTGTGAGTGCAAATCCTGTAACTCTCAAGCTGTCTGATGATTCCAAAACCAAGCTCCGCAACCCCAACCTGCAAAATTATGAGTTTTAATTAATAATTTCCAGCCAAAGAAACCACCGTTTCTAATCATGAACTGACGACCCATTTAGAAATATCATGGTAAGCACCACAGAGATGAGACTGTTGTTGTACCTGTGAAGTCCTAAACATGTGGTCAGGCCCCCTATTCCAGCACCCACAATGATAATATCTTCATTCATTTCCATTGTAGTACCTGTAGAACTTTGAGGGAGAAGAAAATGTCGAGAGAGAGTCGATGGAGGGCAAGTGATGGCACTAAGAAGCCTGTGTGGTTCTGCACGGCTCTACAAGAGGATATTTATACAAGGGAGAATTACCCTTTAAAGGTAAGCTGGGGGAAATAATGATTGAAAAGGGTGGGTAAATTTGATAATTCTTTTGAAAGCCTTATATTTTTATTAGACTAATTTACCCTCAATTGATTGCTAGTTCTGTCAGTCCCAGAATTCCAATTCCTTGGCTCCTTATCACCACCTCCTTGGCTTTAAAATCACCAAGCTTACTTAGGTATCTCTAATTAATCGATTAATTGCCACATTTCTCTCAACTTAGTTAGTAGAGATCTCTATAGGGCTTAGAGGGGTGCTACCTTTTAAAGGTACCTTCCCAATAGGTAACCTGATCCCCGGACTTAGACTCGGGTTTCTCAAAGACATGCTTTTTCCAAAACTATGGAGTCACTTTTTAGGGTTTTTCTTTCTTGTTTTATTTTCCCTTTAAAATAAAAATAAAATAGGTGGCGACTCCAACTTTTCTAAAATTAATTTTTCATAAATAAAAAGCGAGTCTAACTGACAGCACCATCATGACCTTTCCACCCTTCCCCATTATTGTTTGACTCTTTGTTCCATTCAAAGGACTTATTATTCTCACCAGAATTGTTTCTGTTGTTCCAACCACCACTTTGATCCCTCCTTCCATGGCCCCTACCTCCAAAACCACCCCTGTCTGAATCACCTCCGCCTCCACCTCCAAAACCACCCCTGTCAGAACCCTTGTCTTTGAACCTTTGGTGACACATTATAATATAAAATTGCATTTACAGTAAATTGAAAAGTATGATTTGATTTTCTTTTTTTTGGGTTGGCTTTTTTTCTCTTTTTTTGGGCTGACTTGGTTGGTGGAAGCAGTATGGTCAATTGAAAAGGTTGATTTGATTTTGCTTGTGTGAGGGGTGATATATTTTTGGAGACAAATTGAAATGGAAGATTTTTATTCCACTAATTTGATACCCAATTGACTAATTTGATACCCTATGGAAAGCAAATCAGGTTATAAATTTACTAATTTGATACCCAATTGACTTATAATTTCCTTAATTACTATTTGCAGAACGGATTGTGACATATTTGTAATGAAGTTTATGCAATTATGGAGTAACCGTGGAATTTCTCGTGCAATTGCAAATGTATTATATTGTGGTGAAAAAAATATATATATATATTTTTTTTTATGATCATGAATTTTTCTTAATATTATATTATATACTCTTTTGTACAAGACAAGGTCATAAAGTACAGGTTAGGGATATGCCAAAGAACCCATAATTGCCCAGTTTCATAAGAAATTTGACATTTTCAAAATTTTACCTTATCGTAATGTTATTGTAATTGTAATGTATTTTTATTATACCTCTATATTTTTATATAAAAAAAATTAATTTTATAGATTTTTTTTTATCCATCATTGGATTATCATCAACAACTATTTCACAATATTACAATCGATGAAAATTTTACAACGAATACAAAATAAACAAATGAAAATTATAATCAATTGAAAGACATATTTTATATAATAAATAACAATATTTGTTGTATATTATACATGTTAGGGATATGTCAAAGAACCCATAATTGCCCAGTTTCATAAGAAATTTGACATTTTCAAAATTTTACCTTATCGTAATGTGTCGCAATGTTATTGTATTTGTATTGTAATTGTACTGTATTTTTATTATACCTCTATATTTTTATATAAAAAAAATTAATTTTATAGATTTTTTTTATCCATCATTGGATTATTATCAACAACTATTTCACAATATTACAATCAATGAAAATTTTACAACGAATACAAAATAAACAAATGAAAATTATAATCAATTGAGCCATATTTTATATAATAAATAACAATATTTGTTGTATATTATACATGTTAGGGATATACCAAAGAACCCATAATTGCCCAATTTCATAATAAATTTGACATTTTCAAAATTTTACCTTATCGTAATATATCGTAATGTTATTGTATTTGTATTGTAATTGTACTGTATTTTTATTATACCTCTATATTTTTATATAAAAAAATTAATTTTATAGATTTTTTTTTATCCATCATTGGATTATCATCAACAACTTCATGTATTGAAATTACAATAGTGTATTTTTGTTGTTTTTTTTTTATAATTTTGGCTTGCAAGGATGCTTTATGATAGGAATACAACATGATAGCCTAGAAATGCCAATTCAGTAAAAAATAATTCAATATTTTGTCATTTTGGTATATTGTAATGTATCATAATGTTAATATTTTTTCATTGTAACTATATTATATTTGTATTATACTTATACTTTATAACTGAAATAATGGTTCTTTTACACAACCTTCAAACTACTAAGCATTCGACTCATCATACCAAAATAATACTTATACAAAAAGGTAACAAATTTATAACAAAAATATAGTGATCTTAACTCTTTAACAAATTCATAATAAAAGACAAAGTGGTCTCGTACAAAGGGGATTTCAGTTTTCAATGACAATCCAAATATGTTTATAAATACACAAACAAAGTGGTCCCAAACAAGCATGAAACAACTGAGAACATTTTTTCTTCAATTATGTCAAAAAGTCTTAACAACAAAACTAAAGTGCAAACCTTTTCAATGGAAATCAATAATAATCATATTAAACAATCCACCCAGAAAATAAATTAAAAATAAAAACACATCTTCAATATGACCTAAATAATATAAAAAAATTCAAAATAATAAATTTAAATAACATTTAAAAAAAATGTAATTTCTTTCTCAAAACCTCATTCAATATTTCAGATCTAATATCTTACAACTACATTATTAAAATTATTAACTTTTCCTTCATTCAATCCGATTTTTAAATTATTTATTTATTTTTCCATAAACTGACAGTTTTTTTTTGTATTAAAAAAAAAAAAACTGACCTTTAATGGATTTCTTGTTAGATTCACAAAAAAAAAACAAGTTTTGTGTATCGGTTGTAGAGAATGACCTGAAGTGCGCGCCTTTTTCCTTTCCCCTTTTTCTTCTACAACTCGGCTCTAGATAGGTTAAAGAAAGGGAGAATAAACTCTTTTTTATTTTCTATTGCTTTTCACTTTACTTGCTTTTCACTTATTAAGGGTAGTATTGACATTTAAACAAAATAAGGCATTTGGAAGAATTATCATAATTTTACCCTACTCTTTACAATAATTATCAAATTTACCCACCCTCATTGGTCATTTTTTCCCCCAGCCTACCCTTAAGGGTAATTCTCCCTTTATACAAAAAGTAGTAGGTAGTCAGTCACCAAGGGATCCAAGAGAAATCAACCAATAGAATTGACAATGATGACAACAGCAGCAGCCCTATTTCTAGAATTCCTGAAGACCTGTTTGGCAGATTAATAAAAAATTGTTCTCCATTTACACAATAGAAAAAATGTTTAAACAAAAGTATTTGACAAACAAAAAAGGCCTTCTCAGAAACCAATTCCTACAAATAGAACAATTTCCAAAAAAAAAAAAAAACACTGATTTGTGGGTTCTAGAATGCAAACATTTTTACAATTTACACATATTCATTGTTTTCATTATAGAAAATAAAAGCCTCGCTGAAAGCAACTCGCAATCAAACTGGCCCTTGTATTTACTTCGCCAAATTGGAAGATTTGACCTAACATATCCATGGCTTTTGCATTACAATAGACAACAGTAAAGCCTCCTGCAAGCATATTGATACATATATCAGATAAGTCTGAATTCCAACCTATTCAACAACAGACTGCATAATTCATAACACCTCTACTAAACCGAACTGAGTCTTGCCCGCGGTCAAAATAGGCCACACATTAACATGCATGTTAACTTTTAATGCTCAACTTGGTAAAATCATTCGAAACCAAAAACTCTCTCAAAGAGATAAATAAAAGAATGTGCTGCTCAATCAACAATAGAAGTTACAATTAGTCAAGCATCTCACCTACTTCTACAACCATGTAGAAGACTTAAAAAAAAGGAACAACAAATGAAAAAGATTGCCACAACTGGCTGCAGTCTCAAACTTCTAATATTAGCCTATAATGGTTACACATAGATATGTCCTACAATTAATATTAGTAGAGAAACATAGATGATAAACATAGAAATGGAGCAGGCATCCAACACTTCATAAAAGCGAAACTCGGAATTGTGTTCAAGGGAGACTGTTAAGCGCCTCCGGCAGTTGCATGGATCGGCCCATTAGATCTAGCACCACGACCCCTTCCACGATTTCCCCTCCCACGACCACGACCTACAATGCCACAGACAGATTAGTACCAGGATGAAGGCAAACCTCTTACTCTAAGAGACCTGACCGTAAAACATACCAATCTCTTAGTCTTGTACGGGGAGGAAGTCTCAAAGGCCATTACTTCTTCACTAAAACTCGGTACTATCCTCTTAACAGCACCATTTTTTATAACATACAATAGCATCTATATATAAGTTCTCTATTGCACCTATTTCCTTCAAAAGATTTGGTCGTATATGCTGTCACATCAGATATGATTTTCGTGTTCCTTTTTATTTTTTATTTTATTTTTATAATTTTTTCATTTCTACTGATATTAGGCACTCCATCAGGTTGGGCCCAAGGAGTCAACAAATGGCAAAAGAAAGGGAACCCCATCAAACACCCATTCCCAGCATAAAACCAAGAATACATGGTCCACTCTGCCCAAACCAATGAAACTGTATTGTAGTTGTTTCTGATGAAAATATATATAAAGCAACTAAATGGAACAACAAAGTAATGCGACTCTATTAAAAAAAAAGTCTGATGAATATATGAAGCAATTAAATGAAACATTACCGCGGCCTTGAAATGGAGGCTCTTGATTGTAGCCTCCCATATCCTGCTGAGCATCAACCTGAGGGCCGTTATACCCACCTCTTCCACGGCCACGGAAACCACGACCTCTGCCTCGACCCCTCCCCCTAGCATATCCACGATTCCGATCCCAACCACCATCCTCATACTCGGCAGACACAAAACCATTCCCTGAAATAAAATGTGACTGCCTTTTCATAAAATATTATCGTATGCTACCATGTTCAGAACCAATAGCTCATTAATTTAACAATCTCTTGTTATCATTTAAAGTCCCAGTCAACTCAGTTTCTGCCATTACTAAAAGCTCTGTTACTTAAAGTACCCATGATATTTGCAAGCTTTCTAAAATGCTATTTAAACCACATTTTTATGTACACACAAAGTTGTCTTATGGAAGCAATAGGTACTAACTCCAACCCTCAAATTTTCAGTTCAAAATTCATTGAGAAAATCATAATGTCTCTTCAACTATTTTGTTGATCAGTGTCACCTATTACACCCAATTGGCAATATCTTTGAAGTTCAACTAGAAATGTGTGATGGGCCTGTGGTCCCAGCATGAGAAAAGAAGAGAATGATAACAAACTGTGGTAACAATAGTGCTCAATAGAAGGGCCAACTCATAGCAAGAGAAAGAAGGAGCCTCTGTGATGTGTTGAAAGAAAAGCATGCAGTGGACTAGGTTCTCATGCATAGTGAGTCACCAATCAATTTTGAAAGTGAAGGCATGCAATTAGATATCATACCAGATACACCTCTAGTCCTTCCCCTCCCTCTACCACCACGGCCTCTACCTCGACCACTAGGTGAACCCTCTACAACAAGAGAAAATGTTAAAACAGGGATAAATTGAGAAAAACAAGATCACGGAGCATGAAACCATTGCACAACCTCCTTCATAGTCAAATTCTGTCCATGCCTTCACCTGCTCAGCTGGTAATGGGGGCTGGTACCTGCAGGAAGTAGCAATGCATGAGCAATCATAAAATCTCTAGCAATTCAGAAACAGGCGGGGTAATGTCATTAATGGGGAAATAACACCAGCTGAAGTCATGGAGTTACAATAAATAAAAAAGAATTCACAACTACTATAATAATTAACACAAACAAATTATCTTTGAGAATGCATAAACCCATCAAATTCCTTTAAAAAATTTCTAATCCATCCCAACTTATTTCAGGACCATTTCCGGCCCAATTTAAGGTTTCTAGATTCTCATTCCATTGGGTTAAAAAAAAAAACATTCTAACAAATAAAAAGCCAAAAAAAAGGAGGAAAGCCTAACTTTCCAAAGAAAGAAATGGACAGTCTTTCTTTTTTAAACTAACATTCCAGCTACAAAAGAAAATATCTTTTTTTTTATATATAGGTAAATTTATCTCCCCATTGGGGCTTGAACCTCGAACCTCACAAACTCTCCCCATCCCTGTACCACTTGAGCTAGGCCTCAAAGGCTACAAAAGAAAATATCTTTATCTTTTCTCCATGTCTATTTTGTAAATGAAATCCATTTTTAAAAGTGCATTTGTTAATCCAAAAGCTGAGAGGGCCTTGGTATCTTTCTCCATATACACCATATCTTTCTTTCTTTTTCATCGATGAGACCAGAAAAAAGGAACTTATAGCCCCACTGACAGTCTGACATATATAAAATGGAGTAGTAACTCATTACCCATGAACACAATGAGACAGTATGGTGGCCATAAGACAGCAACAATGACCAGGATAGTGGTACAAGTTAACAGTATTAGGAGGGCAAAGAAGAATGGAGGGAAATGATTCTAAGGAAAAAAAATGGTGGGCAGACAGTACAAATAGTGCTACCATACTCAAAGAAAGGGGCATACGACCCATTAGAGGTAGTGTGGTGATGAGGGTGTTGTTAGGCTGGCAGCACTAGAAATATTTGAGGGTAGAGAGTTAGCACCAGTGCAACATTCTAATATTGTGCCTATCAGTTGTTAATAGACCAACAAAGCTAACCTTTTTTACAGGATAGCTACTACTAATTACTAAACAAATAAGATTTTGTGCCAGCATCAACAGTTCAATTTACATAAAACAAATTAAACACACTTGAATGAGACAAAATGTCAAAAGATTAGTAAATGCAAAGCTTTAAGCACTGAAGAGTCATGGATGTTTTCCCATATCATTCAATCCTCTAGCAAGAAAGAAATACTTCTGAAAACTGCAAAGTACTAAATTTATCATTCAAGGCAAAAGATGCAAGAAAACACATCAAGCACAACATCAAATGAGAGATATATACTTCATGAGCTATGCTCATGAAAAACTAAAATTCACTTGAGCTGACACCAGTGCTTAAGCAGCAATACCACAACAAACACTTAGAAGAAATTTCATAAGACAGTTCTAATTTCCAACTTGCCAGTATGTCATTACAAAGCCCTATAGAAAATAAAGCACCATAAAAGGTGTAAAAATATTGTTATAACAGCAAGAGAAACATCTGGTACCAACTCACCCAATGGAGGAAGTATTCAGCTCCTTCTTTGAAAGGGTTATTGTGATCATTGACACATGTCTTGTGGTTTCCAGCCTTCATTAAAAAAATAAAAAATAAAAGCAGATTATCATAAGAATCATAGAAAAATTTCGAAATTTTCACAAGAAGCTATGCATGCATAAGGCAAAAGACCAGCACCCATATAAAATATTGCAAATGCACCATGTTATTTTTCAAAAGATATATTGAAGTGCTCTTACGGAAGAAGGCCTTCCTCTAAGGGTTCCCATGTATCAGTTATATCAGTGGATCCAATCGAGGTATTCTGATGGAGACCAACGATCCTTCTCTGTATTACAAGAACATCAGGCATGTCTTCAGCATAACCAAACCACTGATACATCCAATATGTAATGTAATGAAATGTAGAGAAGAGGGAAACCTTGATTAACTCCACAATTGTTACTGTCTTGTTGATTGCTCTACCCATCGCCTTAAACACAATTTCATTTGACCCTTTTTCCTATAAGAATTATATCAAAAAAGTAAGGGAAACAGATGATCCACCCTACCAAAAGAAAATAAAAAACACCACTTCTAAGAGTTACAAAAAGTATTCCAAGTGATCTACATTCCAAGCCAGAATTTTGAAACTAAAAATAAATAACAAATAGATAAATTTGAGATATGAGGCAAATCTGAAACCAGTACTTAGAGGATGAGCACCTGTCTTTCCAGTTTCCACATATAGGAAAGCTTTAAGTAGGTGCTCACCTTGCTTTCTAGACACTTGCTAAGTCGCCTCTAACAGTTAAAAGTAGTTGCATTGTAGGTTGACCAAAACTCCCACATTTAAATTTAAAATGTATCTAAACATAGAAGATAGAAGTTAGTAATTATCCATAGATTGAACAACCCAAAAAATAAAAGATAAAAACACATACATTTCTAAGTAATTAACACAGATCCACTGCATGGACATTGTTCTACACATCCATACTCAATGGCTAATTAACTAGCCCCAAAATGGGCTTCTATTGAACATTACACACAAAGAAATCAGGTATCATGATGTTTATTTCTAGGTAAACAGACTCCCACAAACTAAAAAATATGAAGGTTTTAACCCCAAATTTCCATATATCAGATCACCAACCAACAGGGTCCAAGGCTTAGCTCGGGATAATTTTTACTTCTTTTAAAAAAAGGAGAACCAGAGAAATGATGAGCTTTCAAATTTTCTCTTCTATTCCTCAGTTTTTCTGTTAAAAAATGATTCCTTCACATCATTTTCACATTCAATTCCAACATGAAATACTAAATCTTAGAAGTCAGAAGCACCAAACAGGATCATATTAATAGATAACCAAAAACGGAAAAAAATAGAGATACAATGGCATTCATCAGATATTAGCTAACCTAAATAAACGCCCTGCTTAATTGCTGAGCACATAGAAAAGGAAAACAAGGCAAAGAGACGTACTTTCACTCAATAAATCGTACCTCAACTTTCTTTCTTTCTTTCTTTTATCTATATATATACACTTTGATAGACAAAGAGAAATCTATTAAAAAGCTCTTTAACAGAACTATTGTTGTTCAAATTCTTAGAAAGCACGACAAATTCAATAGTTCATTTTCTTTCCTTTTCCTCAATTTTCTCGGGGAACGAATAGAGAAATACCTGAAGTAGACTCATAGCATATGTGATATAGCTGCGCATCCTTCCCTGGCTTGTAATCCGTATCTCATTCTCGTCTATTGGCGTCTCCTCTCTCGGCTTCTCCACCCTCTGGTACCGATCCATCTTCTTCCCCCGCAAAACATTTTTAAAATCAACCAAAACACCCAAATCAACCGAATGAAGTATCAAAAAAAAGAAAAAAAAAATATTCAACCAAAAACTAGGGTTTTACTATCAGAACCGAACGCTACAGAACTACACTTCACAAAAATTTAAAAATAAAAAAAAATAATAATAATAACAACAACAAACTAGGGTTCATTTTAAACTTTAAAAAAAAAAAAAAAAATCAAAAAAACCAAGGGTTCCATTAAAAAAACTAGGGTATGGATTTCCCGTACCTTCTCCGATTGGATATTTTTCTGTAAGGATAAGATTGATGCTCCACGAAGGAAGAGCCCTCTTCTCTGGCTTCGTTTCTTCGTTTAAGCCCTAAACCGGTTATGTGGGTGCGGCAGTCATTATATAGTCCTTCGAAACTACCCTAACAGTAACAGACTGCTCTTATC
Organism: Vitis vinifera; assembly: GCF_030704535.1. Lineage (NCBI taxonomy): Eukaryota > Viridiplantae > Streptophyta > Magnoliopsida > Vitales > Vitaceae > Vitis > Vitis vinifera. The sequence goes on along the minus strand of NC_081822.1, from coordinate 1,785,754 downwards.
CGGTCGGTTCGAACCGCCCAATTTTCTTGAACCGCGGCTCTCTTTGATTCGCTGGAGGTTGCGCGGCTACTTTGGGCACAAGTCACAGGTCCTTTTCAAATTTAATTTATTAAATCATTTTAATTATTCATATATTTTTCCGTTGAGTTGAATTCAAATGGAATATAATTAGCATAATTAAAGTTAATCATTTAAATTAATTAATATTTTTGAAAAAAATGGGTTCATCAATGGAACCTCAATCATTTTATACTTTAGACTATGCTTAATTTTAGGAAATTACTTTTAAAAGGAAAAAGTGATTAAGGAAAATATTTATTATAAAAAAATATGACAAAAACTCGAAAATAAATATAATTGATTAAAATTTATATATTTTCAAATTATGTTAATAAAAATAATTTATTAAATTTAATTTAATTTTTTCTTTTTTCTTTTATTTTTCTTTCTTATATTTTTTTTATAATTTCCAATATCTAAACTAGATTTATTGCCCACGAAATCAAATTAAATTAGCATCATCCATCTTGATAGTGAATTTTAAAACACTTGTGACCGAAGATTTTTATTAAAAGAGTTAATTTTCAAATATTAAAAATAATTTTTATAATCATTATCAAACAAAATTTTAATTATTTATTTCAACTAATCATTACATTGATGAAAATTCCCTTGTCAATATTATAAAATGTTAATATTAAAATTGAAATTCAAGTTTTATAAAATATAAGAGTTTGTTTGGTTCGCATGGTGTAAAAACATTTTTTCATTTTTAAAAATAAAAAAATATTTTAAATTTTTGTTAATACTATTTAATTGTTGTTCTCAGTAATAATTTTTAAAAATAAAGCTAAATAGATAATCATTTTTTAAAACAAGTAGGAGGTTTTTTATCAACTTTTAAAAATAAAATGAAAGTATAGGGCCTGTTTGGTTGCTGTTTTTGAAAACTGTTCTGGAAAACAGTTTTTAAAAACAGTTTTTGATGTTTTTTAAAAAAAAATTGTGTTTGGGAACTGAATTTTAAAAAACAGTTTTTGTTCTCAAAAACAAAAAAACATGTTTGGTTGAGTTAATAAAAAAAAAATTTAAACAAATAAAATAAAAAACACGTTTGAAATATGTTTTTTTTTTTTCTTTTCTAATTAATAAAATATTTTCTTCAAGTAATTTTACATTATAAATTTATAAATAATTTTTAGATATATAGTTCATTTAAATTAAAAAAATTATTTATTTTATTAATTTAAAAATAAAAATATTTTTTATATATTTTTAAAATAAATCAAACATAATAAAATTATTTTTATTAATATTTTTTTATTTAATCTTAAAAAGGTATAACATATTCTATTAAATTGAGATAAAATTGTGCTCGTGATTTATTAATTTTTTTTTTTTATCTCTACTAAATCCAAAATGCCACCCACTTCTCTCTCTCTCTCGGGCATCAAAAAGCCCTTTTCTGAAGTTGCCCTCCATCGGGCATCAAGAAGCCCTTTTCTGAAGTTGCCCTCCAGCCAAGAGAATCCCTAAAAGGTCCTATTTTCCTCTGCCACTCAATCCTCGCAGGTACTAATCTAATCATGTTATTATTATTATTATTTTTTTTGCAACCCCCGTTTGATTACCAAGAAAATCCATCCCCCATTCGATTTCCGGGAAATTTCATCCTCGTTTGATTTCCAAGAAAATCCAAGCAAAAACCCCAAGGAAAACCAAAAAAATGGTTCTTTTGCTCCCTGTGTTTTCTGGATCCGTTTTAGGGGTCTCTTTGCTATTGTGCCATTGGATTTAAATTTCACGAACCTTGAATCAAGACTGAGACTGTGCTGGAGAAGAGATGAGAACGGGAAGAAAAAAAAAACACGGAGAACAAGTTGTTTTTTTTTGTTTAATTTTGTTCTGTAAACAGTAAAAAAACGAGGAAAACAACATTTTGTTGTTCTCTAAACAGTGTCATTTTGAAAACACGGGAAACAACAAAAACAAAAACGACCCTGTCAACCAAACGAGTTTTTGGTGTTTTTTGTTTTCAAGAACAGAAAACAGTTCTTGAAAACACTAAACAAACAGGCCCATAGACTGTTATTTAACTTAAAAACAATTTTAAAAGCAAATTTTATAAAATATAATCAAACGGTCCCTAAATCGTTAACTTTAAAGTCATTGGTCATAATTATTGTCTAATTATTTTGTAAAATAATTATTGTTAGAACAAAAGAGGGAAAGAACAGTCTAATTATTGTTAGAACACCAAAAAAAAAAAAAGTTCAAAAAAAGCAGTTGTTGGATAATTTTAACTCAAGTAATTTTTTGAAAAAAAAATATTCTATGAACATGTTATGTTTTTAAAAATAAATTTAAAGTATGTTTGCACTATGTCATTATAAGGAGAATAAATTCTAAAAATATTTTTATTCTTGAACTAATAATCCGTTTTATAATGAATTTAAAAAGCATATTAGCCTTAAGAAATGTTTTTTTTTTTATAAAAAAAATAGGCATTTGATAAATTTTATTAAAATTTTAAAAATAAATTGTAGTGTTGGAAATTATAAAAAAATCCACTTGATATACGATTGTCTTAAAAATACTTAAAAAGTGAAACAAAAAAAATCCAGTAGAAAACACCATCAAACACACACATTGCAAGGGTATTTGTTTTTTTTTTTTTAGTTTTTTATTGAAAATAATTTGTTTTCAAACTTTACATTATTTGTTTTTTCATGACTTTGGTAGATTTTTTGGTTGAATAGAAAATCAAAATATTTGACTCTTTTTAAATAAAAAAACTAACATGTTGGTTTTTATTTCCTTATTAATACTTAATATAAATAAAATATTAAAAAAATAAAAATAAATAACTTAATACTTAACCTTATTAAGTACTATTTAGTTTTAAGTCTTATTTATAATTAAGTAAAAAAAGAAATATGACACACCTCTTATTTGTATTTATAATTCTTTTATCCAAACTACAACTTAGTAATCCATCTTATTAGAGCCCTTGATTAGAAGATGATGCCAAATGTAGACATAATTTTAAAATGAAAATGTGGATCTTAAAAAGTTCATTTAAAAATAAAAGAATTTTTTTTGTAGTTTGTTGATAAAGATGTTGAAAACAGTGATTTGTATAATTTAATTGTTATTAAACCTGCATAATATATTTATAAATTATATGACTTCATTTAATTTAAGAAATTAAAAGGGTGAAACATTTATCGAGATTGTTATCAAAAGTAAATTACTAATTGTTTTTTGGTGTAGTGATTTTATATGGTATCCCATATCCAATAAGGGACAAAGTTTTTTTTACATTATTTAAGTATAGACTCGTTTTACCCATGTAAACGTATTTTAAAACTGTTACTTTATTTGGATTTAGAGCAGATAATATTTACATAGTTGGGTGCAAACCCCCTAGATGGTATTTATTTGTGCCCCACATATGGGGAGAAAGTTTTTGAATATGTGTGGATTTTTAAATTTAAAAACCCAATAGAAGAAATGATCAATTATTTTATTTTGTTGCATATGTTTTTCATATCGTCTTCTCGAAGCTTTTATAGTTTAAGGAGGAAGAAATTTGAAATAATTTATTTTGGCATCATTATACGGAAAAAATATATATATTTTTAAATAAAAGTGTTTTAAAAAACAAAATGATTTTGTTTTTGAATAATTGTTTGAAAAATTATTCTATAAACATATTATTTTTAGAATGACTTTAAGGTATTTTTAAAAATTAAAATTATGAAAATTTTCAATTTTTTTTTACCATGCGTGTCTTCACTATATCGGAGAATAAATTATAAATATTTTTATTAAGATTAGAATAAACAAATAATATGTTTTCAATACGAAGAGTGAAGAGTGTGTCTAAAGGTTGGTTTCAAACTTACAATATAACAAACTATTTCATATTCTAACCATTTATTATTCATTTTTCATATGACAAGGTTTTAGTTACGCTGTTTCATTGAAACACCATATAAGAAGGGTTGAGTAGACTTTTTGAGTTAATGTGGGCCAGGTGGAGCCAATGCCCAGCCATTTGCAATCCAGTGCCGAAGCCATTTGTAGGCCCAGTCCAAACTTCTTTAGGCCAACCTCGAGCCACATTAAGCTAAGCTGCATATTGGTGGAGTTGGACTGGTCCAACCCGCGCCCAACCCAAAGTGCGGGATGTCACTTGGGTTAGAAAATATATGACCTTAACAATATTAGGATTGACAAAGGTTAAAAGAGCGAGCATGGAATGGCAGCAGGTTCAGGACGAGTCGGTCTCATCCTAACCCCAATCGGTTTGTTCAAAATAATTATGATTCTTACCTTGTTTAACTTTTTCCTTGAAAAGTTTTTATTTTTAAAATTTTAAGCTATTTTTAAATTTTTAAGTTATTTTTAATTTTTAAAATTAGATTAAAATAAATATATTTTATAAATAATTAAAATATTATATTTGTTATAACTAAATTTATTAAAATTATTTTTTATTTTTATTAAAAATAAAAAATAAGAATTAAATTAAGTTAATTTTATATATAATTAGGGCAGGGTAGGGTGGGACAAGATAATATTTGAACCCTCCCTAAATCCATCATAGGATTTTTAAAAAAATTTCAAACTTATTCCTAACTCGCTTATTTAAATTTCAAATTCATTTCATTAAGGGTGAGGCAAGGTGAGACAAGTACTAAAAAAATACACCTCATTGTCATCCCTAGGCCGACCTACCAAAACCTAACCCACATTATTTTATGTTAAAATAGGAATGAGATGAAATAAAAAATAAATAAAAGAATTGTAATATTTTTATTTTTAAAATTATGTTAGACTATGAGTATTCGTTTGGATACATTTTGTGTTTTTTTGCTTTAAAAAAAAAAAATAATAATAATAACAACTTTTATATAAACATAAATATTTTTAGAGATTTATATTAAAAAAATAATCAAAAACTTTTTATTACTTCAAATTTTAAAATTTTTGAAAATAGTTTCTAAAGACATGATTTAAATTTATGCCTCGTGTCCAACATATATTTTTTTCTTTTTTAATTTAGTAATACTTTCTTATCTTAAAAAGAAAAAAACGAATTGTATCTAAACAAGCACTAAATTTATAATTTTTTATTTAATTATTAAAACATTTTTTAAACGTTCAAACTCGAGTTTAAATTAACAAATAAGAATATATTTTAACTTTGAAATATATTTAGGGTGTGTCTCAAAAATTGTTTTAAAAAACAACTGTAAAAAATTTATCTAAACAATTTTTGAAAACTATTATCTAAAATATTTTTAACTTATTTTTAATATTTTAAAAATAATTTTTATATATAATATTTTATTTTTAATCAGTTTATATGTTTGTATAATTATTATTTTTTTTAAAAAAAAAACAACTAAAAATAATTAAAAAATATTTTAGGAAAACATCTTGTCTATTATCAAATGTATTTCTTCAGCGATGGAGAACAACAAACTATTCTTCAAAACAAGTACGAAATAGAGCTTCAACTTTTCACCTCGTAGTTCGTGATTTATAAATTATTTAATGGATATCATTTTTTGGCGTTTTGTTCTTCGATGACCCATGAAAACAATAGGAATCTTAGGGCCTGTTTGGTTGCTGTTTTTGAAAACTGTTCTGAAAAACAGTTTTTGAGAACAGTTTTTAAGAACAGTTTTTGATGTTTTAAAAAAAAAAATTGTGTTTGGGAATTGAATTTTAAAAAACAGTTTTTGTTCTCAAAAACAAAAAAACATGTTTGGTTGAGTTAATAAAAAAAAAATTTAAACAAATAAAATAAAAAACACGTTTGAAAGATGTTTTTTTTTTTCTTTTCTAATTAATAAAATATTTTCTTCAAGTAATTTTACATTATAAATTTATAAATAATTTTTAGATATATAGTTCATTTAAATTAAAAAAATTATTTATTTTATTAATTTAAAAATAAAAATATTTTTTATATATTTTTAAAATAAATCAAACATAATAAAATTATTTTTATTAATATTTTTTTATTTAATCTTAAAAAGGTATAACATATTCTATTAAATTGAGATAAAATTGTGCTCGTGATTTATTAATTTTTTTTTTATCTCTACTAAATCCAAAATGCCACCCACTTCTCTCTCTCTCTCGGGCATCAAAAAGCCCTTTTCTGAAGTTGCCCTCCATCGGGCATCAAGAAGCCCTTTTCTGAAGTTGCCCTCCAGCCAAGAGAATCCCTAAAAGGTCCTATTTTCCTCTGCCACTCTCAATCCTCGCAGGTACTAATCTAATCATGTTATTATTATTATTATTTTTTTTGCAACCCCCGTTTGATTACCAAGAAAATCCATCCCCCATTCGATTTCCGGGAAATTTCATCCTCGTTTGATTTCCGAGAAAATCCAAGCAAAAACCCCAAGGAAAACCAAAAAAATGGTTCTTTTGCTCCCTGTGTTTTCTGGATCCGTTTTAGGGGTCTCTTTGCTATTGTGCCATTGGATTTAAATTTCACGAACCTTGAATCAAGACTGAGACTGTGCTGGAGAAGAGATGAGAACGGGAAGAAAAAAAAAACACGGAGAACAAGTTGTTTTTTTTTGTTTAATTTTGTTCTGTAAACAGTAAAAAAACGAGGAAAACAACATTTTGTTGTTCTCTAAACAGTGCCATTTTGAAAACACGGGAAACAACAAAAACAAAAACGACCCTGTCAACCAAACGAGTTTTTGATGTTTTTTGTTTTCAAGAACAGAAAACAGTTCTTGAAAACACTAAACAAACAGGCCCCTAACCTCTAGTTTATAATTCATGAGTTTGAGATAATAATTTTATCTATTAGAAGATTCCGGTTTTTGGCTTTTTGTTTCGAAACTCGTGGGAACTCGAGCTCCCCCGCACTTTTGTTTTGTGTGGGTCAAGAGTTCTCGACCCACCTTGATTAATTTTGAAGTGAGGTAAATGTCTTGATAAACAAACTCGACACAAATTAACCTTCTAATCCATCAAACCTGCCTTAGTTTCGGCCCAATGTTAAGAAAAGGCTGAAGTAATTGGTTGTTAAAAATTAAAATAGCTAATGGGCTGGTATCTTCAGAATTCTAACTTCTCTATCAAGAAGTTAATCATTAACCTTTTGCTACTTTCACATGTAGCTTTAATTTGATTCAAACTTAGAAAATTTTCAAACTTACAACTAGACATCATGGATTTTTACCATTCATTCCTTTGCATCATATATCAAACCACATTGTAATTCAAGCTTTGTTTATGCAGAAATTCCCAGCACATTATCATAATTCTACGCACATTGTTATCCAAAGTAGCCTTACGGTTTATTGGAAATCGATCAGGAATGCCTTAAATCTTTCATAGAAAGAAATGCAGAGTTTCCCTCTTGACGCTATCACTGACCAATGGATCAAGAATGCTTCTCCATTTGCTGTAGTTGATAGCAGAGCCAGGATCTGGCAATGGAAATCCATTAACAAAGAAGTAAGGTGTGCCCAGGACCCCTCTTGAACAGCCATACTGTGAGAAAAAAAAAACCGAAAATTAAACTAAATAATAGACTAATTCCATGTCGTGTTGTGTCTGCGATTGCCTTGAGCAATGTCCATTCTTACCTTGAAGGAAACCCTTGTTGTGAGATCAGTTTGCCGGTCACTGAACCCAGATTTGATTGCAGAAAAAAGGGACTCCCCAACAGCTTTTGACACAAACTTCACAATGCAATCCACAATCGCGGTCCTAGACATGTTTACGGTTATTTGGTTGTAAAATATTTCCTGTCAATGACACCCATTTCAGTTATAATTTACATTCACCTCAAACAACAATTAAGTCAAAGAAACATATGGTCAGCTCAAACTGTTCTTGAAAACAGTTTTCTAATATCAAAAATACTTTGGTAAATTTTGTACTGAAAATGATTTTTTGAGACTATTTGAAAAACACGTTTTTAGAGCAAAAAATCAGCTGTTCTCGGGTGTTTTGTAAAGTATGCTGAAAAAACTATTTTTGATTTTTGGATCCCGAACAAAATATTGTTTTCAAAAACAACTGAAAACTATTTTTAAGAATAGTTCTTGGAAACTGTTTTACAAAACTTTATCAAACAGACTCATAGTTTGATGGCAAGTACATTTTTATGAAAGGGTCTTCTTCTCACCTAAATAGAAGATTTTCGCAAGTAAAAGAACTACCATGATGGAAAGCCAAAAATGGAGTCCACAAGGTAATATTAATGTAAATTATTTTATTTTATTTTTACAAAATGCAATTAAACTCCTCTCCAACTTGTGAAGGATGTAACGTTAGTACTGAATTTTCTAACCTGATGCTTGAAGAGCATCTCCAACAAATGGTATGTAGCAGAACTGTTCAGCTTATTGACGATGTGCAGAGCTCGAGAAGTAGCAAAAGCATTGTCATGGTAGCTGCAATTTTCAGAACGAAGACCAATAAATCATTTTTAAAATTCAAAAAAAAAAAAATTCATCACACACCCAGAATCTTTCACTACTCAGCTCAGTCAAATGATTTTAAATTCATACCCTAGTTGCAGAAGAAAATGGGTGAATTCGGATTAGGACAGCCGCCCAGTTTTGGGTGCAATCAACCATAAATTATTAATTTTAGGTATTTGATTGTAATAAGATGGAATTGATATAAACACTTGGGAGAAGGAGGTTGTTAGATGTTTTTTCCAATCAAATTAGACTGAAATTCAAAGAAATAATTAAAAAAAATTCATGAATTTCCAAAAAATGAGATATCGGTTCTCAGATTCTCCGTAAAAATGAGGAAAGAGTGAGAATTATGTTACGGTAAAGCAACCTCAATACAACAAACCCAGCACAAACACCACCAAAGCCACAAGAAGCAAGCAAAAAGGGAAACCCATGTTTGGTTGCCGAGAAAACAGAGAAAACTCGTTTTTCTCAGGACACCAAATCCAGAGAGAGAATCACTCACGGCAAAGCAAAAGGGTGAACGATGAGCGAAACGCGAGGAGCATAGTAAGCGATAGCGCGCTTCAGAGGCGGCCAGGCGTCCCTGCTGTCGGGGCAAACCGGGTCGAAGAATGCCTCAATAATAATCGAATCTATGCCGGTTCCGGTGTAGTTGTACACGAATCCATCGAACTTCGCCGGAATCGATACTGCACGGACGATCGATTCATGTTCGAACACATAGAATAATACTAATGATAACAATAGTGAAAGCAGAGCAGTGTGGCCTCGTCTCCCCATCTCTCTGCTCGATTGTTTTTGCAGGTCCACGGTCGCTGGAATAGGAAGTCCGAATAAAGGGTGGAGTTGTAGGGGTCCACACGAGCCAAGGCCATAGATTCTATCGACCACTAGCGACTTTCCCCGTTACTTCTCGGATCCACACTATGGTGCGCCACTTGTGACATGGTCTGATATGATTGCCTTCTGACTCTGGCTTCTCATTGGAACCGGGCGTGTAACAAAAGCCTCGATGAGTTGGCTGTTTCCCCAAGTATTTTAACCATTATGATGCAAAAAACAAGGGTATTCTGGTATACTCTGTTACTTTTGTTAGTGGAAAATTGAATTTGTACAGTAAGATTTTTAATTTATAATTATTATTTAAAATATATAATAAAAATAGGTTGAGAGGTTCCTTTTTTTCTAATACAAAGGTGGGAAGAATAATTATAATTATTATTTCATTTGATTTAGATATTATCTGTTTTACCCAAGCCTTTGATATTTAAAAACATGTTTTCGTAATTTTGAAAATCCTATTACATATGTATCAATAGGATCTTTTTCATTTCCTGATTGATATCCTATAGGATTATTAGTGTCACTCAAAATACTAATTTAGAACTGCATAAGATAAAAAATGACTCTAATATTATTTATAATTTCTCAATTTCCTAAATATAAAATAAGATTATTTAATCTAAATTTTATGATTTTTCACAACTTTAAAATATATTTATTGTAATATTTTTTATAATTTGGAATATTACAATATAAAGATAAATTATAATTAATTTCGGTCCTAGGTGCAAAGCTCAATGTAAGAAATAAACTTTAAATTAACATAATTTAAATCGAAGTATCTTTTATTATTAATTTTACACCCTAAATAGAATTAAAAAAGGAGGAAAAAAACATAAATAAAAGAAGACTGACATATTTTTAAAACCAGTTAATCATGCTACTTTGGAGATTATTTATGTGGATTTCTTGCAAGTATAGGAGATAGGAGAACAATCATCTGCGACAATGAAATGTTAAAGTTATGTTTGACTCTCAAAAAGTATTAAGGAGAGAAAAAAATATTAAAGAAAAATGTTTTTATCACATTTTGTAATCATGTGAAAACTATCGAATGAAATAAAATATAATTAAAAATTTATATATTTTTAAATTATTTAATATAAGAGTAAAAAAATGAAATGAATTTGAAATAGTATATCAAAATAATTTATTAATTTTAATTTTTTTTAATCTTTTTTCCACTTTTCTTTTCCATTTTATTTTCCTCGCAAATCATCTCAAAACTTCCCGACAATCAAAGATAACTTTAAAGTTTGAGCAAATAGGACGAGAATAAAAAGAATGAGATAATTAGCAAAGTGATAATTTTTTCATGAAGAAATGAAACTTTATAGGATGCTCAAAATAGGTAACTCATTTATTAACAATTGGATTATGACATAGAAAGTGTTTGATCACACATCTATAAAGACAGAAAAGTTTCATCCTTCATCTCTTCTACTAAAATTGTCTACGAGCCTTCAATTTTAGTCATTAAACCAAGACTATCTAACCAATTCCAAAGTGTTTCTCTACTACTAACATGTCAAATTCATTTTGGAACCATAGTGTATTATTATGACTAGAGCAAAAGTATTAGTATTAAGGCACCGTATCAAGGATAGACCTTAAAAAGGTACATGAAATCGTGTCATTACACTTGTTTTAAGGAAAATATTCACTTATTTGATATTAAGAACGTGGTAATAATCTCTCTCATGAACAAATTGTATTTTGTTTTTCGAAAGATAAAATAGATGAGACTTGCTACATTTGTGTTTGATGGACATTTAGTTGTTGAGATAATTTACTAAAGATAGAAAAATTTGATACGATAGGCCAATATGACTTCAATACAACATATTTTTCATAGATTTAGATTTATTATAATTAGTTTTAGGTCAGATTTGTGTATATCTATCGTTCATGTAACCTATTTAACAAACATATAGTTTTTGAGTCAATATGCATGACACGGATTGTGATGATTAACTTAATTATAATTTTAAATTATTTAATCCATATTTAACTCATTTTAAATTTGTTTTTAAATAAATAAGTCAATCAAGTGATAAATATATTTGATTGAAATATTAATTATATAAATTTATACAAGACTTAATTCAATCTACTTATTAAATAGGTTAAATGAGTTTTACAATCCGTTACCTATTTAATAATTAAGTAATATTTAAATTATATTTTTAACACAATTATTATTCATGTTGGGTTTAGTTAACTTATGTGATAGAATACCTAGATTTGAACCCGATGCTTATCAACATGAATTGTCATGCTTATAATTTACTTGGAAAAAGACACTCTGTGTTCAAATGTTTTAATAATAAAATAAGTGATGAAAATGAATAGGGGGGAAAATGTTGACTCATCTTTACATGAGAGCTATGAGAGAACGAATATTAGGTATGACATCGAGAGTATTTGATAAAACTTAATGTATAATATCATAAAGTGATTTTAAGTTAAATGATAATTAAGTTGTTAAGTAATGGTAAATTTTTAAATTCATTTATCAAATTTATTTTAAATTTTAAATTATAATATTAAGTTATTTTAATAATTTAAATTAAATCATTACCAAAATCTATCAAATATTTTTTTTAATGAAAGAGCCCACATATCATGAGTTTAGGCACATTATATAAAACGATTTTTTTTATGAAAAAACCCACATATCATGAGTTTAGACACATTATATATAACCATTGGTTTGCCTCGGACATTTAATACAAGGCATAAATAGAGAAATAATAAAAATGATACAAAAACATAAAAGGAATAAAAAAATAATTTTAGATAGAAAAATAAGTGAAAATTTATTTATTTTTTAACTTGATTATATTTAGTAGGATTAATTTTATTAACCCTTTTTTAAGTTTTAGCTAAATATATATCGTTTTGATATATTTGAAATTTTATCATGTATCTCATGTAGGGAATTAAATCGAATTCCCAACCTGTGAGAAACAAAAATTAGAGAAAACACACGCCAAAGAAAAACAATCACACACACAAGACAGTATTTATGTGGTTCGGCAATTTGCCTATATCCACGGAGTTGTAGGAATATCACTATTGTCAGGGAAGAATACAGAGTACGACCTAGCGGCTATAATATTATTTCTATATATATAACACGGCAACCCCATCACACTAAAAAACCATAATTACAAAAAGGTGATTCCACAATGGGCTAAACGGGCCCAACAGGCCTCAATAAATCTCCCATTAAAAAGCCATGCAATATTATTCGGGTCGGGTCGTCAAACCGGATTAAACAAAACTAGGCTCCACAAAGCCCAACAAATCTCCCACTTTGAGACTAGTCCAATCACCAACATCAAACCGTTATCCTCTAAGAAACAATCTCTCATCCCTACAACTCATCCTCCTGTCCTCAAGCTAGAAGACCAATTGAAGTTGCGCACAACTTCAACTTCTCAATAGTGACACCCTTAGTCAACATATCTGTAGGGTTTTTAGATCCACAAATCTTCTCAAGTATTACCAGTTTATATTCAACAAGATAACAGATAAAGTGGTATTTTGTTTGTATATGTTTCGACTTTGAATGAAAAGCTGAATTTTTGGCAAGAAAAATTACACTCTGACTGTCACTGTGTAGAATGCCCATCTCCTACTTCTTACCCAATTCATATAAGAAACCATGTAGCTAAATCATCTCCTTTCTAGCTTCAGTTGCTGTAATATACTCAGCTTCTGTAGTAGACAAAGTAACAATCTTCTGTAGATTTGAAGTCTATGATATAGCTGTACCACCTAGAGTAAAAACAAACCCAGTAGTACTATTTCTACTATCAATATCACCAGCAAAATCAGCATCTACATAACCCTGCAGTTTCAAACTTGCACCTGTAAAGCAAAAACATGTATCTAATGAACCCTTCAGATATCTTAAAATCCATTTGACTGCCTCCCAATGCACTCATGAATCTGCTCACAACTCCCACTGCATGTGCAATGTCTAGCCTTGTACACACCATAACATACATCAAGCTGCCAATAGCTGAGGCATAGGGCACCTTGCTCATATGGTCCATTTCTTCTTCTGTCTTCGGTGACTGTTCTTTGCTTAGTTTGAGATGACTACCCAAGGGTGTGCTCACTGGTTTAGCTTCATTCATGTTGAACCTGCTGAGAACTTTCTTCACACACTCTAACTGTGAAGGCTTCAATGTACCATTAGCCTTGTCTCTAATGATTCTCATACCAAGCATTTGCTTTGAAACTCCTAAATCCTTCATTGTAAACTGTTTGAACAATTGCTTTTTCAGATTATTAATCTTCTCAATATCAGACCCTGCAATAAGCATATCATCCACATACAACAGTAATATGATGTAAGAATTGTCAAAGGACTTAACATAGCAACAGTGATCAGCTTCACATCTCTTGAACCCAATTCTATGCATAAAATTGTCAAACTTCTTGTACCACTGTCTAGGAGCTTGTTTAAGGTTATACAAGCTCTTTCTCAGTTTGCAGACTAGATTCTCTTGTCCCTGAACAATGAACCCTTCTGGCTGATTCATGTAAAGGTCTTCCTCCAAGTCACCATGAAGGAATGTTGTCTTCACATCTAACTACTCAAGATGTAAGTTTTCTGTAGCCACCATTCCAAGTACAAGTCTAATTGTTGACATCTTCACAACTGGAAAAAATATCTCTGTGTAGTCAATGCCCTCCTTCTGCTGGAACCCTTTAACAACTAATCTGGCCTTGTAACGTTTGCTACCATCATGCTCATTCTTTATTCTGTATACCCACTTGTTGTGCAAAGCCTTCTTTCCTACTGGCAATTCAGTTAGTTCCCATGTCTGATTCCCTAACAGGGAATCCATCTCATCCTTCATGGCTAACTCCCACTTGCTTGAATTCTCATCTTGCAAGGTTTTATCATAACATCATAACACTCTGGCTCACTACCATCAGTCAACAGGAGATAATTTAAAACAGGTGAATAACGCTGCGGAGGTCTAATGTCCCTGGAAGATCTACGAACTTCAGCTACAGGTGTACTCAAATCTACCTGTGAATTTACATTCTTCTTATCTTCTTCACCCCCTTTTTGGATAGTACTTTCAGTCAATTCATATAAGTTGACAAACTTAGATTTCTTTTGATCTATCTCTGTAACATCCGACACTACAGTTGACCTGTCCTTGTACATAACCTGTTCATTAAATATCACATTTCTACTTCTGATGATTTTCCTGTTTTGTTCATCCCAAAACCTATAGCCAAATTTCTCATCACCATAGCCAATGAAAAAACATATTTTTGACTTTGCATCAAGTTTGCTACGAGCATCAGAATCAATATGAACATAAGAAACACAACCAAAAACTTTTAAATGTGAAAACTTCACCTCTTTACCACTCCAAATCTCCTCAGGAAGTCTGAACTCCATGGGAACTGATGGTCCTCGGTTTATCAGGTAAGCTGTAGTGCTAACAGCGTCAGCCCAAAAAGTTTTTGGTAGTCCAGCATGCAACCTCATACTTCTAGCACGCTCATTGAGAGTTCTATTCATGCACTCAGCCACACCATTTTGTTGTGGTGTCCTAGGAATAATCTTCTCCATCCTAATTCCGTATGCAGCACAATACTCACTGAACCCTATATCTATGTACTCTCCTCCATTATCTGACCTCAAATATTTTACTTTCAAACCTGTTTCTGTCTCAACCATGGCCTTCCACTTCTTAAAAGTTTCAAATACATCAGATTTATTTTTCAGAAAATAAACCCATACTTTTCTGTTTGAGTCATCAATAAAAGTGATGTAGTACCTTGAACCTCCCAGGGATGCAACCGGAGAAGGCCCCCACAAATCAGTGTATACTAGTTCCAATTTTTCAGCCTTCGGTGTCTTGCCAGTTTTCAAAAAACTCACATTTTTTTGCTTTCCTAAGATGCAACTTTCACACATGTCAAAATCAATGGACTTCTATTCTGGTAGTTTTCCTTTTGACAACAACATCTTCATCACTTTCTCACTCATGTGACAAAGTTTACGGTGCCATAGGCTTGTATCAGTACTTGCATCAGCAACTGCAATTGTGTCTCTTGGACATGAGGTCATATACAGAGTACCAGTCTTCTTTCCACAAGCCAATACCCTAGTTCTCTTTGTTACCTTCCAAGTACCATCGACAAATAGTATTGCATGTCCTTCATCATCAAGTTGTCCAACAGAAATCAGATTCCTCCTCAGGTCAGAAATATGTCAAACCTTCTCCAGTAACCAAACAGACCCATTGGCAACGATATCTGGACGTTTCCCAGACCCACAACATCTAAGGTTGAACCATCAGCCAAATACACCTTACCAAAATCACCTGCAACATAATTCTGTATGATTTCTCGGTGTGGAGTGGTATGAAACAAAGCTCCTGAATCCAAAACCCAATCATCAAGTGGACTGTCTACTGCAAGAAGTAATGCATCATGTACCTCTTCTGTTACATCATTAGCAGAATCATCTTCATTCTTCTTCTTAGGGCTTTTGCATTGCCTTTTAAAGTGACCTGTTTTCCCACAATTCCAGCATTGTACTTGTTGGCCTGATCTAGATTTGCTTCTATTCCGATTAGAATTTCTGGAATTTGATCTACCCCGATTTGAATTTCTGTCATTACCTTTGTCTCTTGTCTCAAGGTTTAGGGCAGAACCAGATCTTGAGGTTTCACCTGCATCTCTTCGGCGAATCTCCTCAGCCAGAATTAAATCTCGTATATCATTGTACTTGAGTTTTTCTTTTCCCGTAGAATTGCTTACTGCCATCCTCATTGTCTCCCAACTGTTTAGCAAAAAAGCCAAGACGATCAAAGCACGAATCTCATCATCAAAATCAATTTCTACAGACGACAATTGATTTGTGATTGTATTAAATTCATTCAGATGTTGTGCTACTGATGCATTCTCTGTCATCTTCAAATTGAACATTTTCTTCATCAGATGCACCTTATTGTTTGCGGACGGCTTTTCATACATACCGGACAAAGCCTTCATCAAATCTGTTGTGGTCTTCTCCTTTACAACATTATGTGCAACAGACCTAGACAGAGTTAACCTAATAACTCCTAGAACCTGTTTGTCAAGAAGCGCCCATTCCTCAGCCTTCATACTTTCAGGTTTTGTCCCCAAAAGAGGCAGATGCAATTTCCTCCCATAGAGATAATCTTCAATCTACATCCTCCAATACGCAAAGTCTGTGCCATCAAACTTTTATATTCCAGACGTCTTTCTTGCTTCCTCTGCCATTGCTCCCACTCAAACCTAACCCTAGGCTCTGATACCAGTTGTAGGGAATTAAACTGAATTCCCAACCCGTGAGAAATAAAAATTAGAGAAAACACACGTGGTTCGGCAATTTGCCTACATCCACGGAGTTGCAGGGATATCATTATTGTCAGGGAAGAATACAGAGTACGACCTAGCGACTATAATATTCTCTTTATATATATAACACAACAACCCCATCACACTAAAAAACCCTAATTACAAAAAGGTGGTTCCACAATGGGCTAAACGGGCCCAACATGCCTCAATAAATCTCCCATTAAAAAGTCATGCAATATTATTCGGGTCGGGTCGTCAAACCGGATCAAACAAAACTAGGCTCCACAAAGCCCAACATCTCATTTATTTCGAGTGAGAGGGGAGTTGAGTGAAAATTATTAGTATATGGAGAATAATAGTCATTCCGGATAAATCCTAGATAGCCACCTTTGTTTTGTCTTGCACACCTCCATTTTGTCTTGCACAAAGGAATGTTCGGATGGGGTTCGAGCACGCCTTTTCGACGATTAAGTTAGAGAGTTGAGTTGGGCAAGAAAATGTGATTTTTTTTTTTGCAAGAATGCACTGTATCTTTCCTGAGGTTATGAGTGACTATTTACTTTTGCTCACTTGTAACGTCTATTTAGACGTTTAACGATGCCTTAATTGTGATTGATTATATGTTAATTGTCGCAATGATCGATGACCTATAAGTCTATAACAATTGTCTTGCCTTAACTATTGCTGTTTAATCCCGTAACGACTGCATTAATCACGATTACTGCTTGGTGCTCAATCAATGCTTAGAGGTAACTCAAGTGTCACTCTTAACGCCCAACCGTTCAGGACCATCTGTCTACCATCTTGGGCCCGAATGAACTATTTGTCCGTTCTTACATTTCCATTTAGGCGGTTGAGTCATGGAAGCAAATGACAATGGACGCAGACGACGATAAGGTATGAAACCCACAAGAATAATAAATAAAAATGATAAACAAAATATTTGGTGAAATTTCAAAGGGAAAAGTGAGTTTTGATTCGCTAATTTGAAAAAATATAGGAAAAAAAACTTTCAATTTTTTTAAATGAGTTTTATTGTCATATATTTTAAAATATTTTAAAATATATATACTTTTTCATAACTCAAATAATTATTTCATGAAATACCCTTTTACTTGATAATATTAAATAAAATTATCTAAAATTAATTTATCATTTTAATTAAATAAAGGTGTTTTATAAATAAATATATTATAAATTTTTTATTATATAATATGATATACAAATTATTGTGGAAATATTTTTTAGAATTCTAAAGTGATAAATGAAATCTTTTTAATCCCGTTAATGATGATTTTATATTGTGTTTTATATAAATCCCCTCATTTTCTCATTTTATTTAATAAAATTGAATAAAAAATTTGTCGGTTGACATTACTAATAAAACAAGAAAATTTAAAATTTTAAAATATAATTAAAATTAAAATATATAAAAATTAAAAACCAAAAAAACTTAAAAATTTTAAAATAAAATATTTACTTCCATTGTATTTTTAGTTTTTTTCTCGATATTTATATTTTTTTATTAGAATGTTTTAATGAAGTGAAAATTAATATTTTACTTTTAAATTTTTTTGTGTTAAGTTTTTTTTTTTTTTTTTTTTTTAGTTTTCATTGTATTTTAAATTTTTTAAATTTCTTCTTTTATAAATCTTAAATCAATTTTCACAACAAAAAGTTGTAATTGATGTTATTAACATGTAAAAAGGTCATTTTAGAAATTAATTATTTGAATGATAAAAAAAGATATGTATTTTAAAATATTTTTAAGTGGGTAAAAAAATATGATTTATAAAAATTTGGGTTATTTTATTTTATTTTATTTATATATTTTTTCAAATTAGTGAATCAAAACCTGTGGGAGGTTCCCCTCACGTGTCCATCTTTCCGGTTCGGGCACCTTGGTCAGGCATCGTGGGCATGACGACCATTCATATCATTCCATCCGGACTGATACTTGTGGGGGGCTTCCCTCCATGTGTCCATCTTTCCAGTCCGGGCACCTTGGTCAAGCATGGTGGTCATCCATATCATTCCATCTGAACTAATACACAGTTTCATCTGGCATCTGACATAAAAATGTCATTTTCCTACAGAGCTAGGTAGCATAAGGAGATCGGACTCCCCAATCAGTCAAGACCATTCAATCAAGACTCTCAGGCCCACTAGCATGCGTAATCATTCACGTCTGACATGAGAATGGTTGATGAGATATCTTCTAGCCCTCAAGTCCATGTCAATTAATTGTACCAAATAACCCCAAATCATCAACAAGTTGAAGGGATAGGCGGCTGCACAGTCAAACATCATGACACATTAGCTGACGACACCTGCCAACCGCCCAAAATTGTAATGATAATCCTGCCATCAGTAAAACAATTATCATTACAAAGAAGGTCAAAGTGCTTAGTCAGTACTACAATGACATTCTCTTTAACACTATAAAAACTCTTCAAAAGCACAAATAAGGTAAGATTGGCATATTCACTCTCTATCGAGGAGCTCAAACTATATTTATCTAACTTAAGCTTCGAAGAGGCGTGCTCAAACCACCTGTCCAGACATCCTTTTGTGCAAGTAAGAAGCTCACATTGTCTAACCTCTATTAACTTGGCCTCTAATTGGCTTTGTACCAACAAAACCCATTTTTCTTAATTTCAAATCAAAGAAAGTGATATGTATTTAATCGAAACTACAAGGGGTGGAATAAAATCAACCCGATAAAAAGTGAATGTTATTGTTCCGATTATCCGATATCTCACCATCTTATTTTTTAGTATTTTTAATCAAGTGAGTCCTCGGAAGAGATTATTATAATACCATGACCGGGAAAACGGAGAAAGCTGAAGAAGACCGCGTGCTTATCAGACGGAGAAAGTTGAATGGGAGGAAACAGAAAGAAGTCGAAGATGAAACAGCGAAATCAGGAATCTGAATTTCTCGGAAGATCAGAGGGAGAGGATCTTCGTGAATATAGTTTCTGTTGCAATATTTTCAGTTAATCCGGACCCGTTCTCCATAATTTCATAGTTACAGTCCTGTGTAATAGGCAAACCATGTCTCTGTCTGCACAAGCTCTCGCTCTACTCGACAGTGTTCAGCATACCATTTTCAATTGCCTAAATTCAACCACGGCTTCTCTTTCACAGACACGTCAAGCTCATGCCCACATCCTCAAGACCGGACTCTTCAACGATACCCATCTCGCCACCAAGCTTCTATCGCATTATGCTAATAACATGTGCTTTGCGGATGCAACTCTTGTTCTTGATTTGGTTCCTGAGCCCAATGTCTTCTCTTTCTCCACCCTTATTTATGCATTCTCAAAGTTTCATCAATTCCATCACGCACTTTCTACTTTTTCTCAGATGCTCACCCGAGGCCTCATGCCTGACAATCGTGTCCTCCCTAGTGCTGTCAAGGCCTGTGCTGGACTATCCGCCCTTAAGCCTGCCCGACAGGTTCATGGCATTGCATCTGTATCTGGGTTTGATTCAGATTCTTTTGTTCAATCTTCTTTGGTCCACATGTATATTAAATGCAACCAGATAAGAGATGCTCATAGAGTGTTTGATAGAATGTTCGAACCAGATGTGGTTAGTTGGAGTGCTTTGGTTGCGGCTTATGCTCGGCAGGGATGTGTAGATGAGGCAAAAAGGCTTTTCAGTGAGATGGGTGACTCGGGTGTGCAGCCCAATTTAATATCATGGAATGGTATGATCGCGGGGTTCAATCATAGCGGACTATATTCGGAGGCTGTTCTAATGTTTCTGGATATGCATTTAAGAGGTTTTGAACCTGATGGGACTACTATTTCTAGTGTTCTTCCGGCTGTAGGAGACTTGGAGGATCTGGTTATGGGGATACTAATTCATGGTTATGTGATAAAGCAAGGTCTTGTGTCAGATAAATGCGTCAGTAGCGCACTTATTGATATGTACGGGAAGTGTTCCTGCACATCCGAGATGTCACAAGTGTTTGATCAAATGGATCACATGGATGTAGGATCTTGCAATGCTTTCATTTTTGGATTATCCCGGAATGGGCAAGTCGAGAGTTCATTGAGGTTATTCAGGCAACTGAAGGACCAAGGGATGGAACTGAATGTGGTATCTTGGACATCAATGATTGCTTGTTGCTCCCAAAATGGGAGGGATATTGAAGCTCTGGAGCTTTTTAGAGAGATGCAGATTGCAGGGGTGAAACCAAATTCTGTAACAATCCCTTGCTTACTACCAGCTTGTGGCAATATTGCAGCATTAATGCATGGCAAGGCAGCCCATTGCTTCTCCCTTAGAAGGGGGATCTCCACTGATGTTTATGTGGGTAGTGCCTTAATTGATATGTATGCAAAGTGTGGAAGGATACAAGCATCCCGGATATGTTTTGATGGAATTCCCACCAAGAACTTGGTTTGTTGGAATGCAGTTATAGCTGGATATGCAATGCATGGCAAGGCAAAAGAGGCCATGGAGATTTTCGATTTGATGCAGAGAAGTGGACAGAAACCCGACATTATCAGCTTCACTTGTGTATTGTCTGCATGTAGCCAGAGTGGCCTAACAGAAGAAGGATCTTATTATTTTAATAGCATGTCTAGCAAGTATGGGATTGAAGCTAGAGTGGAGCATTATGCTTGCATGGTTACTCTTCTTAGTCGTGCAGGAAAGCTTGAGCAGGCTTATGCCATGATCAGAAGAATGCCAGTCAATCCAGATGCTTGTGTTTGGGGAGCTTTGCTCAGTTCCTGTAGAGTTCACAATAACGTGAGTCTGGGTGAGGTTGCTGCTGAGAAACTCTTTGAGCTAGAACCAAGCAATCCTGGAAACTATATTCTTCTATCTAATATTTATGCATCTAAGGGTATGTGGAATGAAGTGAATAGGGTAAGGGATATGATGAAGAATAAGGGTTTGAGGAAAAACCCTGGTTGCAGTTGGATTGAGGTGAAAAACAAAGTGCACATGCTTTTAGCAGGAGACAAATCGCATCCTCAAATGACCCAAATTATTGAAAAGTTGGATAAATTGAGCATGGAGATGAAGAAATTGGGTTATTTTCCAGAAATCAATTTTGTGCTGCAAGATGTAGAGGAACAGGACAAGGAGCAGATCTTGTGTGGGCACAGTGAGAAGTTGGCGGTGGTGTTCGGGCTTCTGAACACTCCCCCAGGATATCCACTTCAAGTAATTAAGAACCTCAGAATTTGTGGGGACTGCCATGTTGTTATAAAATTTATATCTAGCTTTGAAAGGAGGGAGATTTTTGTTAGAGATACAAACCGCTTTCATCACTTTAAAGAGGGAGCTTGTTCTTGTGGTGATTATTGGTGACACACTTCTATGGTTTACTGGGGAAACCCATTATTCCTCTTCTTCATATCGAGCGGTTGGAATTGAGTTAATGCAGATATGACATGGACACACAAGATAAAGATGAAATGCATTTCACAATAGACCTGAAGGTGAAGAGACTGAATCTGCCCCTGAAAGAAGGGTAAACACTTTCCAATTGGATGCTTATAAATTTAGGAAACATAAAGAATAAAGTCATTACCAAAGAGTTAAAATGTCGTTTTTCACTTTTTATTTTTCCATTTGGTTCAACCCACATGGATGAAGAACATTTTTGCCCAAAACTTGCAACTTTTAGAAGCCAACATAGGGCACAGGTTTCTCACTTCGTAGGTATTATATTTTTCCTTCAGCGTCTAATTTGACCAAAGCTTGAATTATTTCAAATCCATTTCTATTATTTGCCGTAAGTTGATCTTTACAGTTTGTTTTGTACCATAGGTTCAGGAGTTTAATCAAGGACGGATCTCCTTTCTTGTGAATGGATTGGCCTTTTGAATAGATATTTTTAAGCAGGTTTTGATGTGTTCCCAAGTCCAAAGGTAATTTTATAGATCATTGGTATGGACAAACATAGAATTGATGCACATGATAGCAACCCTTTCCTCTTTTGTTTTGCATTTAATTTAGGTAGCTGCTTATGTCACTGTGCTAATCATCATTGCTTCTTGGCTTCCAGATATTTGCCAATATCGCTTTAATATGATGGATGCTGAATCGAAAACCATCATCCATACCAACTTGGGACAAATGTTGGAGTTAAAATTGCCTTCTGACACAGGTGACTCCCTGAGATCTGTTGAAGCATCTTTGCATCTTTTTACTGGTTCAATAAATTTCATTGAAACATGACATGATCTTACATACCTTAATTTTATGCTGAGATATTCACAAGGGTTTGTCGCTTAGCAAACATCTAATTACTAGATTTATTGGTCGAGGGCTCCACATAAAATTCGTGGATAGTTGCCTCTATTATCAACACGATTCATCCTTCTTTGGGGTTCCGATATGGCATATTAGGCTTCTCAGCCTCACTCCCAGATTGTACTAGAACTCCTCACTTGTTTTTGTCAGGAAATTTTTCTTGAGGAAAAATCCATAGATCCAATCCCATATCATACAGAATTTTTATTTGGGTCATTTAAATGTAGAGTGAAATCCAAGCCACCAAACAAGGGTCTGTATACACATTGGAGGTATATTTTGGGTATGATACGGAAAAGATAGCAGGGGTTCAGGCTCTTGGGTTTGCTGACAGTGACGTAAGATACATGGAAAAATTTCCTCAGAGAACGGTAAAGTAAAGGTTCTGAATTCTGTGGTCTTTTGACCTCCTGTGGTAACTATAGGTATAACTTGTTTTTGTACTTGTATTCATCACTGCTGCAGCTTTAATTCTTCAACTTCATGTGAATCAACCCATTCATCACGTTTTTCTCCAAACCCCAAAGTATCTTTCTAAATCTGGTCAACAAGCCGTCTTGAGTTTGACTACTCCTATGACTCCCCATACCATTTTAATAATTTTTTAAAAAAAAATAAAATAAAAAATAAAAAAACCCTCCCTTTAAGATGGACAAATGCTTTCCCTTCACGCTGGAAAGCTTGTCAAACCAACATTTGTCTGTTTGTACTCTACTTCCATAAACTAACATTGCTTCTCCACAATCTCTTCTCTGTTGTTTCAGGTTCAGATTCTCTTACATTATACTTAACCTCAAGTATGGAATGATTTACTATAAAAAAAAAGTGTAGAGGGATGTTTTGAAATGTGAAATAATGTTATATAATAAATAAGAATTTGGTATAATTGATTAATTTCCATAGGCTGTGGCGCCCAGTGGGGCTTGTGGGCAAACAGGTCCTTAGAATAGTTAAATTCTAGGGTCACCACCCACAGAAGTCACAGACTCACAGCCCACAGGGCCAAATAAAGGCGGCGGTGTGGCGTGTTATATTATATATATATATATATGTGGTTGCAACAAGAAAAAAACTCTGAGGAAGGGAGGAAGAAAAAGATTATACGAAAGATGTGTGTCAGAGTAGTGAGTACAGTTGCGGATGCTTTCCTCTGACCCACGAAACACGCCATCTCCCAAAATCAGTGATATTTTCTCTTTCTTCCAGAAATGGTCGTTACTACTCTCGAAACAGACCCACGTCACCTTTCACCCCTCCCTTGAAAGTTGAAACCACCATCTCACCAAACTGTAATCCTACCACCTCAGAATCCACTTTCTGTCCACCCGAAGACCATCCCCATGGCGTTTGTCAGCTCCCAGCTTTAACCCTTTTTATTCTCTTTCCCTGAAGCTTCATTCTGCCGCTACCCCTCTGCTTTATGGAAACTCCTTTGGTTTTTCTTCTCTCTGCTTCTCTGCTAGCGTGAAAACAAAACAATGCTGCTTTCGATATTTTTGGCTCTGTTTTTACCCTGTGCTGGCATGAGCGTCGTCTTCGTGGTCTACATCTGCCTCTTGTGGTACTCCGCCCTGGGCCAGCAGCCGGAGTTGCCAGCGCCGGTCAAGCCGGAGTCTGAGAAGGGACTCTCGGCGTCGGACCTCGACAAACTGCCCAAACTCGCTGGAAAGGATCTCGTCGTGGGAGCGGAGTGCGCGGTATGCTTGGACGAAATAGAGAGTGACGCACCGGCCAGATTAATTCCCGGTTGCAATCATGGCTTCCATCTCCAGTGCGCCGATACTTGGCTCTCCAAGCACTCGGTTTGCCCTCTTTGTAGAGCCATTCTCGCGCCTGAGTTTTTCAACACCTCTGAAAATCCCTGCTAAAATAGAAAACCGAAGAATGATCGCCTTCTCTGTTCTTTTTGCTCTGTATTTATTCGATTTTTGAGAGCTTTTTCCGAGTTCTTCCAGTCATAACCAGGTTTTATGTTGTCCATATCTGTTTTCCAATGAATACAGAAATTTCATATTATTAATCTTAATCCGATGTTTAATCTCTGGATTTTCATCCTCTTAATCTCTTAATCTCTTAATCTCTGGGGATTCAGAGGTTGAAGAAGATGGAAGACTGCTTTTTCCCATGCTGATGCACGCGCTTCATGGGAGTGTGAGTGATGACAGCCTGGAAATGAATCTACCGCCATACTCACTAATGGTTTCTCTGCCCGGAGTAAATATTAACATGTATTTATGTGTTCCATAAACTTCTAAAAATCTCGGGAATTAATTGAGGTGGAATTAATTGAGGTGACTTGGTGAATCATCTCTAGTAATCTCATAATTGAGCCTTTAAAAAATTATTTTAAAGTTAACTCATCATTAAAAATGCCATCGGAATTTTCATTTTTATTTTTTAACAAAAGCATAATTAATAAAAACATCACATATTAAAAACCCATTAATTATAATTAATTTCAAATAAATTCCAAATTAATATGACCCACCTCACATCTTCTCTTACTTTTGGTTGCCGTCTAGTTGTTGGCTTTAATATAATAGTGGTATGTATATAAAGATGATGTGACACACATAATTAAAAATGGTGACGCATAAATCATCATTTCAACCGCTTGATTTTATCATATATTTGTGTAATCAATTATAATTAAATAAAATAAAAAGACAGCTCATTTTTTAAATCCTAATTATCATTTTTTTTAAGAAATTTTAAATACCATCTTTATTTAAAGTGAACAAGAAGATAATATATTATATAAATTAAAGGAAGATAGAGACACAGTAGAAAAAGAAAAGGAAGGGGAGGAAACATAAGGCCGCTCCAGCTAATCCTCCACTAAAAATCATTAAACTTTAAATATGTCCCAGTCTGTACTTCCGCGACTAAGGAAAATCCACGAAGAAGGAAGAGGGAAGGAGAAGATATCTATGAGAACAGTGTGAATGTTATCCAAGAAACCCACTTCGGTGTGATGATTGCTTAACCCTTTTTATTTTTAATGATAATTGGCTACTTTAATCTTTTCGTGGTAGGAGTTGGGACAAAGCCCTTACATTAAGGCCGGATAAAGTTAAAAACATTGTTTATGGGACCTATTTTCATCATACCTATTTTAATTATTTTTTTCTATTTAAAATTTTTTTAACTAATTTTTATTCATATTTTTTTTAGAAAATAAAGAGAACAAATGGAATTCATGTGAAGGCATATCAATAGAGATGATAAAGAAGATAAAAGAAGAAATAGAAAAAAATAATTGTTTAAAATCCATATATTTTTCTTATATTTTTATTTTCTTGTCCATATAAAGAATATTAATCTGAAAAATTCTTATATATTTGTTCTTGCATCTTACTTTCCACCAAAATCAAAATAAAATTTGGGTTCTTTTCTAATATTGATTTGACTATACTTGTTAGCTTCCACGATAGTTAAAATAAAAAAGAAATTAAATTTGTTTTTTTAAAGTTAGAATGTTAATATAAAAAAATATTATTATTTTCTATTTTTAAAATAAAAATAAAAAGTGTATCCATACAAATGTTTTGTGGATCAACTATACATGAATTTGGTCAAAATCCACATTATAGCAATAGAATTAATTTGATTTACAGCACAACATATTTACTAATGTTTAACTCAAATTAATTTTTTTTTTATTCAAAATAAAAAGAAAGACACAAATTAAAAATTTTCATTCATAAGAAAAGGAACAACACATGAATATAAAATCAAGCTTACACAAAAAAAAAACTAATATTAAGTATGGCTATAATTTTTTAAGCGAATAAAAACTTTCCTTGACAGATTAGATATTTTTTGTATTCATGTGTCCTCATTCGATTTTGGCCAAATCCTGTTCTTGAGAAGACGGCTATTAAATATAGCTCCAATATTGTTTTATGAGGCCAGGAGCGGGCCACCTCAATATTAACTTTCATTTTTTAATTAAAAAAGACCTATTTTTCTTCCGGAATTTTATTTAATATATTTTTAAATGTTAAATAAAGTCATGAATAAGGCCTAAACCTTAGCATTTCTCTTTATATCTATATGTATATTGTTGCTAAACTAGCCTCCTGGTATAAGAGGGCTTCGGTTAAAGTCCAGTTAGGAATGTTGTTACGTTTTGGGCCCATGTGAGCTCGGCTCTGTTTTGCTCAGGTTCGAGCACATGAAGCGACGTCGTTTTAATAAATTAATCGAAGCATTAAAGAGCATAACCACGGAAAGCCAGAGCTGCAGGCCCGTTACTCCTAAATCCTAATTCCTCAAAACGACGACGTTTGAATTTCTCTGTCACTGAGAAAAAAGAGACCTTGCTATAAGGAAGCCAAAAGAAAATAATGAAATTTGCATTGGATTAGAAAGCCTACAAACGAGAAAACAAAGAAGAAAAAATAGTAATTTTTATATAAAATATAATAATTTTTTAAATTTGTTTTAAAATTTAATTATTTTTACAAAATAAATAAATTATTAAAAACAAATTATCTCCTCGATTTAAAAATAAATAAAAATAAATTCATATAAATAAATAAATATCAAATAATTCTTGGTATGTCTCTTTCCCTGAAAATTTAAGAAAAAATGCATCCCTCGACGTTTGTGTTACGTCTATTCTTTTGCATAGAAAAAAAAAAAAAAAGCAGGGCCAGATTTTTGGTATTACAGGTTTCAGCAGGGA
The DNA here is from genome assembly GCF_030704535.1 of Vitis vinifera. Taxonomy (NCBI): domain Eukaryota; kingdom Viridiplantae; phylum Streptophyta; class Magnoliopsida; order Vitales; family Vitaceae; genus Vitis; species Vitis vinifera. The sequence continues at coordinate 1,758,092 of NC_081822.1, read as the reverse complement.
TTTTCAGAATCTAAAGGGTCAGGGTTAATCCTGATTCTACAAACAGGACAAACAGAATTCCTGGACAACCATGTATCGGCGCAATGTACATGAAAGCCGTGATTACAACCCGGAAGCAATCTCGCCGGCTGATCACTCTTGATCTGCTCCAGACATATGGCACACTCCGGCTCCATCACCAAGTCTTTCCCGGTCAGTTTCGGAAGTTTCTCAAGCTCCGCCTCCGACAACCCCTGCTCCGGCGTCGCCTTTTCCTCACGCTGCAACTCTGCCTCCCTTAATAAACAGTACCACATCAATGAAAAGTAGAAGGCGAACGCCGCGCCCACCACTGTGCACGGTAGAACAAAAACTAGCATCACCGACACCGGCATTGATGGAGGATAAAATCTTAGAGAGGATGGAGAAAGGATGAAAGGGCTCTGCGGAGCAAATCAGGAGAAAAATAAAAATAAAAAAGGCGGTAAGCAAGGTTGATTCAAGTGTTTGGCTGAAAAGAAAGTGGATTCCGAGGGAAAGCTTGGTGGTTTCAACCATTAATAGGTTAGTGAAAGTGACCTGAAACTGTTTAGAGGAATAACGGCTGTTTTTGGTAAGACAACAACAGAAGTGTTGCTCATTCCGGATATGATAAGATAACACCAATTTATTATTTTATTCTACCATATATTGTTGGTGGATGATGATCGCTATAAATTTAGCCGTATAATCAATTCAAACTTCAGACTAAATTTTAAGGCCAGTTTGGTTAACTTTTTGTGCTGTATTAAAGCTAAAATAATTTTTAAATGTTACTACTATAAAGTTTAACTTTTTTTGCCTATGAGTAATAGGGTGTGATTAAATTTTTTGTTTGAGAACTTTACTTTAATTAATTTACATATGGGTATACAAAATTTTCATGTCTTTGGGGTATTTTTGGTATTATGAGAAAATCATGTCCGTAATTCAATTATATATATTTATTAATCTTTTAACTGAATTTTAAACTTTTTATGGCCTTAGCTGCAATCCAGTACTCATGTTGGGGTGGTAATTTTGGACTTTTGGTAGGGTCAGGTGACGTATGCTTCGCGTAAAAATTGTCGCCGCTTGACCAGAATGTGCCTTCTGGAGCCTCGTAGGCAACCTGCAAGGGATGAAACTAGGCTGACAACTGTAGCCAGAAATCTTCATTGTTCAATCTCCTATGATCATATTCGTAGAATCATATCTAGTAATGATATGCGAGGGACAAACTTTTCTGTCCATTTTAAATTTGACAGAAATGTAATTTTAATTGATATAAGGGCATCATTCTTAATTGTAGTGGTACTAAAATTATTTAATAATTTAGTTAATTTAATAATATATTTATTTATCATTTTTCTAATTAAGGGCACGTGTTAAACATGGTAAATTCATGCATCAAATATATTCTTTAATCGGAATTTAACTATAAATGATAAATTAATGAACCATAATTTTATATTCGTTCCATTTAATTTATATAAATATAAATAATCAATTATCAAATTTAAAGGTTCATGATTTATAATAAATGTTAGAGAATTTGTAGAAAAATATTAATATTTAAAATTTTATAGCTTTATTTAAATGTATTATCATAATTCATAAGTTTATATATTTTATTCTATTTTTTAAAAATTATTCAGGCCACGGTTGGATCTAGAAGAATAGTAAAGAAAGAAAAAAAAAGTTAATGAAAGTTATTTTCTCGGTTTTATCATAAAAAACAAAAAAATAAATTATAATTATAATTAGTTAGAAATTTATATAAATTTAAAATTAATTATTTTTCACATAGAATAGTTAAAGTAAGTTAAATAAATTTGAAATTTTTTTTTCAAATTTTTTTCTAGAAGGAATATAGAAATAATAGATTAATAATAAAAAAATAATCTCCATGATATAAATATAACCTTTCACATGTTTCAACTCAAAGAGTATCCGTTTTTAATATAAATATCCTTCAATATTTGAATTATTTTTGTGTATGTTTAAAAAATAAATGTTAGTTTTATTTTTTTAAAACGGAACCATATTTATGCCTAAATTTTTAAATTCAAAAATAGTAAGATATACTTTTATAATTAGGATAATTATGCTTTAGGAATAGATAAAATTGATAATGGACCTAATAAAAAATATAAAATTAAGCCTAAAGTTTAATAAATATTTATAACTATGGTAGATGATACAATGTTTTCATAATACAAAAAATACCTAATGGATATGGAAATGATATAAAATGAACTTATATCGTATAACTATGTTGTTGTATCAGCAACATGCACTTTATTTGTTATTTTTTTCATTTACACCTTTTTTTGGATGATTTATTTTTAAAAATTTGTGAAAATTTAAAATTTTAAATCCAAGTGTAAATTAAAATATTGATTTAAAAAATATATTTTAATATATAACTTTAAATTATATTTTAAAAATGAATTCAACATGATTTTTTATTTTATAATATATATCATATAAAAATTCTAAAATATATATAAAAATTCTAAAAAACTGATATGAAAAATATATTTTAAAAATATTATTATTAATATTAAATTTAATGAAAGTTTTGTTAATTACTTCTTATCTACTTTAATTGTCCCCAAAACATGATTGTCCTTTAATGATCTAGTGCCCTCGTTTTTTTTTTGTCATTCATCCTTCTCACCTTTCAAATATAAGATATAAAATTGGAAAAAGGAAACAACATTATAAATAACTTTTTTATTAAATTTCTTGTGTTTAGTTGATGAGAATTTTTTTTATTAGACAAAATTGAGGACAAGAAAATAGGGATGAAAAAAACTTTTTTGGTAATTATTTTTTGGAACAAATGTTTTGAAAACAAGGGTTATAAATATATAAAAACAATTTTGTTTCATTTATTGCAAGGGGAATTCAACTTTTGTTTTGGTTTTTTTTGGACAACGCATCGGAATTTTAAACTTAAGCTTGGCTGCAAACTACCATGCGTTTTCGGGAAGTTAATGAAAAAACAAACAAATAAAAAAAATAAAAAATAAAACCTGCAGGGAGCCGTTCTTGGTTTATTCAGTATAATAGGTTTCAGCAGAGATTTTCAGATGTGTAATGAAACTCAGGCCTGATTGGAGCTCGGCAAAGAGGACAAACCGAGTGCTTAGACAGCCAAGTATCGGCGCATTCTAGATGAAAGGCGTGATTGCAAGCCGGGACCACTCTGGCCAGTTCGTCACCTTCGATCTCCTCCAAGCATACCGCACACTCCATGCCCGTCACCGTCATATCTTTTCCGGCAAGTTTCGGCAGTCTCTCAAGCTCCGACGTCGACAGTCCCTCATCCGCCCTCGACTTCTCCTGCCGCCGCAACTCGGACTGGTTGGGGAAGGCGAAGCACCAGAAGACGACGAAGTAGAGGACAAAAAGCGCGGTCATTCCAGCGCAGAGTAGAAGAACCGCTTCAATAGCTGTGACGGTTACATTCATGTTGTACGGACAGTGGAGAGTGGAGAAGAAGCAGTCAAGGACTTGAGTCACTTACATAGCGTGGGGGGAAAGGGCAGAAAAAAAAGAAAACGCGGAAGGAGTGCGGATTCTGAGGTGGGAAGAGGTGTGGTGAGCTGGTGGTTTGAAAAGCCACGTGTAGGTGATTAGAGGAGCATTAAAAAATAAAAACATAGCTAATTTGGAGAAAGTAAATTTGCTTTGAAGTTGATTTGCTTTTCCTTAATGAAAAGAATCCATGTTAACTCCTGCCAATACTTGTAACAAGGTTTTAAAGGGAGAAATTAATTAAAAAAAAAGAGGAAAATTATATTTAAGTGGGTGTTTTATTAAAGCTTAATAATTATTGCTTAATGATTTAAATTTATTTTAAATTATTAATTTAAAACTTATTACTTTTTTTTAACTGCAAGTTTTGAAGGATATAGATCGTTGGATAAAAATAACTTAAAATTTATTTTAAGTTACTGAATTAACATGTTTATCAAATTCATTGTAATTAATATTTATTTTTATTAATTTTAAATAATAAATCTATTATCTAATATTCATAATTAAAATATTATAAATTTAAAAAATAACCTTAAAACGTTGACTAGAGAAAATGAGTCATGATTGTTACATATATTTTCGTTAGATGTAGATAAATAAGACAAAAAAAAATGAAATTAAAAATTAATTAACTATTTTGAATTAATATTTAAAATCATTTTTAATTTTAAATTGTGACATTAAGTTATTTTACATGAAGTTATATAATAATTTGAATTAAATTATCAAGCCACTTTCAACTCATTAATAGAAATAATAATATATATTTTTACAATATTATTAAATAATATATATATCCAAATGGACCTAAATTTAATTGGGTTAATTTATTTATTTTTAATCTAAACCCATCCTAAATTATAAATTAAGTTATCAAAAATCCATAAAAATAAAAAATAAAAAATAAAAAAAAAATAAAAAAGATTGGGTTGGGTTGTAGACTGATCAGACAACTCTCAACTCAGTTGGGTTGGGCTGACCTTCGAGGATCTTGGACAAGTCCTGTTTTGGTGGGTTCATGGTGAGGCCCAACAAACAACCTGTGCCCATTAATGAGTGGAACCATCCAGATTTGCATTGGCGCCCAATTTTTGTTTTGGGCCACGTTTTTTTAACCAAGAGGCGTTCATAAAAACAATTAAACAATATAACATTGGCCTTGATATATTTTTAGGAAGAAAAAAAAAAATCAAAATCAATGATTTTTGGATTTGATTCGGACATAACCTTATAGAGCACATCCATCATTGTCTTTAATTCCTGCTTTATTAACGAGGATCAAAGATATTCTCTGTAATGGAAAAAATTTCACATTTATTAGATTCGATATTTTGGATCGTAAAGTTCTTATCATCCTAGATGTGAAATAATTTTTTTGTTAAGAATAATTGGACCGTTAGAACATAAAAATCGTACTTTATTATTTCTCATCGTATATGATTTTGACAGAGTGTTTTTGGGATATTTTTAAAAAGCATTTTTAATAAATGCAAGGTTATTTTTTATGAAAATAAATAAAATGTTTTTATTTAATTTAACATAAAAATAAATAAAAATAAAAATAGTAAAAGAAATAAATTTCCAGAATCTTTCCACGTTTCATCGGAGTTTAAACCCATGCCATTTTTGTGGCATCACAGGGCTGAATTGAATTCCAAATTCAACTATTTTTATCACTGCATTGGAATTTTAAAGAAAGACAGTCGTGTCAGCAAACGGCACGTGTCCCTTTTGGGACACGACACGCTCTTAAATTTTCAGGCTTTTGCAGGTCAGGAACTCCCATCCAAGCACACGTCATCGTTCATGAAGAGAGAGGGTGGGTGGTGGGACGTGTGCAACACTGCAACCTTGGGCTTTGGCTTTTTCCTTGCTTTGACACGGAAGCAGTTAATGGGATTATGGGGAGGGCACGCGGCGACGTCGTATTGGTGGGCTGCCCAGCCCCGCTAACGTGGGCTTCGGAGGTTGCGCGGCGAGTCTTTTTTGGTGGGGCCCGCTATCGGATTCGAATAATTGGAGTAATGAAGGAAACCAACAACTTCCATGCCACCGCATGTGAAGTGTTTCGTGCTTTTACGCGTGTCCTATTTCGTACCATCTAACCTCTCCTCCTTTTGAATTCATCGTCCCTTACGACTCTACTTTATTGTTCAAAATATTATTTATTAATATTAATACTTTTATCAAACTTTTTAGGGGCCGTTTGACGACATGAATGAATAATAAAAATTCTTTTAGAAGAGAAAGGAAATTCGTGGATCATGGGGATCATAGCCAGTCTAATCAAAATTTTATTATCTCAACAATTATCCCGTGAAAAAAAAAAAAACAAGTAAATTACAATAATGGACATCACATTTAATGTGATTAATTTAAATTTCATAAGTATAAAAAGTCACAACTATCATAAATAAACAAGACACATGCTTTTACATTAAGCACCTTTTTTTTATTCCAATTTTTCTGTTTTTCTCCATGGTATTTAGAGATGAATGACACTAATAAAAATTAAAACCCTTTGATATATGATGATAATATTTGGTATGGGTGTACCTTGGACAAACTAGCCCGATCAAACTTCAATCGAACTTGTTGTTTGGACGAATTTTGATAATCATTTTTAATATTCTAATGGGTTTAGATTAGGTTTTTTTAAGAATTTAATCTGGTTCGACTCAAGTTAAAGTTTAGATAACACAAACTTCACTCAATCAAATTTTATTTATTTTTATAATATTTATAATGCATCTTATCTTGTATAATAATCTTTTTTCCTTTTTTTTTTTTATAAAAAAATTATCAAATTATATTATATCATCTGTTTTTTATGATCTTGAATCTTTATTTTATTTGTTATTTAAATTTTTATATAATTACATTAAAATAATACCATATATAGATTTTAAATTATGTAATCTCTAACTAACCCGAGTCTAACTTGACCACGTCAAGAAATTTAAAAAAATGATGTTGAATTGAGTTTAGATCGATTGTTTTTCAATTTAGATTGAATTTGGATTAATCATTAACTTTACTAATCTCTCGAGTTGCAATCCTATATTTAATATAAAAAATATGCATCAAGAAAAATAAATTTTATTATTATTTTTTTCACCAAATTTGTATTTTTAAAAAGACATGGTTTTAAACTTGAAAGTTTATTTTTTATTTTTGAAAAGAGAAAATTAAGATTTCATTCCAAATATTTTTAAAATTAAGATTGATTTGTTATGAAACAATAATTTTTTTTTTAAAAATAGTTGTTAAAAACTGTTTTTATTTTTATTTTTTAAGAAATAAAATTTCTAAATATAAAAAATAATTTTATGGGTTTATTCACCCATATACATTATAAAAGTTTTCAAAATATTTTCTATCCATTTTTGTTAAAAAAACTCTAAAAACAACTCAAAAGAATTTGGATTTGTTCTTCAAAGCCACCTAATTTTAAATCTATTTAAAAATAATTTAACTTAACAATCTATCTAAAGTCTTTCTTGTAATCAATCCTAAAATCTCCGTTTCGAGCGCGGAAGTATATACGAAAACGACAATCTTATAAATAATTCAGGGTCATTTGATTGGGAACAAATATTAATTAAATTTTCACTTTTTATTCACTTTATGTTGGTTTTAAAATTGGAGTGGGGCTTCATATACATTGATAGGAAAGAATACTTTAGCCATCAAAGAATAGACCATTCTTTAGATGGACACAACTTTCAATCCTGACCGTCCACTAAAGAGTCGAGAGTGTGATTTGACAAGGAAAATTGTGGTAAGAACTAAGAACGGCCAACATCAGGGCACTTTTTCTCTTTTTTTTTTCTTTTTGTTTTTTTTTCACTCCTTTTTGGAAGAGACGAGGCTTGATGACCCATGGGCCATGAGACAGACTTTGGTGAGCGAGTAACTCTGCTCTCACCACATCCCCGAAAAGCAGGCAACAGTGCCACGCGTCCCAAAAGTTTGAGAATGCATGTTAACTTTATTTTCAAAAATCTTTTGAACTTTACATACCTGGTTGCATTTAATTTTCTTATGTTTTCATCTAACTCTATTCAAAGAAAAGATACCAAGGAAAAAAAGTTATAGTAGGTTTGGTAGCAATTTTTAAAAATAGTTTTTTAAGATTTTACTTTAAAAATTGAATTTTTTTAAGAATATATTTTAATTATTATTTTTTATTTCGTGGGGATTATTTTTAATAAGAATTATAAAAACATGAAAAATTATTAAAAATAAAAGATCACAAATAAAAAATATCTTTTAAAAATAAAAAAACTCTTATTCTAAAAAACATAAAGAACTCATTTAAGAGACGGTTCAAGATAAAATCTTAATATTTTTTTTATGTAAATTGTAATAATTATTATATAAAAAGCATAAATTTCTCTTATGTTAATAAAATTATTATTAAAATTCGAGGTAGTGAATTTTTAATACCTTAATTTTATTAATTTTTTAAAAAATTATTATAAAATTATATTAATTTTCAAAATGGTTTTGAGTTGTTTTAAGTGTTTTTTACTACATTATGTCATGGATTTAGGCTTCTTCTAAATTAAATGAAAATGAAAGGTCGTTTGGAGCGGGGTGTGGCGATGAGGAGAAATAGTTAAAAATATAAAATATTTTAAAAACATTCATATTATATATTAATTTTTAATTTATTATTTCCCAAATGATGAAAGGTTTATTTAGAAACAAGTGACATATTGTAAAGAAAAATAACAAAGGAACAAAAAATTGCGGAATGGTTATATTCCTTTCATACCACATTTAACTAAATGGAAAGCAATAAAAATGAAATAGATAAAGCAGAGAGTCTGGTCCTAAAAAGCAACTTAAATATGTTTGGGAACATTGAAATTGTACAAGAGATGGAGACGGCTCACCGTCAGCTAAAGGCCAGGTGTCAACCAAGAGAGTAACTGCAGGTCCGATAAGGTGGGGCCCTCAGAGGAACGACCACGTGTCCTCCTCCACCCACCCATATCCGATGTGGGAAACTTAACTAGTGGCTTGTCAAAAAATAAATAAAACAGGGTGGTTCGTGGGTTCTTTGGTGAGGGCCGTTGGATGGAGCTTGCCTTCGAGATGTGGACCTGGTACGCAATGGGGGTAATAGTCATAGTTTCGGGGAGGAAAAACAAATGATGAAGAGAGAGAGCGAGAGACAGGTGTCCCACAGCTTGGTTGCTTTTGAGGTGTTTCAGAGCGACACGGCCCTCACCCTCACCTCACCTCACTCCCATTCAATATGAAAGGATGTGTTATGCTGAGTCTCTCTCTTCACATCAATTTCGAATCTTGATGCTCTCCTTTATGGCTTTATCTCATCATTTTCCCTTCCAAATTACATGATTATTGAGCCAATGTACCGTACATCAATATTTAAAATAAAAATTTATTTTAAATTTTTTATATAAATAATAATGGATTAGAAAATGTTATTGAGTTGAACCATTTTTATGATTTTATTGATTTTTTTTTTTAATTTTTAAAATTTAAATTTAAAGAAATATGACCTAATTTAAAAGGTAGGTTTATTTTTATGTAGAGTTAAATAAATGAAGTATGAAATGCATTTAAGTGGCAATTTATGAGAAGGTTTGACAAATGAAAAGATAGAGTCAACTAAAGGTACAACATCACGAGTTAGAAAAACGTGTCAGTGGGAAAGGCAGCATCATCCTCCATGTGTGCTAGGAACAGAGTAGAGTTCTAGTAGAGGGAGGAAAGGCCACGTGGATGATGTTGAATGAATGGATGATGGGATCATGGGAATGCATATAGGGATGCAATCATGATGTGGGAAAAGAGTGTGATGGGATGCATAGTATGTAATGATGCGGGAAGGAATATGGTTCTTGAGGAATATAAGCGTTGGAAGGATGGTGGAAAGAGCTGTTTTCATCTGTAGCAGAGGGAGAAATTGATATCGAAAGAAAGAGAGAGAGGGAGAGATGAGGAAGGAGGTGAAGGAGACAACCAGCTTCAAGAGTGAAGATGGTTCGGGAGCTTTAAACGGTGTTTCTGATGATTTAAACTATCGCTCTCGATTTTCTTCTCTCTTGGCCTCCACACACCGTGATTTTCTGCTCTCTCCCACCGGACAACAGGTCCTCCCTCTCCCTCTTTCTCCATTATCATACACATACATGTTTAATTCTCTTGATGATCTTCAACCTTTTTTTTATTTTTTTATTTATTTTTAATTCATTGAGTATTTTTTTTAAAAACCCAAATATTGGGAATACCAACTCGTTCTTCCAAAGAAAAATAGTATAGCCTTCGGTTTTGGGCGGGATGGATGGGAAGAATCCTCAGTTCTGATACGGGTGGTCGGAAACAGTACGGATTTGTTGATTAGAGTCTAGTGATTTTGTTAACACCATCAACCGGCATATACTTTGAACTTGACCAAACATCTTGTATTTCATGTGGTGAATGTTTTAAGGGAATTGAATGCGAAGTTGATGTTGGGTTCACCATACTTGATTTCGGTTGGGTCCCTTTTGCGGAACTTGCCTCTCCTCAATCCTGTCGTCTTATTATTTATTTGTTTGTGTGTTCTGGTCGATCCATTGAGTTTTTGACGTATCAAGCATATCGAGATTTGATAAAAACATATGATCAAGAATCATTAGAACTAAACTGCCTTATACGGGACTTGAAAATTTTATTTTCCTTCACCCTCCGACCCTTTACTTTCACTGCTATTTCGAGACAATTCTGTGCGATTCAGACATTGTTCACATGCTCACTTGTTATGAGTTATTGTACACCACAGATGCCCTTTGAATGGTTATTGTCCAAGGACAACCGAGCCAAGAGGACACGTGTAATCATCTGTCGATGACTTTAGCTTCACGATAAAGCTATAGGTACAGCTTAGCGCGGTGAAACATTCACACCTGTATGCCTATTCTGGTAGTATATCATTTTCAAAACAATTTGGGTATGAGTGTGCATTTGTGGTGACTCCATTGTTGGGTAGCTTGATGCTTGGTACGGATTAATGGGTGATTATGGAAGCATTGGATGTTTGTTTTTGCCTTTTGGCTCATGTTTATACCAAATCCAAAAAAAAAAAAGGTAACAAATGTGATCGTTTGGGGTGAATGGAACACAGAAAGGATAATGCTGAGTTGTTGAAAGGCCTTTTTCTTTGTTGCAGGTTAAAGTGTCGGAGCTGAATGACAAGGTTATTGGGCTTTACTTCTCAGCCAACTGGTACGCACCATGTAGGAAATTCACCCAAGTCCTGGCCGGCGCCTATGAGCAACTCAAGAGCTGTGGCGCTGGCTTTGAGATAGTGTTCGTATCGTCTGACGAAGATTCGGACGCTTTCGACAATTTTCGAGCGTGCATGCCATGGCTTGCAGTTCCGTTTTCTGATTTGGAGACAAAGAAAGCCTTGAACCGGAAGTTTGACATTGAAGGTATTCCTTGCTTAGTTATATTGCAACCTAATGATAATAAGGATGAAGCAACATTGCACGATGGGGTTGAACTCATTTATCGGTATGGGGTCAATGCATTTCCATTCACTAAAGTGAGGTTGGAGGAATTGCGTAAGGAAGAGAGGGAGAAGCATGAGAGCCAAACCCTACCCAATTTACTAACAAACCACAATAGAGACTTTCTCTTGGGTCGTCCCACAGCTAAACAGGTGAGTCCCCTACATTGCTCCACTCTAATCGACTTGGACCTCAACTGAGGCAACTCAATTTTAGGGTATAATCACTTGGGAAATTTACACAAACATGCTACTTTTTCCTTATCTGTCTAAAGGCAAAGTAGCAAGTTTGTGTTATACAGTGAAAATATCGTTTTCCATACATTTACTGTGATTTCACTGACTGGGCTTTGGCTATCTCAAGAACCTGGAAATCCCTGGAGTGGCTGGTCAATTGAACCATTATTTGCCACCAGTCCAGTGGTTCACGGGTCACATGACTAGAAATCAATTTGTTTGTCAGTACTTTGGTAAATTTTGGTGAAATGCAAGAACGTGATTAAAGAATATATAAGGAAAAAAGTACTCTTCTCTTCTGTTGAGAACCAGCCAATAAAGCTTACCAAGTCTCCCAGAGCTGTTTGGGAAAGGGTAAAAGTGGGACAGAATTTTAAGTGGGGTATATGAAAAATCTGTTTCCCATTTCTTTTTCTTTTTTTCCTTTTATTTTTTTATATTTTTTTTATTCTTTGGCATGTGAATATGAATGCATGGTAAATTATTGCATAGTAGGGATGGCTCATTGGTGGGTGACTTATGTGCAGGTGCCTATTTCTTCTTTAATAGGCAAGACAATCGGACTCTACTTCTCAGCTCAATGGTGTCTTCCAGGCGTGAAGTTCACTCCCAAACTGATTTCCATCTACCAGAAGATAAAGCAAACGCTGGTGGATGACAACGAGGAGGATTTCGAAATAGTTTTCGTGTCAAGTGACCGTGACCAACCTTCATTCGACTCCTACTTTGGCACCATGCCATGGCTAGCAGTGCCCTTTGGAGACCCAACCATCAAAACCCTCACCAAGTACTTCGATGTTCAGGGAATTCCCTGTTTGGTCATTCTGGGCCCGGACGGTAAAACCGTGACAAAGCAAGGGAGGTACCTTATAAATCTGTACCAAGAAAACGCCTACCCTTTCACCGAGGCTAAATTGGAGCTGCTAGAGAAGCAAATGGACGAAGAGGCTAAGAGCCTTCCTCGTTCGGAGTACCACGCAGGGCACCGCCACGAGCTCACTCTGGTGTCCGAAGGCACAGGAGGCGGACCCTTTATCTGCTGTGACTGCGACGAGCAAGGCTTGGGGTGGGCGTACCAATGCCTTGAATGTGGGTATGAGGTGCACCCCAAGTGCATGAGAGTTGTGGACCGTGGCTCCACTCTGGAAAGGTGATGGGGCTCTAGTTGTGCTGCTAATCAAATTGGGGGTGCTGTGCATTTGTGGCTGTGGGGTTCCTTTTGTTAATTATAATAGGTTTGGTTTCTCCGCTTTTCATCAACTGTGTGGGTTATAACTAGGAATGTTCCTTATACTGGCCTAATGGATGTCAATGAAAGCTGATGAAATGTTTAAAAATTACCCCTTCAATTAAAAAATATTATACTATGTAACAAAGCCTTATTCTTTCCCAATGTTACTCGATATTACCAGAGACTTTCTTTGGCATGGCTTGAGGGGCCACGGCAAATTATAACTGATCCTGCTCCAGGTTCCTCCTTCATTATCAGCAGTTATGGCAGATTCCTTGGACACATCACACACGAGCTGCTACTGGAAATAAAAATTTAAAAATTGGACAAGAACGCTTTTCTTTTTATTTATTTATTTTTTATTTTTAATCGGATACTTTTCTCCTTCATTATCCCTTCCGTTCCATTCAAGACTTGGGATAGAAGACAACTTTTTTTCAATTTATTAACAAAATTAAAAAAAATATATTAGTTTTCTATGGTAATAATATAAGGTTAGGTTTGATTTTTGAAAAAAATTTAAAGGAATATATAAGGGAAGGACATTCTTTTTCTTTTTTTTTTTCAAAAAAGTAATTTAGAGTAAATAAATTATTTTAAAATTATTATACTTATTTTTCATACAAAAATTAAATATTTAAAAATATGTAAGTTTATAATTTTTTATTTTCTTTGTTATTTTTAGTATTACACTTGTAAAATCATTTTTCTAAAACATTTTTTTTCTTGTGTTTTTTAAGAATCAAACATAGCATAAAGATTTTAAAATCTATGATTAGCTTAGGGGATAAGACATAAAAAATATGTACTATTTTATTTGGGTTATGTTCAGTTGTTGAAAAATTTAAGAGAAAAAATTAAGGAAATAAAATATAAAGGAAAAATAAAATGATAAATTAAAATAATAATAATAAATTTAAATTTAATAAATTATTTTTATACCATTTCTTTTAACACTTATTTTCCTACTTTGTATAAAGATGGAATAATTTTAAAATATATAAAAATTTTAATTATATTTTAAATTGTTTTATTTCGCATTTTTGGGAACTAAAACAGCCAAGTTTATTTTTAATATAGAATCATATAATTTAAAAATAATTGTCTTTTAACAAATTTTCGATCAAGACTTTCGAGTAAATGTTTCCAACAATTTTTTAAAATATATTATCAAAAGAGTATATAAGTAATTAATGATGGATAAATATTTAGAAAGTAAAATTAAGATAAAAAAAAAATTGCCATAGATGTTGCAAATTTGTAAATTAATATTTGTTGAGAAAATTTATTGAAAGGATTTGACTCATCAGAAAGGAAAAGGTTTTTTGTTTGAATTTTTTAATAACAAAATTTGATTATTTTATTACCTTAAAAATATTCAATTAAATAATGCTTATATATCACGTGATTTTAATGGAATATTATATGATAGTGACACCGTGAGTGGTTCAACAACGGTAATATCTTCTTTAAGGGAGAATTGTGTTTTGGGTCACATGGGTCAAAAAATTGACTAAAGATCCATATATCATGTATATTTAAGTCTAATATTCAAATAAAGTGTAAAAATTAAGTTGAAGGATATTATATTTCATTAATCCCTAAAATACCATTAACCCCTATATAGGTACATAATGAGTGTAAATTTTATTTTATTTTATTGTTTTTTTCCCTTTTTTATTCTCAATTAAGTATTACTCATTTTTAACTTTTTGTTTTGTTTTGTTTTTTTCTTTCCTTTTAAAGATATTTAATCTTTTTAGTCTTATTATAAGCAAGGATAAAAAAATTTCATATAAAATTTAATGGATAATCAATGAATGAAATTTAATTCTTTTTATTATTTTCATATAAAAAATAGTAGTAAACAAGGTTTTCAATTTTTATTTTTAAAAATAATTTTCATTTTTTAATTAAATGTTTTTTCAAAAAATAAAAAATATAAATCATATTACCATTTTAGAAAGTATTTTTTAAAATAGTTTTTTGAACGTAGTTTTTCTTTATTTATAAATTAAAATAAAAAATAATATTGATTTTCAATTATTTATAAATTTTTTTTTTATAAAACAATAAAAAATCCAAATTGTTAAAATAAAATTATTACTGTTGCATCAATAGCGGTGCAATAAAGACCAAAAAAGTTTATATGAAATGTCAATGGGTATTTTGGTCTTTTAATATCTTATATCATTTCCATCAATTATGTAAATTATATGGACTAAACTTTAATTTTTGGACCCAAAACACAATTATCCCTTTCTTTTCTTTAATCTATCGAATAAAAATGAGAAGAATGTCATGAAGTAGTTTCAGTTTTCTACTAAACAATAATAATAATAATATATTTCAAATTTAAAAAGAAAAAAGAAAAATGTAATATTATGAAGATTTAATAAATAAATTATTTAGAATGTGTTTGGTTCCGGTGGTAGAGAAAAAAAAATGGTAAAAAAAATATTTTTTTTTTTATATTTTGTTTTACTAAAAAAATATGAAATAGTTAAATATAGTTAAAATTATTAAAAAAATGTATATATTTTAAAATTATTTTATCTATATATAGAAGAGTAAATTTTATGAAAAAAAAAGTTTAAAATAATATATAAAAATAATTTATTGGTTTTAAATCTATTTTTTATTTTCTTTCTAATTTTTTTCCCTCACGTTTTTCTTCGATTTTTTTAGAACCAATTATAACCTAATATTTTTGTACAAAAGTATGAAAATATATATTAAATAATAAAGGTTAAGCAAATGGGATATATCATAAATTTTTAATATATGGAGGAGTATTTTAGAGAATATATATTTACTAAGAATTATTAAATATTATTTAAATATTGAAAGTATTTATCATTATGTACAAATTAAAGAATTAACCAAATAAAATTTCAGTAAATAAATTATTTAATTTTTTTTTTACAATAATAGAATAATATATTGAGTTTAGAGAAATATGGCAATAAAATAATAAGTCACAAATAAATTTTTTAAAATTAATTGTAAAAAGAATAATGATATATATTAAAGAATTTGGCTATGTTTGGTTTTTAAAATTTTGAGGGAAAGTACAAGGGAAATAAAATAGAGAAAAAAAGTGGGAATAAAGAAAAATGAAGGCAAAAAAAAAATAGATTCAAAGTTAATAAATTGCTTTTACGTATTTCTTTAAATTTATTTTACTTATTTTTCATCATAATATAAATATTATATAATTCTAAAATACATAAATTTTTAACTAATCTTAATTTTATTTATTTACTTTTTTTGTATTTTTCACCGTGAAACCAAATACAAGAAAATCATTTTCTTTAACATTTTTTTTTTATTTTCTTAGTACTTTTCAAAACCAAACATAGCCTAAAGAAAAATGGAAAAAGAAAACTAATTGAACAAGACATATCAGAAATTTTCAATGCATGAAACAATATTTTAGATAAGAAAAATCCCATAATAACTGTAATTCTTTCCATTTTTTAAAGTAGTATAGAATATAATTGATGTAGTGATGTTTATCAAATGGGGAATCACGGCCTGATGGCATGGGATTGGACTAAACACAGCCCAAACCCAGTATGTCATACGCTTTTGGGCTGCTTAGAAGCCCAAATAAAACAAAGGTTAATTTTGGAATTAAAATATTTGACCTAACATTTTTTCCATCCTACCAGAATTCTGTCTGATGCATATAATTGTCATTTCCTTCCAGCCTAAGCAAGTTTTTTCGTTCCTTGAAATAAAAAAGGATTCGTTAGCAATTATTTTCCGTTAAGTCAAGGTGAATTTGTATGAATTAGGCTACACTCATCCAATTGATGGGTTAGTAATTAGTGCACGATTAACAATTCTTGTTTTTTTTTTTATCACTATTTTTATTTGAATTTAATATGTATTTTCAATTATTTTGATTAAAATTGGTATTGTATATTATCTAAATTTCATTTTTAGTTAGTATAATTTTGCAATTATTCAAATTTTGGATAAATTTAATTCTACCAGACAACACGCGTCCCCTGAAATCTCATATTTGGACCACTATTTAAAAAAGAATTCGGAAAAAGGGCCCGGCAAGACAAAGGAAGGAAATGCCAAACGATTTGATGAACCCATGGGAGCCACGTGAATGATGGATCACTCGCTAATGCCAAGCTATCACAATCGCAAAAGCTTTAGTGGAGCTTCTCGGAAGTTTCCTTCTGTCACGTGTTTGGTCCACGTCCATATTTCTAAATGATTTTTCAGTGTACACGAAAAGGGAAGTTGGTTTTCATGCCTTTTTTTAATTTGTTATAAAATTAGATTTTATTGTATAAGCTGAGAAGATAAAAATGTAAAGAGAAGTAAAAAAATATGACTATCGATTATCACTCAATATTTGTTTTTTTCAATTAATAATGTTGGCTGTCCTAATCATATCTTTTATATTGCCCTCCTATTTTGGATCCGAGTTTCCACTTCCTTACTGAGTCAAAACGTAATCTTTCCTTCAAAACTGAAAAAATATTTGCTTTTTTTTTTCCTCTTCTGTTTGGATATTTTTCTGCTGAACCAGCTATATATTTATAAGTATGAATAGGCCCACTAATATAAGATCAACTCTTTCTAAAATTTATTAATAATACCAACAAAAGAGAACCACAAACATTAACGTATGTGTTATGGTGGATTTAAAAAATGTTTTTAGTTTAAAACATAAAAAATGAGATATTTGACAAATTTTAGGAAATATCTTTAAAAAAATATTTATATTAAAAATCATTAACAGAGTTTTATGAAAAATAACTTGATAAACAACTTTTCTAAATACATTTTACTTTTATTAAAAACATTTTATGTAGAAATATTATCAAACATATTTTTAAGAGTTTGTTTGATGATGATTCTAAAAAACACTTTTAATATCTTTAATATTTGAAATTTTTTATTATTCAAATGTTAGAAAACATTTTTAGTTTTTTTAACACTTGAATTTTTTTTTTAAATATTAAAAATATTAGAAACATTTTTCAAAATCACTGTTCAATGCACTCTTAGAATCCGTTTGATAGTAATATAAAAATCATTTATAACATTTCTAACATTTTAATTTTTTTTATCATTTCAATGTTAAAAATATTATAAATACTTCCTAAAATTACTGTCAAATGCATTAAAATGCGTTTGAGAGTGATTTTATAAAGTGTTTCTAAAATTTATAACACTTAAATGATAAAAAAATTTGAAGTATTATAAATATTAAAAACGTTTCCTAAAATCACTATCAAATAGAATCTTACAATGCATTTTACGGTATTTTTACTCAACGGTGTTTTTACTCAAAAGTGTTGTTAGTGGTGTGTTTTTTTTATAAGTATTTTTAGATGACTATAAAAATTGTGGATTTATTTATTTACCTTTTTATAAATTATTTTTAAAATTTAATAATTTTTAAATTCTTAATTTTTTTTAAGACAAACATAAATGAATTCTTGCATTTGGTATAAAATTATTACTATTAAAAAAAATTAAGACTAGATTTTTTATTTTTAAAAGTAATAAATAAAAATTTGTCCGGGTATTGTTTGAATACATTTTTTATTTTAAAAATAGAAAATCATATATAATAGGTAAGAAAACTATCCCAACATATTTTTAATGCATCTTTGGGACATAATTTTTAATTTAATTTTTTTTACATTGAAATTCTTATTTAAAATATAAGAATTTTTATATAAAAATTTGTATATATGTAGTGTATTTTTTTTAAAACTTTAAGGAGTTTCATAAATTTGAATTTTTTTAAGAATATTAAATAACTATTAAATAAGAATTACACTTTATAGTTTTTAAATTAATTGTGAACGGTAAGAAGCGGATAGAAGTGCAACGGATAGAATTGTAATTTTCTTCAATTTCACATTTGGCGTCCGCTGTACGCTCGTTCATCTCTCTTTGTCTGGTACGCTGCTCAGAAGATCTTAGCCTCCATTTTTCATATCCCTCCATCTTCATTTATTGTTTTAACGTTTTGTGTATAATTCTACAATAACTTCTCTTGGGGTCTTCTTCCACTCCTTTTTCCTCTACTCAATCGATCAATCTAATTGAATTCAAAACCCCGCCTTTGGATCGAGAAATCTTTCGTAAGAAGCTTGAAGTCATTTGGTGGATTTTCTACTAAATTTTTGATGTGCTTTACGAATGTTTTCCTTCTATTTTCCTTTTTCTTTTTCTTTGTCTTCATGCTCCGTTTGGTTTCCGAGAAAGTGTAGGAAAGGAAACAGAAAAGAAAGGAATAAAACTCGGAATCTTGGAACTTTGGTTCCGCCCTAGACCTGTGGGGAGATTCCGAGTTTCGTTTACTTTCCATGTGTTATCGGGAATTCGAAAGATCGGAAGAAAAGAGGTGTCTCTTTATTCTTTCTGTTGTAGAATTTTACGATCGTTATAAAAACAACGAAGCTCTGAAAATGATCTGTTGCGATTCTCAAGTAAATGGAGCAAAATTCATTTAGAGGAACTCACTTTTCATTAGACAAAAAATTCAGATTATTTTGCTGTAGTCTTATTGTATATATTGACAATGAGCAATTGCTTGTTATTTGTTGATGTTGTTTTTATTTTATTTTATTTTTAATAATTTTAATTTTGATTTTTACCTTTTATTTTAATTTTATGTTTACTCAGTTTGAACATGGGAGAGGCACAAAACATGCCAGATATGGAGGAAGGATCTCTACTCGTTGGAATGGGTGAGTACTCTGTTCTAAGTGTTTTCGTGAATTTTGAGTTGGATCTTTTATGTGCTGATGATTTGAAGTTGAATTTAAATTTTTTAGATTAAAATCAACTCAAAAATTTCTCAATACCAGCAAGATTTCAAATTCCACATATTTGGTATACCAAATCAAATCCTATTGATCAACCAATCGCAGGCTTGGACTTGGATTTATTATGTCAGATAGTTTGTGGTTCATGTACATGTACTCTTTCACCATTTAGTAGGAGAGTGTAGTAGTGTTAGGGTCTAGAAGAGTTCAACAGGTATTCTAATTGGTTTCTTCCTACTATGGCTTCTCATACATCTAATCAAATGTTCAAAATCTTAAATAGAGATTGTGAATGTGGAAAGGTTAATTAGCAGTCCCCACTGATATTAGAGAAATTGAATGATAGTTTCCCTTTGATCTGTTGGATTATTAGGAAATCTCTGGACAGAAAAGAACATGGAATTTTGAATGGTTATGTTAGTTTTCAAAGAAGAAAAATTTACCTCATTTAAGCCAACTAGTTGGTATTATGCACAGTTGAATGCAGTTTCTTTCTTTCTTTCTTTTTTCTTTTTCCTTCTTTCTTGGGAGTTTCAAATAATGGAATATCTAAAAATTTTAATTTGTTTGTTTTTTTACTTCATCCCGTCAACCAAGTAGGAAATTGAGTTAAATATATGTTGGATTAATAAAGGATCTTGAAAAGAAAGTAAGTCAAAGTATTGATTCTAGTGAAATAAAACGTTGAAAATGCATCATAGATTGCTTTATTTTTTAACCTTTTCTTCTGCATTGTATTTATAGTCAGGTTAGTGAATCACCTTTTATGATTATATATGCACCATAATTCAAGAAGGGCAATGAAATATATCTTCTCTCCTTTTTGCTATCAAGAAAAAGAAAAAAAAAAAAAAGAAAAAGAAAAATAATTTCTCCTTTCATTTTGATCAGGGTTTTTATCATTTATCTAATTGTGTTTAGTAATCGGGACTTCAAACATCACTCACAATTTTGCTGCTTAAAACGAAACTTTAGTAAATACTGATCAGGAGCATTTAAAATTGCAGAGTATAGAACTGTTTCTGGTGTAGCAGGGCCACTCGTTATTCTTGAGAAAGTCAAGGTAGATTTGCTTTTTTGTCATTTCTTCTTTCTTCTAATACAAAGTTTTTATTGGAGTATAGTGACACCTACACACTGAGATGATACTATAACTCTTAAACTGTTCAGGGTCCAAAATATCAGGAGATTGTCAATATTCGCCTTGGAGATGGCACAACGCGACGTGGTCAAGTCTTAGAAGTTGATGGGGAGAAAGCTGTTGTGCAGGTTTTTACCCTTTTACTGACACATGTTTGTGGTGTCTATATAGAGCTTGTTTTCCAATGCATCCTTTATTCTTGTTTTTTGACATTTCTAAAGCTTGTGCATGTACTTTTCTGATATTGAGTGATTCAATCATGGTCTCTAGGTGACTTATCAATTTAAGGCTCTTATATGTGAAATTTCTTTCTGGTTCCTTTCATGACTTGACCTTTTATGATGATATTTTTGGCTTCTCTACCTTTAATTTTTCTCTACAGTCTTCTCTAGGTCTCCAATCCTGGTTATCTTTTTTTTTTTGTGGAAAATAAGAATTAACAATTTATGAAGCATCTTAACTTACAATTCATAAATCTTTTTGTATAGGTCATTTTGGCCTTGTTCTAGATTGTAATCTATCCCCTTTTTTGCTTGCACAATTCCAGGGGGATGGCTCTGTTTGGAGAAATGGGTTTCTCTAATTACAGGCCTCAACCACCCCTCATTACCTCCTTCCCTTTTTAGCAAGTGAGCTGCTACCTTTTAAGTTTTAATCTTTAGATGGTATATAGTTAATAGTATATAATTTCTCTCTTATTTTAGCTTGATCATTTTCTGTTTTAATTTCCCCAGGTTTTTGAAGGCACTTCTGGAATTGACAACAAATACACAACCGTGCAATTTACTGGGGAGGTATAAAGCCTTTTCTTTCTTTTAGTGTTTTGCAATTTGTGTGGAATATTCTGCTTGGTCCTTAAACCGGATACAGAGCTGGATAAGTGAAACTTGCATATGGTCACAATTAAAGAATGAAATAACTGTTAAACCGGTACAGCCAAACTGCTGAATTGATACATGAATTGTTGATACACTTGGATTCATGGCCACAAGCAACATCGATGATTAAGAATGTATCATTGTGTTTTAGACAGTCAAGTGTTAATCCTTGTGGACAAGAAAACCTTTCTCATCATTTTTCTTGTTTCATTTTAATATATTTTTACTTATGAAGTGTGGTTATTGCTGCAGAGGCCTTTTGTAGTAGAATCTCCCTGTTAGCTTTAGTGCCTGATGAAAATAGTAGTCCCAAAGTTGTTCTATGTTTACCTTTCAAAAGCAAAGGACAAATGACCTTCATATTTTAAATTTGTTTGGCTCAATTTTTCTTCTTAGAGATTTTTCCTGGTACACATGCAAAATAATATGCATACATTCATTCATTGATATGCATCTCTCTCTCTCTACAAGAGCCTTTCTCTTTACTTTTAACCTCCTCAGTTTGTCTGAATATTTTGGCAATGAAATGTTTGTCTGGTTGAATATTTTGTTGTGCAGGTTTTGAAAACACCTGTATCACTGGATATGCTTGGCCGCATTTTTAATGGTTCTGGAAAACCCATTGATAATGGCCCCCCAATTCTGCCAGAGGCTTACCTAGATATTTCTGGTCAGTAATGCTAGGAAGATAATGATTTATTACCAAAAGCTAGGGAAAAGATTTTATGTTATCTGGATATATAATAAACTCTTCCTTGTCTTTCATAGGAAGTTCTATCAACCCCAGTGAGAGAACCTATCCTGAAGAGATGATACAAACAGGGATTTCTACTATTGATGTCATGAACTCCATTGCTCGAGGTCAAAAGATCCCTCTTTTTTCTGCTGCTGGTCTTCCTCATAATGAAATAGCTGCACAAATCTGTCGTCAGGCTGGTCTTGTAAAGCGGTTGGAAAAATCTGGAAATCTCCTAGAGGTACTAGTTTTTGCATATTTTACTTTCTGGAATTCATTGCATTTGGCAATGTAAAAGTAATAAGATGTCTCTTTGGAATTGAATTGTTATTGATAAGAAGTAACATACTAATTAAGTGTCCATTTGGAATATTTGGGTACACTTTATTATTTTTTGTTTTTAAAATTAGAAACTTCTATATAAAAATATAACATCTTATAAAAAAAAAGTATTGATTTACCGTATATCTGTTAAATTACTTAAATTTTTTTTTTTTCATTCTTTAATTTTTTTAAACAGTTTTTAAAATCATTACTTTTTTAATGTAAAACCTATAAGAATTCTTGTATCTTATATAAAAGTTACTACTATTTTTTTATTTTGGAGATAGAAAACAGGAAGTGTATCCAAACGCACGCTAAGTTTTCAGTTTCTGTATAGTGAAGTGACAACCATTCATAACCTATCCAAATGCCTCCATGCCAACGCAAGATTGTCTCTTGGTTGAATGCTCTTCCATGGGATATTATGTTTAAGAAATTATGTGATTAGATTGCAAATTCAATCATGTGAATTACAAAATCTAATGTGAGCTCAAAAGAATTCAATGGCATTTTCTATATGATTTCTCTCTCTTTGCTCTATTAAAGTTCACTTTGTTAGTGCACCGTTCATTTCTGTCCTACCCTTTGTCCACTTCTGTTTTATATTTTTCTTTTATCTGATTAAAATATGTAATTCTCATATTATTTGCCTTGAGTTTATAGGATGAGGTAGAGGACAATTTCGCCATCGTCTTTGCTGCTATGGGAGTAAACATGGAAACAGCACAATTTTTTAAGCGTGATTTTGAGGAAAATGGATCCATGGAGAGAGTGACCCTTTTCCTAAACTTGGTATCAATTAATAATTTAATCTCTTATCCTAATTATGTTGTTTAGGATGATCTCTCTCATTTCATTTAGGTGGAAGGGTGTTTTTTTTCTTTTAATATTTGTAATGATGTGGCTCTTTTGCACAGGCCAATGATCCCACCATAGAACGCATTATCACTCCTCGAATTGCTCTCACAACTGCAGAATATTTGGCTTATGAGTGTGGGAAGCATGTTCTAGTTATATTAACAGATATGAGTTCTTATGCAGATGCTCTTCGTGAGGTAATAAATTCTCTGCTATTGAATTTTCAGGGTCTATAGCATAGTTCTTATTATTACCGTACTTTACTAATATAACAAACAGATAGTCGTTAGTTTGATAGATTTTATTTAACTTTGTGACTCTGACTACCGTATGTAACAGTAATACCTTAAGAAGTTTTTAAACGTCACTCTTTTCATAAACTTAAATTTTAGTCTTCATAGGTTTTAAAATCATACGGATAATCGAATTTCTATTGCACCATTCCCACACTTACTTTCACCTACTTGACTGGAAATGTCTGTTTTGACTGCAGGTATCTGCAGCCCGGGAGGAAGTACCTGGAAGGCGTGGGTATCCTGGGTATATGTATACTGATCTTGCAACAATTTATGAGCGTGCTGGACGTATAGAAGGGCGAAAAGGCTCCATCACACAAATTCCTATTTTAACCATGCCTAATGATGGTAATGTTAGCATTTTCAGGATGTCTGGCTATTCTTCCCTGCACATCAGTTCTTGTAATAGTGAACAGACATTACCTGAAACCAATTATTTTTTGTCCACCAGATATTACGCATCCAACTCCAGATCTTACTGGTTATATTACTGAGGGCCAGATATACATTGATAGGCAACTCCACAACCGGCAGGTGAGTTGAAACCAAACTCTTTCTTCATGTTAAAATACATATTTGTCATCTCTCATGGCATATGCACTTTTCTCCTGACTACGTGGAGTTTGCTAGTTTTATGTCTATGTAATGTACCACTTTTTCCCAAATCCTGACTTCTAATATTTTACTAGAATTGACATTCTGTACCTGGTAAAAAATAGATGCACCTCCCCTTCCTTGCCGCATAATTGTGTCGTCAAGTTTTCTATGATAGATGTTGATGGAGCATGAAAGCTAGATGGTAAAATATGACTTGTGATCTGATCCCTAATAGCTGCCTATGAGCTTTGTTGGTGGTGTCCTTGATGTTTGTGTGCCCTTTATGCGGAAGATGCATGGAGATTCGTCCTTTTTATGGTCAAGTTAGAATAATTTTTGTTCCATTGACTGATCAAATCAGAGTTATACCAGCTATTATATGAACAATATGGAGTTATCCTTAAAGCATGAACATTTCATAATCCCAAAATGATAACTAAAGCAATATATTTACAAAGGGGTAAAGCAATATACTTCAGTTAGTTGATTGGTATCTAATGTTTCCAAAGATGTTGCAGAAACTGGCTTCTCTCTGTGGTTTGGAGCATTTCTAATGCAGGCTTCTGTGCAATAGATTTAAATCCTTGAGTTTTTGTGAATCTCTATGAGGTTTAACTTTGTTACAAGGGAGGGGTATGTTTAGTGATTGTCCTTTTTGTTTGTGGAACAGATATACCCACCTATTAATGTTCTTCCATCACTCTCTCGACTAATGAAGGTAAGACTTTTGCAGTGGAGCTGCCCCCTTACACATAGAGAGTACCTAGTTGCTGATTGGAAAGGTGCATGGTTTTAACTTTCAAGGAGTTAAAAGTAATCTTTATTATTGGTGATGGATTTGCAGAGTGCCATTGGTGAGGGAATGACTCGTCGAGACCATGCTGATGTGTCCAACCAGGTAAGATTCAGAAGGCTTAAGTGTGTTTTTAATTTTCTCCATTATATTGCTTTAAGGCCTCCTAACCGACCCTGTTGATTTTTCACCTTCAGCTATATGCGAATTATGCTATTGGAAAGGATGTCCAGGCAATGAAAGCTGTGGTCGGAGAGGAAGCACTCTCTTCTGAGGATCTGGTATCTCTCTTTCTCTCTCCTCCTTTCTGTAGAAACTATGTGTTTGTTTTTTCACATCTTTCTCTAGCAATAATTTCTCATAGATTAAAATCACAAAGTATTAACCTGGGGTTGGGTTGTCTAAAATTCAGCTTTATCTGGAGTTCCTAGACAAATTCGAGAGGAAATTTGTGGCTCAAGGGGCTTATGATACCCGCAACATCTTCCAGTCACTAGATTTGGCGTGGACATTACTCCGCATCTTCCCCCGTGAGCTTCTCCACCGTATACCTGCAAAGACACTGGACCAGTACTACAGTCGTGATGCAGCAAACTGATAAAAAAGGCAAGCCTCTGTATGCCCTCTTCTCATCTCAAATTCAGCATGAGTTGCCCAGTCAATACTTTGCCTGGGCCGCGGGACTCTCATCTCAAGTGTAGTAAGTCTAGCCGTTTGTTGAGTTATTAAAGTTATGAAAATTCTTTGATCCATCTAGCTTTTGTGTGAACTGTATGTTCTTGTCATTTCCCGAGTTGGTTATGCTTCAAAACTGGCTTCGGCAGCTGAACTTGAAGTGTTGGAAACAGAGGGATTTTTAATATCAGCCCGTCTCAGCCCATGCAGTGTTTAAACTATGGTGGTTATTTATTATTAGTTTTGTAATCCATGGAAGAGTCATTTCATGTTTAAAGATTAAAGACGAGTTTTATGAAGCTAATAAAAAATAAAATTTTTATCCTACATGAACCTGTAAGATTATTTTTAATCTTCAGAACAAATCATTCAGAAGTTGAGAGTTTGTTTCCATTCTCTCAGTTACTTCCCAATTGCTTGTATGTTCTAATCATCCCAAATTCATCCCAGAAGCTTCAAATTCTCAGTCCATATCACGTGGAGTCCACCCATGCTACGAGTCTGGGACTAACCTGGCACGGTACTTTCTATTTTGTTTTATTTCTTTCCTTTTATTTATAATATAAACCAACTTTGGCCATTTTTTTCTTCTTCTGATACTTTGGTTCCTTTTTATTATACTCAAGTCTCATTGTTTTATACTTTTTTTTTTTGTTGAGATTTAAACTTACATCTCAACAGTTGGCATTAAAAGTTCAATGAGATAGTGAATTGGTATATAGAATTCTTTTTAGAAGATATGATAATGTGGGAGAGAGAGGCACAGTGAAATCAACTTATATGGTGGTGGTGTAATTGTATAAAGATTAAATTGTACTTATCAAAATATTTAGCTCAACTTTAAAATGTGGGAGGTTGCTTTTGCAATTTCAAGGGAATTTTGTCCCTTTTAATCGGTTCGCCTTTCCCTATAGGTTGTAACCTTTTCTTTGTTAGACTCTTGTAATGATGGATATGAGAAGGGTCCCCCTCTCCCTTGTCAAAGCTTTTAGTTATCCGTGAATCAGAACTCCTTTTGCTTGTGGGCTGGTAGCTCGAAAGCGAGTTTTTAGTTTTTGATCGTCAAGAAATAAAGGTGTGATTAATCCCTTTTATTAAAGTATTTTGCAAATAAAAATTGTTATTGTATGAGTTTTTGAACTTGAATAGCATTTTTCAGGACTATATCAAGTAATCTTATCTAATTTGGATCAAATTTGAATGATGATTAAAAATAAAATATGTCGAATGTGATTAAATATGAAAAATATAATAAGATAAATTAAACCCTAATTAGCTAATATTGAAACTTTTAAATGGGAGATTAAAAGAAAAATAATTAGACATGCATTAATTTGGGTGTTGAGTTTCCGATGGAAAGAGTGAATAAATATTCTTTGGTTTATATAGGGTTTTACATGCATTGATTTCGAGGGAGTCAGTTCCCAAAACAAAAAAAGAGGAAAAAAAGAAGAAAAAATCATTTTCCTAAAATAAATACAACTTAAAAATGCTTTTACTTTTCCAATTAAAGACCGACCAATCAGCTTATTCTTTTTTCCCAAGCAGACCCTTCTTTTTTCGGTTGAACCATCACATTTAAATGCCCAAATTATCCCTCTAAGATCCCACACTTCCCATCCCAAAACACTGATAAATGTTATCGGGCAGTGGGCTTGTAGGAATTTCACAAAGCCCCTGCCATAAAATCAAACAAAACGGTCACATGAAACTTTACAGTTTGCACAACTTGGCTGGATATACGAGTCTTGAACCGATCCCTGTCTCTCTCTGGCTCTCTCTGGCGAAGCGTACATGAACAAAAAGGGGAGAAGAGAATCAAGAGATACTGAGGACAATCCAAAGAAGCAAAGAAAAGCACCAGAAAAAGCAGCTGAAGCAACCAAAAGCTTCGAAGCAACAGCTTCATCGGACTCTTAAAAGCAAAACCCAAAACCCAAACCCATCATCCAAGACCGCCTCTGTAGGCTGGAACGCTCAAACCAAAAGTCTCTCGAAATGGGTTTCTGCTTCTCCAGACCTCGTGATATCCCAATCTCTTCTTCTTCCTCCTCTGATGGTGATTTTACTAATCATCACTACCAACCCATACCCATTTCTTCCTCCAAAGAGTCATTGGACATCCCACCTCCTCTTTCAATGTCTGTGCCTAAACCACCCACATCTTCACAAATTGGAACCGTTCTAGGCAGACCATTATGTGAAATAACCTCGATTTATGATATTGGTAAAGAACTGGGGAGGGGTCAGTTTGGGATCACCTATCTCTGTACTGAGAAGTCCACTGGTTTGAAGTACGCTTGTAAGTCAATATCCAAGCGGAAGCTTAAGAGTGGGAAGGATATTGAGGATGTTAAGAGGGAGATTTTGATTCTAGAGCACCTCACTGGACAACCCAATATAGTAGAGTTCAAGGGTGCTTATGAGGACAAGCAGAATCTGCATTTAGTGATGGAGTTGTGTTCTGGGGGTGAGCTTTTTGATCGGATTACAGCGAAAGGTAGTTATTCCGAGCGAGAAGCGGCAGATATCTGTAGACAGATTGTGACCGTGGTTCATGTTTGTCATTTTATGGGAGTGATGCATAGGGACTTGAAGCCTGAGAATTTCTTGATGGTGAGCCGGGAGGAGAATTCCCCGTTGAAAGCCACAGATTTTGGGCTCTCTGTCTTCATAGAGGACAATGAAGGTCAGTTGTGTTTTCAAGCTTCTTTATTTTGTATGAACTAGTTTTCTATTTGGATCATTGAATTTATCTTACCACTATTGTACTATTGAATTTTGCTGGAGCATTTTGTCTAAATTTGAACAGTGTTTGAATTCTTTTCCACTTATACATCATTGCCTTGTAGCAAACTTTCTTGTTTTGGATTAACTTTGAATGAGTTCATTGAATGGACTTGGTTTTGTGTTTTTTGGCTGGCTGATGACCAAATTAATGCCAAAAAGAAAAAGAAAAGAGTACTCAGAATCTTAATTACAAGCCCACTAGACCAGAATAAATTCTACTGTTATTACTTGTGTGAATTTTGAGAACCCAATAAGGGTAGCTCGGATCAGGGACAGTGAAGAATGACACCCATGAGGATAATCCAAATAGAAAACCAAAGAAATGAAGATAGTGAACTGTAGGAGCCTGCGGTATAGAAATAGATATGAAACCCTTCAACCTAATCCCTATGATGGGACCTAAAGGCTGTTCTCCTTCTCATGCCTTAATACAAATCCGCTGCTTTCAGGAAATATCAAGAACAGATTTAAAAACCTCACCAATCCCAGTTCCTTATTCAATTCATGACCTAGAAAGGAGGACCAGCTTGGGGTTGCTCATGTTTGTATTGGGAAGCTGACTGGGTTGAAGTATGCATATAAAGTCTGTTGCAGCCATGAACTCTTTTATTGTATTAAAGCTGAAGGGAGATGTTAAGAAAGGAAAGCAGCCCCAATATATAGGAATTATGAATATGGTTCATGTGTGTCATTTCATGAGGGTGATGCATTGGAATTCTTCTTCTGAACTTGTGCATTTATGGTTCTGCTAGTGGTATCTTCCATCTTTGTTCGCTCTCTATTTATGCATTTATGGTATTGCTTTGGTTTCTTCCGTCTCTGTTTGCTCTCTATCAAATCCTGCAATTTTACTGATTTCTTTGCTGTACCAGAAATCTCATGTCTTCTTATTCTTCTTCTTTTTTTGAAATTCTGCAATCTTACTGATTTCTCTGCTGCACCTGAAATCTCACATGGATTATGAAGAGAGACATATATGCCAAACATTAACAACTCTAGCTCTTACTGATTTCTTTGCAGTGCCAGAAATCTCAATTCTTCTTCTTCTTCCTTCTTCTTCTTTTGAAATTATTCAATTTTACTGATTCCTTCGCCCGACCAGAAATCTCACATGGATCATGAAGACTGAAGAGAGACATACATGCCAAAAATTAACAATTCTAGCTCTTACAGGAATTTCTCCAGAGACCCCATGAGTCAGAATGGCCAATTTGAATAAGAAGGGAGAAACCAACCTAGTCTATCATTCTTTTGTGGTACATAAAAGTGACTTGCCATGTCATGTCTTGCCTATTTGACACCCATGAAACATATCATACTATTATGCTGACTATGGAAACACCCTCATATTCCATTATATTCAGTTCTTCAAGCCATAACATTGCAATATGTTATTACTTTCACCATACTGATGCCTTTATCATGCCAACAAATTGGCAGTCGAAATTGTTGTATTCCTTGTTCATATGATGAAGATATTGGTGAGCACCATGTATAATGGCTAGGGTGCTTATATCTCATGAAAATCAGTTACTAGGAACTAGGTAGATTGTACAAAATCTCCTGAACAATCCTGACAATTGGCTCAGTAACCCAAAGTGGATCTGTTGTTTAAAGAGGGTGCGATGACTAATTGCCAGCTGCTTGATGAGCCAGCTCCTTAATCGTGGGTATACAAGAAACTCACTCTGCAAAACTGAGAGGGATTTACATCTGTGGAGCGTCACTAAGATTGGGAAGAGAATGCTTTACAGTGTTCTGTCTTATTCACCAAGGTGGCATTACCAAGCATTTCTTGTTTATTTCCCAAGAATGCTTTACAGTGTTCTGTCTTATTCACCAAGGTGGCATTACCAAGCATTTCTTGTTTATTCAGCTAGCTTTTCTGACTTTCTCCCTGGCAGTCTAATTCTAATTGTGAGAGCTCTTGGCTACATTTTTTTTGGAAAGGTAAGGTGAGCATTTTTGTCCTGCTACTACGTAGCATCCACCAAAGAAAAGATGTTTGCCTTCTCTATCAGTCATTCACTGAATTAATGAAATCTCATGTCTTAAAGAAAAAAAAATGAGAGAGAGAGAGTATCCATGACATTAGATCCACCTAAGGTATTGTAGTATGAGCAAGTGGTTTCTTGCTTGTACATTTACATAGTCTCTATTTTGGTAATTAGCGCATTTGAACCTTACATGTTTATGTCAGCTTAATAAATCATGCTCCTCATTTTGTTGTCCTGAACTTAATGCATAAATGTTTTTCCAGTGTACAAGGATGTTGTTGGAAGTGCATACTATGTGGCTCCAGAGGTGCTGCGACGGAGCTATGGGAAAGAAATTGATGTCTGGAGTGCTGGAGTCATTTTATATATTCTTCTAAGTGGGGTGCCTCCATTTTGGGGTGGTAAGTGAATTTCGTTTGTGCTTTAGGTGGCATCCCTATGAGAAATTCATGATTTCTCATGTGGAAAATCTATAAATTATGGGTCAAGGTGACAGTCTATCACCAAAGTCAATTAATTGAGAACTTGCAAATAGTCAATTAATTACCGTCATGTGCCTTTGCTGGTTCAACTGCCAGTTGATCACAGCATGAGCATCATTTTGTGGATGCTGTTTCTTCCATTTCACAAAGAAGCAGAGGTGTTATAGAAGTTTTGTATTTTAACCTTTTCAATGAGTTGAGTGATTATTTGTAATTAGGTGGTCCAAGTTCTGTTAGCTCTAAAACTAATCTCTTGCAGTCTCTGAAAAAATGTTTTTCATGCATGTGAATTCTAACCTGTAGATACACAAATTTCAATGCAGAGAATGAAAAAAGTATATTTGATGCGGTATTACAAGGCTACGTTGATTTTGACAGTGCACCATGGCCTTCTATATCTAGTTCTGCAAAGGATCTAATAAAAAAAATGTTAATGAAGGACCCTAAAAGACGGATCACTGCTTCTGATGCCCTCAGTAAGTATACAGTTATTTGTCAAAAATTCAGTAGGATTACCTTTTCTGATCAATGTCTCTTCCATGGTTACTTATTGGACATGACGTATTTCAGTTTGGTGTCAACTGGAGGGAATTTTTCAGGCAATATATGATTAGTGTGACTTGTGCCTGTGGCTTATCCAAGAAGAGTTTAGAGTACATTGTGTTGTGGGATTGAGTAAAAAAAGATATTCAGCTTCATTTTTTATTTAGAACAATATTTTATGTTCGGCTCACTAGTTGATGAACTAGCAATGTAACTGGCATTATGATAAATGAACCAGATCATCCATGGCTCAGAGAAGATGGTGAGGCGTCAGACAAACCTATTGATAGTGCTGTTCTAGTTAGGATGAAGCAATTCAGAGCAATGAACAAGTTGAAGAAACTTGCATTAAAGGTATAGTTCAAAACTTCTTGATATTTTTTTACAAATGTGTCCTAAACATGTTTGACTATCAAAACTACTCACCTTTTGCATTTTTTTGCTGTCCCATGAAGATGTTATTGTCTTTTTTTCTTCATACAATATTTGGAGGTAAAAAAAAAATTGATTATTAGAATGGAGTCATAAAAAGTCCAATTAATCATCACCCATAAGCTATAGTGAATCTCCACAAATCTCTCAAGTAATCTCATACGTGATGTTTATTGTACTAATTTCAAATACTTCAGAAAACTAATGGGTTGATACTAAGGCTATGTTTGGTAACTGTTTTTGAAAAACATTTTTTATAGAACAAATGTCTACTTTGAAACTTGAAATATTTTTAAGCTATTTTTTATATTTTTAAATATGTTTTAAAATTAACTTTTATATATAGTGTTTTATTTTTAATCAATCTCTATGTTCGTAAAATTATTTTTTAAAACAACCCTCATAAAACAATTAAAAACAACTAATTTTTTTTTTCTTAAAACACCCTAGTACTATTTAAAAAAAATGAAAATTGTTTTTTATTGTCTGAGTGTCAAACATAGTTTCCTATTTTTTGTTCTGGAGAACAAAAAACTATTTTCGAAAATAGTTACCAAACATGCCCTAAATTTCATGAACAAACACAACGCAACAGTTCCACTTTCATGATACATTTCACATCCTTGGTAAATTATTGATGAGTGTTTCTGGCTTAATGAAATTTTTGTTATGGCCTGTTGATTGTTATGGTTGGTTCCATGCCTTTTGTCTTTGGTAGATTGTCCTAAAAGGATACCAAAAGGGGAGATCTACCATGTTAATAAAACTTAAACTGATACTACTTCCTCTTTTATTGTCAACTTCATTTAGTTTCTGTTATTGTTTTCCCTGTAACTTTTATTTTGGATTGCCTGAAGGTAATTGCAGAAAACCTATCAGAAGAAGACATCAAAGGGTTGAAACAAATGTTTAACAACATGGACACTGATAGAAGTGGCACAATCACATTCGAAGAACTCAAAACTGGATTGTCTAGGCTGGGGTCCAAGCTTTCTGAGTTAGAAATAAAGCAGCTGATGGATGCTGTAAGTAATAGAATTCATGTCACTAGCATTGCTGTCGGTTCGATTATACAAGGAAAAGTGATTTATAAATCTCATTACTTCTTCCAGAGACAACCCACCCTTAAAAGCAGTTGCTAACTAGTCTATATTTTCTCTTGCCAGGTTGATGTTGATCAGAATGGGACTCTTGATTATACTGAATTCATTACTGCCACTATGCAGCGGCACCGACTAGAGAAAGAAGAGAACTTGTTCAAAGCTTTCCAGTTTTTTGACAAGGATGGTAGTGGGTGAGTAACAATGCTTCATTCTTATCCAAAATTCTAAGTATCAGATCGGTAATTAGTTCACTGAGAATACCTCTTAAACCTCTGATTTGTCTGGTTCGGCTTTTTGTTTGTTCTTATTTTTTGTCCAGGTTTATAACAAGAGAGGAGCTGAAGCAAGCCATGACCCAGTATGGAATGGGGGATGAAGCGACTATAGATGAAGTCATCGATGATGTGGATACTGATAAAGTAAGTTTAATCTTCTGTTGGATCCCAACTATCTTCTATGAGTTATTCTTTGTCTTTCACTGATCCTCAAAGATGAATCATAACTGGGTTTTTATCATATAGGATGGGAGAATTAATTATGAGGAGTTTGTGGCCATGATGAAAAAGGGACCACAAGATACCGAGTTGAAGCAGAGATAAGTTTAATTGCTTGGAAGTTGTATTTCATGGCAAAATAAGGAGCAGAAAGCTTTTATTTGGCTTTTCTAATTAATAAACTGCTCCAGAGCTTCCCTGCGGCTGTTCATATAAATTGCAGTAATCAAATTGTGGCAAATTGCAGTGATCAGATTGTGGTATATGTTTCTTGTTGCAAAAGCACACTTCACAGCTTGAGAAACCACCACCTTCTAAAAGGGAAAACAAACATTTTTGTTGCTATCCCAGAATCAAAGCATTCCGAATTTCCCGGAAATTTTGAGGAAAAAAAAATTATTTTAAAAGAAATGAAATATAATTAAAATATATTAAATATATATGTATTTATAAATTATTTAATATTTTGAACAGAGTTTTTAAATATATATTTGTTTTCTTAGTTTCATTTTCAACAATCTTTAAGATCATTGTAAAGGAACGGTGGGAAAATAAAAACATGAAAGCACCCTTCGGCCTTCGATCACCGGAAGAAGCAAACGGCAAAGGTGCAAGCAAAGGGGAACCAAATATCTAAAACGATGTCGTTTTAGGAGGGATTTCAAATCTACTTTTCAAAAGAACGCGTTTTGGTGGCCGTTGGACAGGGCGCCGGAATAGACCCTTCTGATTGTTGTTAATCACAAAATTACCCCTGCCGGACAAAAACAAACCACAAAAGGATGATCTCCTCAGTCCTCACTTTCAAAATTATTCCGTTTCTCACACTTCGCACTCCATGCTCCTCTCCCTCGAAACCCTAAATCGAGCTCTAGGGTTTTCAGAATATGCAGAGCTTGTTCTAGTTCTACCGACAAACATCATGACGCTCTCAAGGGACGGAGAGCCAATTTCGCCGGAGTTGGATTGGAGGAGACCGTCGTCGGTCTCGATTCCTAATCAGGAAAGCATTCGGTGGGGTCTTCTAATCGGTAATGGCCGGATTACTGACAAGATCGGCTTCAGGTTGGTGGAATCGTTTCGATTTATTTGGTTCCTATGAGAGATCGAGAAGGTCGCCGAATGTAGGTAGCAATGATGATTGATTTTTCGTTGTGAAGGGGCTTTGCATATAAAATTATGAATGCCGCATGGAAAAGCAAAGTGGAGATAAATTGGAATCTTGCATTTTGCTCGGTTCCCTTTAAGAGAAAATAAGAGGGGGAAAATTTTTCGAAGTTTCTTTTCCTCAGTTGTCTCCACAACCAAATAGAGGTTTTGTTGAAGTATTTCATTATTTTTCAAAAGGGAGAAGGGAAGAAAAAACTAAAAAGCACCTTAACTCAACTAGAGCTTTATCTAGCTATTTTGCATAGACGAGACAAAATTTTCAGTTTTTGAAAAGCAAAACAGACGAATAATAAAGCAAAAACTTCATTTTCTTTTGCTCTGCGTTCCTTTTCTTAGTTATCCTGGCAAATAAACAGAAATGTAGGATTTAGATAGTTTTTGATATTGGTTTGAGATGTAACATTGAATGCATCACTTTGTGACCTAGATGATCTCCATTTATTAAAGCTTAGTGGACTTAGATGGTGTATTTTAAAAAAAATAATGATTTGTTTTAAGGCTTCCTTATAAGTCAAGTAGAGTCTGGAATCATATTGAAATCTCCAGTTTATAGTTGCTAAGCTAAACAACAGAGGTTTCTTGTTGATAACAGCTCTGTATTTCTTTTTCAAAATTGGTGAAAAAGGCTTTGAACTTTTTGAGGTGCCCTTTTCCAGGGAATAGGCTGGAAACACCGGCTTCATCTAGTTGACCGAACTTTTTTTTTTCTTGATTCCATTTTTCACAGAAACAAGTGGAGTGTTAAATTCTGCATTGAATTTCTGACCTATAATTTCTGCCTGTTGACTTTGTGAGATATAAGCCTGTAATATGTTTTTCTGGTTCATAAGTTTGTGCCGTCTTTCTCAGCATTATAACTAAGCTAGGTGGATGGGGACTAGTGCATAACCAATTAATTATATACTCTGAGCTGGTTTCCCACATTGTTAGAGCAGGGGATAAGGATTTCATGATATCGAGTCATGGCTAATTTGAAGTGAGGAAGAAGATGTGATGAATGGGAAGTGAAGAAAGTGGGGGAGGAGGGGAAGGGGAAGAAGAGTTTAGGTCCTTGGGTAGCTGAGTGAAGGAAGAAGATAAGGGCATTATAGTAGTTCACTTGCCTTTTTTCTTTGTAAAAAAGAAAAGAACTAGGGGGTTTGAATGGATAAAGGTGGGATTCACTGTTCACATAGAACCCCCTAAAATCAAACAAAATGGTCACATGAAATTATACAATTGCCTTAGGTATGAGTTGTGAACTAACCCAAGTCTGTACATGAGCAAAAAGTGTGAAAAATATACCAATGTCAATCCAAGGAAGCAAAGAAAAGCACCAGAAAAAAGGTAGCAGAAGCAATCAAAAACTTCAAAGTAACAGCTTCATTAAGCTCTTAAAAACAAACCCATACCCATTACCCACCCAAAAATCCTGTGACTATCAAAACTCCTCAAATGGGTTTCAGCTTCTCCAAACCATGTGCCGCTCCAATCTCTTCATCCTCTTCTGATGAGGATGATTGTGTTCCCCATCACCACCAAGCAATGCCAATAAGTTCCTCCAAAGAATCCTTAGACATCCCACCTCCTCCTTCAAGGTCTTTGCCTAACCCACCTCATCTTTACATATTGGACCCATTCTAGGCAAGCCATTATGTGACATAACCTCAATTTATGGTCTTGACAAAGAACTTGGGAGGGATCAGTTTGGGATCACCTATCTCTGCGCTGAGAAGTCCACTGGTTTGAAATACACTAGTAAATATATCCATGCAAAAGCTTCAGAGTGAGAAGAATATTGAGGACATTAAAAGGGAGACTTCGATACTAGAGCACCTTGCAGAACAGCCCAATATAATAGAATTCAAGGGTGCTTATGAGGACAAGCAGAATCTGCATTTGGTGAATGAGTTGTGTTCTGGGGGTGAGCTTTTTGATCAAATTACAGCCAAAGGATCCAGAGTGAGAAGCAGCAAATATCTGCAGGCAGATTGTGAATGTGGTTCATGTGTGTCATTTTATAGGAGTGATGCATAGGAACTTGAAGCCTGAGAATTTCTTAATGGTGAGTCAAGGTGAAAATTCACTGTTGAAAGCCACGGATTTTGAACTCTCTGTCTTCATCGATCTTTCTCATGTTTTGGACTCTCTGTCTTCATAGATGAAGCTGAAGGTTAGTTGTTATTTTGAGCTTCTTTGTTTTGTGTTAATTTAGCTTTTTGTTTGAATCATTGAATTTATCTTTACATGTTATAAAAGTATGATGGACTTATGTACCATTGAATTTTGCTAGGGCATGTTGGCTAAATTTGAAAAATGTTTGAATTCTGTTCAACTTATATAGCATTGCTTTATAACAAAATTTTCTTTTTTCCCATGAACTTTGAATCAGTTTATTGTTTGGACTCTGTTTTGAGATTTTTGGCCACCTGATGACCAAATTAATGCCACAAAGAGAGAAAGAGAGAGAGAGAACAAGAACTTGGTATCTTGGTTACAATCCTATTAGACCAGTATAAATTCTAATCTTATCGGCTGGTATGAATTTTGAGTACCTGCCTATCTGATCATGGAAAATGTGCATATGGAATTGGAAGAATTTACAATGACGATAGCTTTGTATCAGGGGAAGGTGAAAAATGATACCCAGGACAATCTTAAGAGGAAAACCAAAGTATTGGTAGAAATGAAACATAGAAACCTTCCATATGCTCTGAAATAAATGCAAACCCATCAGCCAAACATTTGCAAAAGAACACCTGAACCTGTTGAAGCCAATCTCCACAGTGGGACCATCATTAAGCAAATCTCATGAAATGCTGGCTTCTCAGACCTTTATACTCATCATCCTCACGATTTTCAAGAGATATTAAAGAACAGGGTAACAAACTCCACCAAGCCCAGTTCAGTATTCTGGAATTCCCTGTTCAATTTTGGTAACATAACTTCAATTTATGACCTAGAGTTACGATAAAGGAGAGGTCAGCTTGTGGAAACTTATCTTTGTACTTTGAAGCTGACTGGGTTGAACCATGTGTATAGGTCTAAGGGTAAGCAAAAGTGTGAGAATCAAGAGGAAATTGAAATAATATGAAGGTATTTTTTATCCTCAAGCAACTAACAGAACAGCAGAATATTGGAATTTAAGGCTGCTTATGTGTCCTGGAAAAATCAACCTTTTGGTGATGGGAGCTCTATTCCAGCGGTGATCTTTCTTATAACTTATCAGATTAAAACAAAAGAGAGATGTTTGGAGAGGGAAGCAACCCCAATATGTTGGTAGATCATGAATGTGGTGGTTGTGTCATTTCATGGGGGATGCATATGAATTTTGGTTCTTCTTTCTTTTTTGTTTTGGTTTTTTATTTTTTTCCTTTTAATTTGGGCATTTATCGTACTTTTTGTTGTATTTGCCATCTTTTTTTCACTCTATCAAATTCTGCAATTTTTACTGATTTCTTTACTGTCCCAGAGATGTTGCATAAATTATGAAGAGAAACATTCATGCCAACTGTTAATAATCGTAGCTCTTAAAAGAATTTCTCTGGAGGCCCAAGTGCACATAGCCAAGTCAAAGATTCTTTTATGGTTGGCAAAACCATAAAAGTGACACTTTGTCATGTCTTGCCCATTGGGTGCCCATGAAACATTATACTGTTTTGGTGACCATGGAGACACCCTCATATTCCACTAAATGCCTTGCTTCAGACCATACCATATAATATATTGTATTACTTTTTCCATCTTGATACACTTATCATGCCATCAGATTGTCTGTAGTAATTGCTTCAAAGCCATCCTGACATTGCTTGGTCTTAATGACAAAGATTTTGGTAACTACCACGTATATATGGGCAAAAGGATGCTTATATCTCATGAAAATCAGTTAACGTGGACTAGGTAGATCATACAAGATCTCCTAAACATCCAAACAATTGGCCAAGTAACCCAAAATGGATATGTTGTTTGAAGAGTGTGTAATGGCTAATGGCCTGCTGCTTGGTGAGCCAGATCCTTTGCTGTGGGTATACAAGAAACTCACTCTCCAAAGCTGAAAGAGATTACAGCAATGAAATGCCCCCAAGGTTGGGAACAAAAGCTTGTGAATATTAGTCTCAATTGTTGTTTTAGAGTGGTATGTCTCCTCCCAAAGGCGGGACATTGCAAAGCAGGTGATCACTGTCTTGTCTATCATCCTAGCTTTTCTCCATGATAGTCAAATTCTAATTGTAAGAGCTCTTGGCTATGTTTTCTTTTTCTTT
This sequence comes from Vitis vinifera, assembly GCF_030704535.1. Classification (NCBI taxonomy): domain Eukaryota; kingdom Viridiplantae; phylum Streptophyta; class Magnoliopsida; order Vitales; family Vitaceae; genus Vitis; species Vitis vinifera. The sequence goes on along the minus strand of NC_081822.1, from coordinate 1,719,188 downwards.
TCAAAGGAAAAATTAGCTTTCTTGTCCTGCTAACAGGAGTCAAGTATATTGAGTTTCTTAAGCAGGTGAGTGAAGTTTTTATACAACATCCATCACCATCCTTGGGTGATTTTGTTTGCTGAGGCCAGCACAAATTTATGATCCTTGTAAGTTGCATCCACTGAAGAAAACATGTTTTCCTTCTCTGTTAGTCCTTCACTAAATTAAGGAGATCTCGAGTCTTAAAATAGAAAAAAAAAATTGAGAGAGAGAAAATATCCATGATATTGGGTCCACCTAATGTGTTGTAGTATGAGTAAGTTGTTTCTTGCCTGTGCATTAATATAATCTTTATTTTGTTATTGTCATGTTTGAACTTTGCATGTCGATGTCAGGTTAATAAAATATGCTCCTCATTATTGTCTGTTTCCTGAACTTAATGCTTGATTTTCCAGTGTACAGGGATGTTGTTGGAAGTGCAAATTATGTGGCTCCAGAGGTGTTGCGGCGGAACAATGGAAAAGAGATTGATGTCTGGAGTGCTGGAGTCATTTTATATGTTCTTCTAAGTGGGACACCTCCATTTTGGGGTGGTAAGTGAAATTCGTTCCATGGAGAAATTCGTAATTTCCATTGTGAAAAATCTAAAAATTATGGGTCATGTGGATCTTGGGACAGTCTATCAACAAAAGTGGTACCCCATTGAGAACTGGCAAATAGTCTTTTAATTACCATTCTGTACTTTTTTTCTGGTTCAACTCTTCTACGGTTTGCACAACTGCCAGCCAGTTGATCACAGCATGAGACATCATTTTGTGGGTGTTGTTTCTTCCATTTCACTAAGAAGCTGAAGTGTTAGTTCGCTTTTTTAATTTTTCAACGAGTTGAGTTATTATTTGTTATTAGGTGGTCTAAATTCTGTTAGCTCTAAAACTAATATCTTGCAGTCTTTGAAAAAAGTTATCATGCACATGAGTTTTGACCTGAAGATCAGCAAATCTCAATGCAGAGATGAAAAAAGTATATTTGATGCAATATTGCAAGGCTACATTGACTTTGAAAGTGCACCATGGCCTTCTACATCTGCTTCTGCAAAGGATCTAATCAAAAGAATGTTAATGAAGGACCCCAAAAAACGGATCACTGCTTGTGCAAAGAATGTTAATCTAATCAAAAGTTCGATCATCTATTGCATCCCAACCATCGTCTGCAAATTCTTTGTTTTCTTTCACTAGTCCTCAAAGGGTTTGTTGTATAGGATGGAAGAATTAGTTATGAAGAGTTCGTGGCTATGATGAAAAAGGGTACTTAAGATTGCCTAGTGGCTGCTATGAAGAGTTCAATTGATTAGTATATCTGTTGCAGGCAAACGATGTGCTTGTTCCTAATGTTAAGTGAACTGCTTCATTTCAGTTGTTATATGATTGCAATAATCAGAATGTAGGTTTTGTGTGCATGTATGTCATTTGGCAAAATTTGCCTTTCCATCTTTCTTTCTTTTTTTCTTGTGTAAAAGTACGCTTCAGATCCTACGAATGGCGAGTAGTTGTGGTGCCACACGGAATCAAAACACCCGCAAAGAATCAAAACCGGGGTTTTGTACTTTGTTCGATAGAAGAAATATCGGAGGGAAAATTTAAGAAAATAATATAATTATTCAAGTTGTTAATCTTATATAATATATCTATAATATAATTTGTAATATTTGATAATAAATTTAAAATATATATCACTTGAAAATACATTTTATACAAAAAAAATAAAAATAAAAATTAATTTAGATGAATTTAATGATATAAAATAATGATTCTATATATATGATTTTTAAAATATTTATAATTTTATATATTTAATTAATATAAAAAATATTAATAGAGACTCATTCAAAAATTATAATAATAATAATAATTTTTATATTTTCAACACTTGATTAAATCAAATTTGGATATAAGATAATTAAAATTAAATTATTTATCAAATTTAATTTTAATTTTTTTTTTTTTTTTTAAATGAGATAGAAAGTAAAGTATATATATATATATATATATATTTGTTAGCATGTAATTGAATAGAGAGCCACGATCCTGATGGCGACGGCCCTTTTTGCCCTACAAAAGAGTAGGGTTCAGAGTTCGACTTTTCGGGTGAAATATCGTCGTTTCCCGAAATTTTTAACCTTGAGAGTGGCGCGCTTTCTTAAAGGAAAAGACCCTTCATATTTTCGTTAATTACAGAATTGGCACAAGGACACGCTAAAACCGACCCAAATTAACCATAACGAATGATGAAGATTGAAGGATGATCTTCTCACTTAACTCCGCTTCTTTTTTCTCTATTTCCCACACTTCACAGTCTGCACTTCTCTTCCCTCGAAACCCTAAATCGTGCTCTAGGGTTTTCAGAATCCTTAGAGCTTGCTCTAATTCCACCGACGAACCTCTCGTATCTGTTTCCGGCCGGAGAACTAATTACGCAGGAGTTCGATTGGAGGAGACCGTTGTCGATGTCAATTCCGATTCAGGAAAGCTGAGGCTGGATTCTTGGATTTCTTCTCGCATAATCGGTATAAGTAGGGCTAGAGTGCAATCGAGCATTCGGTCGGGGCTTGTAAGCGTTAATGACAGGATTGTCGATAAGGTAAGCTTCATTCTGGTGGAATATATTGTGATATGTACGTGTTAACGAAAGTTGGCTTTCTTTTTCAAGGAGCTTAAGCTCATGCCGCATTGAAAAGAAAAGAAAAACGAACTGGAACCTTGTAATGTGCGTGGCTTGGTTCAGGAGAAATTGAAAGAGGGAAAATGTTTTCCAAATTTCTTTTCTTCAGTTTTCTCGACAACCAGAGGGTACTGTTTTGAAACGTAATAATTTTGAAGCCATGATGTTTCTTTGTTTTCAAAACAGAAGATGAAAAAAACACCTTATCTCAACTAAGCATACTTTTTATCTTAGTTGAGACAGTTTTCAGTGTGTGAAAGCTCAAATCCACAAGTAGTAAAACCAAAATTTTATCCTCTTCTTTTCTTTGCCCAGTCAGGCCTAGGATTTAAATGGTTTTGGCATTGGTTTGAGTTGAAACATTGATTGTACCACTTTGTGGCCTAGATGATCCCCATATTTGAGAGCCTAGTTGGCTTTTTAGTGTATTTTCTAAAAAATTGTGGCTGTTTTAGGCTATGTTGGTTTCCAGAAAATTTGAGGTAGGGGAAGGAAAGAAAATAGAGGAAAAAGGTAAAGGGAGAGAAAAAGTGAAAGGAAAAAAAATTAAAATGAGTGAATTATTTTTATATACTATTTTAAACTCATTTTATTTATTTTAACTCTAAAAAGATTAAATAATTTGAAAATGCAAAAGTTCGGAACCAATTTTAAACATATTTGATTTTCTTTCGTATTTTTCATTGTAAAACCAAACATGAGAATTCCTTAACATTTTTTCTCTCAGTGCTTTCCTAAAACTAAACACAGCATTAGGCTTTCTTAGCAGTTGAGAAAGTAGGTAGTAAAATCATATTGCCAACTCCATTTTGTGGTCATATTGCTTGACAGCATAGGTTTCTTGTTGATAACAGTTCTCTCTCTCTCTCAAGCTAATACACACACATATATATATGATGACATGTTCTCAGTGATGAGCAGACTCCTCTATTTGCTTGAACCTATTTTAATTTTTGGTTCCACTTTCCATCAAAACTAGCTGAGTGTTAAATTCTACTTTGATCTCCTCAGATCTATTGCTATGAATGTTTGTTTCTGATTAAAGCAAAAACAAAAGCAACTCTAATATATAATTTCTGCCTGTTTACTTTGTGTTTTAATCCTGTAATATGTTTTTTCTAGATTGCTTGTTTGTGACTTCTTTAAGCTTGGCTGATATGGGCTAATGTAGATCCAATTACATATTCTGAGCAGGTTTCCCATGTTATCAGAGCTGGGGACAAGGTTAATTGCACAATATCGGAGTTGCAACCCTTAAGGGCTGAACCAGAGGATATACCTTTAGATATAGTTTATGAAGATGAACATGTACTGGTGGTCAACAAACCTGCACACATGGTGAGGATCTAATTATGTCCCAATTTAAATTTGGTATTGCACTTATTTTTCTGTTTAGCATTGATCAACACTGACCTATCCAGTAATTCATGCAAGTTCTGATGTAAAAGGCATTATGTTTGTAATAACATTCTCTGGTGTTTGCATGCGGTTATCTAATCTGTAGGCACTACACCTGTGGTACCAAACCCTTTTTTTTTTTTCATGTAATAATACAGTGTTTTTTTGTTTTTTAATTTTTTTTTTTATATATGTTGCACTCATCCATCAGCTGGTTGATGAGAAAATTGGATAAGTAAAAGAGAATAAGTTTTGACATCTTATGGATTATGCTCTTTTGTTTCTTAAGAAATGAAAATCTGCATCAACTAATAGTTGTATTAGGTACAGATCTATGGAAGTTTCTGTTTCTTCAACATAAGACTAAAAAATTCTTAGATTTCTTAGTTTCTTTTACTACATGCTATCGAAAATTGATGAAGCATTTGTGCCTACTAATCTACATTTGATTTCTGTAGAATAATTAGATGACGACTGTAGTTGCACTTTCAAGCATAGTACAAGTTCTATTTTCAATTTTAGAAATTTGACCTTTTTGGGATAAATCACATAGTTTACAGTGTTTTGCCACAATTCCCAAGAAATTTTGCAAAATACAATTTCTATTTTGCCACAATTCAGAGGAAAGTTTAGAGTACCAATTTTCTCATCCAGGAAAGTACTAGATACCAAATCTTACAACTGAAAGGTCTGTCACCAACCTGAATTCCAAGGCACCACAACCTCAACCAGGACATAGTTGTATGTTTTTAGGTTACATAATGCATCAGACCTTGCAAATTTTAGTTTGTGGCAGTTATTTCTTATGATTAGATCTATTCTGAACAAAACGTTTGCCCTTTTTGGTTTCTGAGAAGAAAAACAAAGCAAAAGGAAATCTGGAAAGTCAGAACAATTCCAAGCCCTAGTTGTAGTTTTAGTTGTGAGATTCCCAAATTTGATTTCTTTTCCTTCACTTTCTTTGTAATCAAGTGGAACATCAAGGAATTAAAACTTGAGAAACTATAATCACTATCAACTTTGTTTGATATTCTAAAGTTGTGTATGGCATTCTTCTTGGTCATTCAGGTTGTTCATCCTGCACCTGGCAATGCTAGTGGCACACTTGTAAATGGTATTCTTCACCATTGCAGTCTTCCCACAGTTGCATTGCCAAACAGGGACTCTGAGGAAGATGATATTTCGGATGATGAGTTCAATAGTTTTGCTGCAGGCCAGAATTGTGGCACATGTGAAACTAATATTCGCCCTGGAATTGTGCACAGATTAGACAAAGGCACCAGTGGATTGCTTGTTGTTGCGAAGGTGATTCTCCAACATCCAACCTCCAACTGCTCCATTACCAGAAATTAATAATTGATTCCAGAATTCACATCTCCAATCATCAGTAATTAGTAACAGATTCCAGAGTTCAAATTACCCCTTTCAGGTGTGTTATTTTATGCAATATTTCTAATCTTTTTGTACAATGATGGCAGGATGAACATTCTCATGCCCATTTATCTGAACAGTTCAAGCTACACTCCATCCACAGAGTATACATTAGTCTTACGTCTGGAGTACCCACTCCACTTTCTGGACGAGTGGAGATCCCAGTAGGTCGTGATCCAAATAATCGAATTCGCATGACTGCTGTTCCTGGACCTAGTAACTCTGGACAGGCCCGTCATGCTGCTAGTAGGTGATTCATGGTCCTCTTTCTTTCTTCATTCCCACCATACTAGTACAGAAAATTCTTAAAACAAGAGGGTTTTATGCAGTGATACTCCCATGCAATTTCATAAAAGTTCGTGTGAATTGTGACTCACCGAGACTTTGTAGTATAGAAAAACTCAAGATGTAATTTCATAAAAGTTCATGCAAACTGTGACTCGATGACACTTTGTAGTGTAGAAAAACTCAAGATGTCTTTTTCAATCAACCTTACTGTCAGGTTTTCTTATCATGCACCAATGAAAATTAGATGTTTGTTAGTTTATGGGCAGTACTGTTTTGTGGCTATGATCACCATCAAAGTCATGAGGGATAACTGTTTTTTCATGACGTTATGATCCAGTGTTCACCAAGTTTGTTGAATATTCATCAGGTATAAAGTTATTGAAATACTTGCTGCTGGTGGTTCTGCATTGGTTGAGTGGAGATTAGAAACTGGGCGTACTCATCAGGTACTGTATTGTTTGCCATCCTGAAGACTTCATCTAGATGTTTAGTAACTGCATCTGTTTCTCAAGTGGTACTGTGCACCTGTAAAAGAATCACTTAACATATTTATGTTCCAACATCAACAATATGGCTTTTAAGAGCTAAAAAAATGGTCATGATCCTGAAAACTCAGGGTTGGTTGGGCAAATACTTTTCATCACTCCTCTCTATAGCCATTTCTTTATTAAAATCAGTCTTACTGCTCTAGAAGCAAAAAGACTAAATATAATTTACAGACTCCAAATAGTGAGGATAATTTGTGAATGCGCATGTTAAGGAAACTATTCATCAACAATGGATGGCATTCTAATTCCAAATTCAAACCAAAAATTTGTTCAAGGTCGTTCTGTAATAATATAAATACTGATAGGTCCAGCTATGGAATCATCAGATTCTAAAATTGAAGCCTGGGATTCACTTGTTAACATTTTTGAGCTGCCAGAACAAAACCTATTGGCCTGATACTAGAGCATCTAATGGACTTTTTAATCTTTTTTGTGTATTGACTCAGATAACCCTGTGGGTGTGCTTGAAGATGTGAGCCTGCATGATTTCTGTTACACTGTATAACTGTCGATAAACAGTTTGAAACCTATCAGATTTCCTACTTAACACTGCCCAGATTGCTCTTGATGTAGATTCGTGCACATGCCAAGTACCTGGGAATCCCTCTACTAGGAGATGAGGTCTATGGAGGAACTAAGAACATGGCCTTGTCTCTGCTTCGGCCCAGAATCCCATCTAGCCATCATGGTCAACTGGCACAGCTGGTTTCGAGATTGGATAGGCCTTGCCTCCATGCTGTGGCTCTTGGGTTAGAAGATAAATCTTATTCTAAAATAGTTTTTCCTTATTTAAAATTAAATAAGCAACTTAACATGATGCAAAGCCATTACACCTTATCATTTTGTAGGTTTAACCATCCAAAAACAGGGAAGAACGTACACTTTTCTTGCCAACCTCCTGAAGATTTTGCTGAGATTTTGAGTTGGCTTCGTAAAATTAGCACAGAGAAGGTAATCCCTCCCTTTTTTTAAAAATGCCAATTTTCAATGATCATACATCATTTCTAGTAGTCTCAACTTTGCAATTTACACATGCTTGCCACATCGCATTGTGTTTCATGATTTAGTGATTTGCACATGCACTCCACATGGTATTGTGTTTCATCAGGATTAGGGATCCTAGTTTGGACAATTCTCACCTAGGAGCCATGATGGTCTGGAAATCATTTGTTAGATTATAGACTATCTCAACCATATTGTTAATGAACTTTCATTTCAATGTACAGAAAAAAGGTCTGATATTGTAGCTTCTCCACCCATGGCGTCACCAAAGTGTTGTGTGATCATGTGGACAAAGAGGGGTAGGATATCTGTGATTTCGTTACCTTATCTACTACCCCTATCATGCATTCCCAACCCCAATCTCACCTGTTGTCTGGATATTCCAGTAGATTCTACTATCAAGGGAATTAAATATCAGGAAAAAATGCATTGACACAAAAGAACCAGGACTTGGGATGTGGGAGATTCTTGCTGCCAGAGTGTCTTTTAATTAAATCATAGCTGGCGGAGATTCTAGTTCTTTATTTATTTATTTTTTCTTCTTTAATATATGTATCACAATAAGAAATTATAGGGCGCTATGCAGTCATATGATGTTTTCAGCTGTCCATTCTATATGAACTGATGATGTTCATTATGCATTTTACTCGGTGAATTTAAGGCCCTTTTGTGGGGAATAAAAGCTGTGTCTCAATCTTATTACCTAAGGGGGGTGCTTGCAGGTAACTGATTTAACCTCATTTAATTTATTATTCAGTCTTGAGCCTTGGCCCCGACCACAATAACTAAAAAAGAATCTCTTTTATCCCAAAATGACGAAAACGAACAAGTTTTCAAGGGAAAGTCCCAAAATGTTTTAAAAATTGAAAGGTAGGTCCAACCATTGACCAGAGGTCCTGTTTTCAGGTTGGTTTTGTATTAAATTAGTATTGAGCATGCAGAACCGATACTGGAGTGACCGGCTCAAATTGAATTTTGGAAGCGGGGGCAAGCCTCCTATCAAAAATCACTCAGCAACAATTGGAGCTAATGTTAAATGCAATTGTCAGTTCGATTTTGAGAACATTAGGTTTAATGATGTTGAATGGGAGGAGCATTTCCCAATCTACGGCCCAGCACTAGCCCCTACGAAATTCTCATGGAATAGCAACATTTGCTGCAGTGCACAGTAAGACACAATTAAGTATTATAGTGGTGCAAACCCGTTAAATTATATTCCTACGAGCAGCTACCATCCATACATAAATTTTAGCGCCCAATACCTCTAAAAGAAGAAACCTAAACTTCCAACATCAATTGCGAGGAGATGGACATTGTAAAATAATCAGAAAGGGGGCAAAAGAAAATTAAAATTGAATATCACATATCTCGAATTTTACAAATTAACTTTCTTTTCCAGTTCACAGAGCTGGGTGGGTGTCAATGAATCTCTTGCCTGCCCATATTCAGACCTCCTAACACATCTATGTAACTCATCATGCAAATTACATTATTACGGGCCATGGGAAGCAAGTATTTTATTTTTAGTACTCCCAATCTGAATATTGATTAGAAAAGAGACAGAAGCCCATCAAAATTTAAAACAATAAGGCGCCTGGTTAGAGAATTGCTACATGGTAGTTTTCTGGGAGTCGCTTCAACTGTATTTGGATTTCTGACTGGAATTTTAACATATATCACACGCTTCACCCTATGACAAACCCACCCGAGATCACACTACCTGAAATTTTATAACAGATCCTGTCAAGAGAAAATAGTAAATGTTAAAGGCATAAATATATATTATACTTAAAAGCTACCACAGTATACATAATGGTTACTTCCACATACACCATAACACATTGGAGAGGAGACATCTCTACCTAAGAAACTGTGGAAGATACCAAGATAACTCTAACAAAGTAATGCCCTTCCTGTGTAAAATTCAAGAATACATTCTCCAGATACAAGTTCCACACTGCAAATTCAGTAGCTTTGTTTGAAATGAGGGTTAATGAGACAGACCATGTGGATTGTTATTTTCAGACTCAACACAGCTACGTATACTAAGGCACGATTTGAACTTTTGCACTTCAATTTTGGGCATGCTCTCATTAGGTATTTTCCAATGTTTCAGAACATATTCCCACAGTCCTCTAAGAAACAATTTTTGGGTCCCTTTAGGATATGCAGCCAGTGACAGCTCAACAAGAAGCAAAAATCATGACAAGGTTATAATTCCAGGAACATCATCTCTGTGTCATCTTTTAAACATCCAGAGACATCCATTAGATGTGACTTTTGAACTTTCCGAAGTCGGCAACCCAGAATACCCTTCTCAAGGTTACCAAGACCATCGTTACTTGGGCCACTATAATTATTCGGACAAGGAATAATATGAAGAAACCGAGTGAAGTAACTGCATTAAATAATGGAATTTGCAACAAACTACAAATGATTTCAGATATTACTGGCATAAGTCTAGAGAGAAGTACCTCAAAAAAATACCCTAAACTTTAACTGCATTAATTGATGGAATCTGAAACAAACAACAAATGATTTCATATATTACTAATAAAATATGGGTTTAGAGAAGCACTTTAAAAGAATACCCTAGGCTTTGTACTCCTCTACATGCATCCACTTTGTTGATGACCACTTGTTACCTTTAATCACAGGGCAACCGCCTGCAATACACCATGACATGAATTGAACTCACAAATCAGAAAATATACTGGATTTCTATGAGAAACAAACAAGAGAACTATGAAACAAAATGATCAGATGTTCTATCCTTCTGAAATATAAGACACTCCAAGAACCAATGTACAGACTCAGCTTATGCATTTAAAAGATGAGATAATTAACAATTACTAACCATGCAAACTTGAAGGATCTAGTGTGGCATCAGGCCTCATGCTCCAGAAAAGCAATGCATCACCCATCTTTGGTTTCACAGAAAGGCCCTTTTTACCACATTCAGATAACTCATTCCACCATGGCACAGAACTGAAATTTGCCTTGGTAGCTGGAAACACAGTCTCCCCACCTTCTTCAACATCTGACCTGCAGCAATAGGAAATAAATAAATAAATAAGAAGAAGAAGAAGAACAACAACATCAATAATATTTAAAAAGGAAAAGAAATGGAAGTTTTAACGAAGGGAATGCCAAAGCTACGTCAGATAAGATGCATTTTGAAGCAAATTTGAATGCCATGTGAGGCACATACAAAACATGGCAAAGAGAGAATAGATCTTACAGATACATAAGAAGAGTAGCTATCCGTTGGCCACCATTTTTAGTGTTAAACTCATCAAGGAAGTAATCATAGTGAGCGTCATACTTCTGCCCAACTTCATAGTGGAGAACCTGAAGTCCTTCTCCATGCTCTGCAAATTGTAATGTTAGCTCAGACAAGTCCCATGTAAAGTGGAATGACCACAAAAGGAAAAAGTGAAATACACTCACAAAGGAAAAACCATGCACACAGATGAGTAGTAGCAAAGAACAGGACAAGAATGATAAAATATGAGAATGAAAAAGAGAAACTAGAAAAATTGATCAGCCATGTTATTTGGTATATAAATATTGCTCTCCTAAAGAAAAAATAAATAAATTGGAAAACAAATTTTTTATTTTTGTGACAATTATAACACCAAACAATTCACCTAACCGAACAGTTCAAATATACCATTAGAGAATCCATATTATAAGTTTTTATTTAAAAAATACAAGAGTTATATAGATACTGCAGCTCTCTTTAATGCTAAATCAAGGCATTGTTCATGCAAACAGAATAAAAAAGAGCAGCATATACACATTTTGGAACTGTGACAACCATACCAAAAAAAAAAAAGGATGAAACTAGCCCTCTTACAATGCCTTCTAATTGAAAAGATTTACTGTTCTTAAAGGGGACAAAAAATGAAAAACAGAAATGGAGCACACAAAACACAAGTCGCAGGGAATTATAACCTTTTAATTGTGAAAGAGAAAGGATCAAAAGGCAATATAATACGAAAAAGATCAAGCAATTTCAGGACATATTCATGATGAATCTGAAGAATAATAAGCTTAAATTTTTTACATCTGGCCCCACCCACAGTTGCAATGCAGAATGTATTTGGTTGTCTCATGCACTAATTAATGAATAAGATATCTACAAACAAATGCCACTCTAATAGCAATATTATAATTCACAAGTGGAAATCATGTTCGTTTGGAAGGAAAACAATTGCTTTTGAAACTTGATTGACTACATATTTGTTCAGAAAATCACTCTCTCCCAGAGAGTTACCCAACAAGCTTCAAAATGACCATGCGATACCACAATTAGGCAGAGTTTATACATAAAGTATCATGAGTTGGAAACCCATTTAACTGTATGAATGAAAAATCAAAAACTCATTAACAGCTGCAAGCACTAATTGTGTTTATTCTAGACCATCGGGAAAGAAAGGAATAGGAGAGCTTTTGAAAATGTTGAAAAAGAAGACCAAACAAACAAGCATTTCTTCATATATATTTTTTGGAGTGGATAATAATCTACGTAGGTGATGGTTCTTTGTCCATGTTGGACTTCATCGATTAGCTGAACTCAAAGTGAGGTGAAGGAGTTGTTTTTTGCATTTTCCCTTAGCATCATTTGAACTTTTGGCGTCTTTATATACAATGTGTATATCTATATGCGCCCTTCTATTAGGCACTTTTAATATATTCTATCTTTGCCTATCAAAAAAAGGTTGAAGCACTAATTGTAATTAGACAAATCTACATTTGTAGATGCCTCAGCACATAAATGTTTCTAATGTAAAATTTCTATGTTCTATCTTCATTAAAACTTTCAAACACATGATTATAAAAAACATAATTAACAGAGAGAAATAGAAGAGGTTTAGAATATGGTCCACCCCAAAAACTCAAATTGGAAATCACTCCATTCAAGAAAAGGTCCCAAATTCAAGTCCTAGGCTTAGCTTTAAAAGGCCTAAGGCGCACCTAAGGTGCAACAATCTCCTATAGCTTAGGTGCAAGGCACATGCCTGAGTGATGTAAAACATGACCTAAAATGCATATTAATTTTATAAAATATAATCCAATCAATAAAAAATTTAACATTTCAAACATTTAAAAGAAGCTTTTAACAAAAAAAAAAAGTACTGAAATTATATAAATTTCAATATACAATTAGAAAAATAAAGTAGATAAGGTGCACATCTTCAACAAGGCGTATGTATTGACAAGAGAGGCACTACAACTAGGGTAGGTTGTGCCTTGGACCTAGGAGCGCTTTAAACACACCTTTTAAAACTATGGTTGAAGTTTATCTGATACTTGGTAGGATGGATGGTGAATATGAGGTTCTTGGTGGATGCAATGTGTTTGTTTCATGTAATCTCTTTGATTCTTGCACTCTATGGGAATGAAAGTAAAGTATACTAATCCTTTCTATGTCCCTGGTAAAGAAATTCTAGGTTTTTCATATTATGCTTTGGTTCTTGTACCTACGGGAATGAAAGTGAAGTCAGCTATTCTTTTCTCTATGTCCCTGATGATTTTATCTCGCCCTCTCCTCAAAAACATTCCAGAACTGGTACGCACCCTGCAAATAAGAGATGTCAAGTGTTTTAAATATGACTAGGGTAATAAAACTGTTAATAACAATGCCAAGAGTAAGAATAAAGTAATGCATTGTAAATAGAAGACCATCCTCTTCTATATTTGAATGAATCTGCAAAAATGGTAGAATGGAGAATATGCAAACCTGCTATCTTTGCTCCGACCAGTTTCACTATCAACAACAGTTGACTTTTTCATATAAGGTTTGGCAAGACTTATCATGTACTCACATTCTTCCTTGGACTGTCCAAAAAAGTACATGGAAGTCAATATATCATCACTTAGAGATGTATATAATTCGTGTAAGTGGAATGAACGTGATAAATATCTCAACAAATATAAATCAATGTTAGCTAGCTAAAGGTATCATAAGAGGCAACATAACATTGTAGGCATATCAATTATCTCAACCAGACCCATAAAGAGAGAGCTACCTCTTTACTGACTTATTGGAATGAACCGTAGGCATCATGTGATTTTATTGACTTATTGACATCAAATTTTGAAATACTTTTGTCGCGAAATTGTCAAGACACGTTTATCCCACTCATGGATAAGGAAATAAAACTATCTTACCCTACAGAAAGAGTTACCTAATCTAACTAACCAAAAGATGTCGGAACCCCCCCCCCCCCCCCCCCCCCCCCCCCGCCTCTCTGCATCTGGGCCACATTGTCCTCAAGTTCAGTGCCTAACACTTCGCTGCCAACCAGAGGACAGCAGTTCAATGGAGAACACAATTCTTTGTACAAACCTAAAAGAGATTGAAAAACAAACAATTCTTTGTACAATCCTAAAAGAGATTGAAAAACAAACAAAATTCTCTCAGTTCACACATTTTCACCAGTAAAGTTATTCTTTCTGGCATATTCACTCAAATAGTTCGCATCCATTGACATATCTTTCTAGATCGTCATCCAATTGCTGCAAGAAAAAAATATTCACATAAAATGTAAGATGCAGTCCCCATTTGCGTGATCAAAAACATGAACTAGCTACCCTAATTGCAAGGAATCTTGAATTGGACACACCGAGATCACAATCACAGCTACATGGCCCACAAATCAAATACAAGATGATTGATTTTCCAGCCTCATGCATAGAAATTGTAGCAAACGGAAAGAAAAATAAAACATGGATAGAAGCAGTCACCAAGAAATTGTGATAAATGAAAGCTCTGGGCTCCCAGGAGACAATTTCCGTCCACTGCTCTCCTCTCTTCCCCAATCCTTCACCTCTGCGACCACATAAAACTACAATAATAAATCACCGCAAGTCTCAAACAGATTAGTTTCTAAATCACAATAAATTAATACCCATCGAACGTCTTGCGCCTGAAAGAGCTCAGATCGTTGGCCGCATCGGAATCTACCGTGCCGATCGGCAATGAGACGATTCCGAGAGCGAGAAGCATGAGCAGAACAACTGTTAGCATAAGAAGCAGCGAAAGAACGAGCGCTAATGTCGACCACCTCTTGCCATGTCCCCTAGAATACCTCCCTTTCGCCATTGTTGCAGCTCCAAACCCTAACTTCCAATGCAAGAGGACCCTATCTTCCAAGCAAGAGCGTCGGTATCTAAATATGTAGATTTTGAATAACTACCTGTAAGCGCCCGGTCTTTTAAAGAGCAGCGCCCATTGGATCCCCGTTTTTCATTTTCAATTTTGCAGAATATTAAATGACTAAATTACCCTTCCATTCTGTAGGTTGACTGTGCAATAAAGGGGCTTTCTGTCACTTTGAATGTGCCATGGCTTGCATTTCGGCGGCTGCGTGCCTGTGTGTGGCACATGGTTTTGGCGACCGGCCTTGGAATGTGAAGGAGGAAGCCTTTCTCTCGGCCTGCTTGGCTGCACCGAATATCCTATTCTAGTCGCGGATTATGAAATTTCAACCTAATGCAGGAAATTCCAATACTCGATTGATGAATAATGGCGTTTGTTTTGGTATAATTAATCTTATATCACAATAGAATTATAAAAATAACATTAAAAAACGTTGAATAAAGAAAAAAAATTATTAAATTTGAGTGCTATAGAACAAATGATAACATATTAGCTAAAATTAAACTAGAACTTCAATTCAATGCTTTTAAATTTCAAATTAAGAATATTCAATTAAAAAAAGTATATATAGAATAGTAAATCCTCGTTTCATTTTTATTTTTATTATTGATAAGAAAATTTGAACAAGTTTATTTAGAAAATAATAGATAGAAATGTAAAAAATGAATTCAAATTATGTACATTCGTGCATTATTATCATTATCGCCATCATTAAATTGTATAATTGAAAATATAAGAAAGATGGTGAAAATGATCATATGAAAATTTAAAAAGGTGCAATTTGTGAATTAGGTGGAGACTGTGCTTGCTTTAAGCTTTTGGGTTGCATCTAGGAATTGGGCTTTGAGTTGAAGTCATATGAACAAATATATAAATACAAAATAAAATCCACCTCTCAAGTCTAACCACTAAGTCTGTGAGTGAACTTCGAGTCGTTTTTTGTCTTTTTTTGGGTCGAACTTAAAGGGTTTCGGACCATCCTTTGTTCACATCCAGATCATCACCTGCATGTTTTCACCAATTTTATATCCGAGCTGGCAAACCAGGTAAAAAATCTGCAATCTGAGACCCCAAATATATGGTAATGAAACTCATTTTAAAATACTAAAGTATATTAGTCATGACTTAAAATGATGTCCTAGCCCGCATTTAAAGAGGTATAGGTGGTATTGGTGCAATTTTTTATAGGAAAATTCTATGGTGCCGAGGGAGGTACCATGCCTTAGATTTTTTGTAGTCATTGGATGAAAGATATTAAATCTCAGTCATTCAAAATAAAATGAAAAAAGAAAAAAAGAAAAACTGCTTTAAACATATATAGGTTTTATTGTAATATAATTTTCTTATTGACTTTGTCTTTTAGTTTTATTCAACTATAACATCTAATTATGATATTAAATTACTTATAATTTTGTTTTAACTTAAAATACAAGCGCGAATATAATAAGATCCTCGTCATCTAACAAAATCAAGAAAATATATAAAAATAATTAATATAATGTAAAATCGTTTATAAAAAATCATACACATAAAAGCCATGATGAACTTTGCACATTTGCAAACCTACAATTAAAGTGTTATTTATTTTTTAACTTTTTATTGAAAATAACTTATTTTCAAATTTCAAATCATTTTTTTTACTATTTGTTAATTTATTACTTAAAAATTCTTATTCAATAAAAAAAAGTCAAAACAATATGCTAAAGGTGTTTATTTTTTAACATTTTTTTGAAAACAATTTGTTTCCAAACTTTTAAATTGTTTTTTTTTTCATTATTTATTACAATTTTTTTTAATAGAAAACATCTAAATTTTTAACTTTTTTTAAATAGAAAAATTAACATATTATATTTTATCTTAATATAAATAAAACATCATAAAAATAAACAACTTAATACTTAATACTATTAAATATTATTTAAGTTTAACTTCTATTTAGAATTATGAAAAAAAAAAAAAATACCACCACTTTTTCTTTATTTACTAATACTTAATAGAAATAAAATATTAAAAAAAATTAATTTTGAGTTTCATTTAAAATTAAGCTAAAAAATTAAACACTACCTGTAATTATATATTAATTTATAAATTAATTAAATACTTATAAAACCAACTTTCAATTAAATTTTTTGAAATAGATGATTGGTTTTTTCCCATCACAATTCCTATTATAACATTAGTCATCTTGCTCAAATTCTCATTCATTTAGCCATGATATATGAGTCAAAGTATTTTAGTATGATTTCATCTTAAAATATCCTGAAGATCCACTTTTTTTTTTTCCCCTCAAAATTATCTTTTAATCATTTTCATCAGAAAGAGCTTATGAATTATTAATATTTGATTTTTTTTTTTGCATATAATAATTGTTTTAAATTTATTTTTTAAATTAAAAACAGTTATATACAATATAAGAATTTATATATCAAAAGTAAATAATACCTTATTTACTTGGAAAAATGGCACTTCATAATCTTTAACAAATTTAAAATAATTTATTTGAATTTGCTAAAAAATTAAAATTTTATTTTTGATTTTTTTGTCAAAATTATTTTTCTCGACTTATGAACTTTTAATATTTGAAAATATTTGCATATAATAAATATCTATTTAAAAAATAAATTTATTTATATAAAATATAAGAATTTATTTTAATTTTTTTAAACAAGTAGTTTTTATTTTTTCATCAAAATTAAATTTTAATCATTTTTTCTCATTGAAAGAATTTATGAATCTTTAATATTTGAAAATATTTGCATATAATAAATATTTAAAATTATAAAATATAAGAATTTATATACCAAAAAGTAAATAAATATCTTATTTACTTGAAAAAAAATTACTTCATCAAATGTTTAAAAATTTTAAATTTATTTATTTTAATTTGTTTAAAAAAAATTGTACAAAAATTTAGAGGACTTTAAAAAAAGAAAAAACCTAAAAATAGAAAAGCGTAGTGTGAGGCAGGCGGTCATATTACTAAAAGACAAATCAAAATATTACCGTATCAAGAACCGTAAAATATGTGGTAGTTAGATAAAGCCGGTCGGTTCAAATTTTGAAAAAAATTAAAAAAGCACTCTATTTCAAGATTCTGAAACGTAACCGAAGAAGGAAAGCAAATGAAAACAGGGGCAGTCTGGTCATAACGTTCTAGTTTCAACGAGCAACACTTGGACACCCAACTCAAAATACTTCTTTCTACAGTCATGACAACTAGGCATTGATCGTCGTCTTCTTCTCACCAACACTTCACTATCTTCGTTATCCCCAATTCGAACATCTGAATTCAATCTCAGTTTCCAAAACCCTAACTCAATCCTTTTGCTGTATCGGCAAATGGCTTGGCGGCCACAGGAGGAAGGTCTCGGAGAGATATGCGGTTTGCTGGAACAACACATTTCTCCTACTTCGGATAAGTCTGTGATTTGGAAACAGCTTCAACATTATAAACAATTCTCTGATTTCAATAACTATCTCGCCTTCATCTTTGCCCATGCGGAGGTAATGAATGATGGAATTTTGATCGTGTTTGTAGGATTGGGTGGTTTGGAATTGCCATTGACGATAAAGATCGGTGTTTTGGTTTTTGTTTTTGCATTTTTTATGTGAAAGATTGGATCCGTTTGGTTCATGGAAAGAAAAGGAAAAGGGAAGGGAAGAAAAGGAAAAGAAAAGAAAATGTTAGGAAGTGATTAGAATTGAATCACTGCCATGCGCTTTGACACTATATTTTTATTTTTCTGATTTTTTTTAATTTTTAATTTTTATTTTTATTTTATTTATTTATTTTTTTGTGAGAAAGAAGTTGCATGTTTATTCTGAATTGGGTTGGACCATATCTCACCGACATTGTCATTTTTCTCTATAAGTGGGCTTCGGGGGTGGAATTAATTCAGAGCAATTTTTCTTCAAATCTTGAAGGTCTACTAGAGCACTTCAATTGAGTGCTGGCAGTGTAGACAATTATTAATGTCTCTTGATTCACTTTTTTCCTTATTCTGATCATTGCAGTGATTAACATGTCATTGGTGTTTTTCATTGTGATTTACTTACCATCTTCCTATTTTGGTTGATGGATAGTTAAAGTATGTCTCATGCAGAATAAAATTTGAATTTCTCAATCCGTGTTTTATATAGGGGATTTAATGGGGCTGTTAAAGGACATGTCAGCTATAGGAATTGTGTTGAAAATTTAAGGACATGGCAGCTATAGCAATTGTGTTGAAAATTTAGAATGGATCCATCGCAATGATGGCTCACATTTTCTTTTAATTCTCTAGATTGTAATAATGAATCTCATTATAAATTGTTATGCAAAGAAGGCAACGACATTTAATTTTTATTGGTTATCTAAACAGCCACAGAAATTGCTACAGTATTTATTTGTACTTTTCATGCTTTATATATCTAAAAAGAAGACTCTAAGAACTCTCCATTTTTCAGTATGTATCATCATAATCCTATGTTAATTTTTTTCTATTGAATTTTACCTTTTTAAACAGGGCAAATCAGTTGAAATTCGTCAGGCAGCTGGTCTACTGCTGAAAAATAATCTCAGAAGTTCTTTCAGAACTTTAGATCCTGCACATCAACAGTATATAAAATCAGAATTGTTGCCTTGTTTAGGAGCGGCAGATAAGCACATAAGATCTACAGTTGGGACAATTATTACTGTTATTGTCCAACAAGGAAGAATTTTTGGTTGGCCGGAATTGTTGCAAGCCCTTGTGCATTGCTTGGATAGTAATGACCTCAACCTTATGGAAGGTGCTCTGGCTGCTTTATTAAAGGTATGGTTTGATTTACTTGTTCACATTGGGGATTTCGAAACCTTTAAAAAAATATACTTATGAAGCATGATTCTGTGTATGTTGCATGGGTTCAGGTATGAGTGTCGGATGCAGGTATATGTCCCAAGTGTCTGATACTTCGCAACTCAAATTTTAGGATGTAGGGACTTGGGTAAAAAGGATTCAAAAAAGGGGGACGGGTAGGATATAGCATAATAAAAGTCGAAAGAATTTTTCAGCTAACTCTTTTTTTTCTCTAATGTATTTTTTATTAAGAAAGCTGAAAGAATAAAAGGATTTCAATGGAAAAATCAAGTAGGCATATCCAAAGTAAAATAGGAGTATCTGGCAAAGATCCCATGCCCACACCATGTCATGTCATGTTGACACATACGTGGGGTGAGATCGAAGGATTTGGGTATCATAGGATTTTGTGCATGATGGTGTATGAAGTCCTCAATAATGCAGAATGCTATGTCCTAATTCCTAGACCTGTTGACTTTTATTTTTATTTTATTTTTCTTATTACAAAAATAGATGCATATGGCTACATTTGAGCATTGTGAATTTAGTTTCAATAAATAGGAGAATATGAAAATATTTTAAGTGGATGCCTATGAAGACATGCAAATATTTCTTAGTATAATTGAAAGATCAACTAAATTATGGCTAAGATACATATCTAAGAGATGAGTGCAGTTCCTTGCATCAAAATGGACCTTTGATCATTTTATTTTTGCACCCTTTCCCCTGAAGGGAATTTGGGAGGCTATTCCTTGATTTCATGAGATTTAGATGTATTACTAATTGGATAGACTCTCTTAATTGTCAAATAGTCTTGGTCATGGATCAAGTGAGTCCCTCTCCATCAACCAATTTGGCTTAAGGAATTTGATATCTATTAACAGAGGGTTGATATCATGTTGAGACTTGAGACTCTATTGTGAAATAGTCACAAAACTTGATGGATTGTCATCCGTCCACAAAGCCAACCTCAAACTTGGGTATAAGGCTTACTAGCTCCAGTTAGAAACGTAAGTAAAATTTTCTGTGGAAAGCATTGCATATGTTGAATTCAAATTACCAACATATGGATGCAGTGTACTTCATATAACAAATAATCAAAATTTCCCTCCAATCCCTCCAAAGGCAAAAAGGAAAAAAATAAAAAAGTAAAAAATAAAATAAAATAAAATAAAACTGGAAAATGAACATACCATAAAACATTTTTCTAGAACTATTTGATGTTCACTCTCAGAGCTGCAATCGTGGATTAATTTTATTTCTTTTCCTAGATTGGCGAGTATTTTAAAGATAAAAAACATTGAATTTCTTGAGTCAAATTTTCTTCTGCTAGTTCATAATTCTGGTTGAAGTTCATGCAATTTTCTCTTAAGAGAATAATGAATCCTACAAGCTTTTGAATTGGAATTATTAATTGTATTTAGAGTAGAATCCTTGTATGCATGTCTCCAGCAATCTTTTTGTTTGGATTAACAAAACCCATATCTTCAAATAGGTGGATCGTCTTCTTAAGACTATATTTCAAGGGAATTAGTTTTCTTGGTAATTCTATGTTTACATATGTTCCCAGCAGTGATATTACTCACCTTTTTGAAGCTTTTTAATAGCCAAATTTGGGATCAGATTCATCATAATATGCAGTTTTATCCATAAATAAATATATGACATATTTATGATATGAGGGACCTTAGATTTGTGAAGACATTCCACAAGAGCTTGATTCAGAAATACCTGGATTAACTGAACGCCCCATCGATGCTTTCTTGCCCAGATTGTTCCAGGTAACAAAAGTTTTTCTTTATTTATTTATGTATCTAGGTTTACTCATCTCCTATGTTCTATACTTCAATTTTTATAGGATTGCAAGCTCTTGTTAAATTCTCCATATCTAATTATGATCATCTTTAATCAGCTATTCAAGTCACCTCATGTCTCTATACGGAAGCTTTCACTGGGATCAATAAATCAGTTCATTATTCTGATGCCCACTGTAAGGAAAACTGACACTAACCTTTCTAACTGACCTAATTTTATTGGTTTGGAGATGGGAATATCTACTGTATTTTGTAATTTATTTTAGGCTTTATTCATGTCCATGGATCAATGCCTCCAAGGTTTGTTTGTTCTTGCTCATGACCCTATTGCAGAGATTCGAAAATTGGTGAGTTGATCATCTACATGTTATAACTTATATGTAATGAATATGGATCTCACGCTTTCTCTGTACTAAAACTAAGACATCTTTGAATAGGTTTGTGCTGCTTTTGTCCAGCTGGTTGAAGTTCAGCCTGCTGTCCTGGAGGTGTGAGTCTTACTTCTGTTTCATATGATTCCAATAATTATTTTTATTTACCCTGTTCTCTGTGGCTAGTAATTTCTAGTACAAGGGGGCAAATACTTCTTTTGTCTAGTAACTTGTACTTTAAATTCAAATTTATTTTTATTTGTTTATAAAAAACCGATCTGATTTCTAAAGTATTGCTTATCTCATATGAAGTCTTTTTGTATTTTCATGTTTTACAAGATGTTTTGCTTTAATGGTGTGATGTTTGACTTTATACGACAGCCACATATGAGGAATATAATTGAATACATGTTGCAAGCCAACCGGGACGCTGATGATGAAGTTGCTCTTGAGTCTTGTGAATTTTGGTATCCCCACACATCTTTACTCTTTGTATGAATTTTTTTGGTGGAAATTTTTATTGGTTGTGTTATGGTTGCATATAGGTATGAGATTTGATGCAAAGGCTAACTTTATTGGTTAATGGATTTTCATTGATATTGAGATACAGTTGTCTAGATGATCATGGGAATTTATTATGATGCCCCCAGTGAAAAAAGAAAGAGTAAAAGGTGTTTTCTTCACATATTTTCTTTCATGCTATGTGGCTTACATGATTAGAACATCACAATTTTGACACTGTTATTTCTTGTGATCCATTAGATATTTGATGTCTATCAAAAGTGCCTTGAGCACTAAAGATAAAAGATTAGTTTTGCCCTTATCCTGATATTTTGAATAGCTTTATTTCTAGGTTTACTTATAGATTCATATCTGAGTAAGACAATCTTAGCTAGGGGCATAAATGAACTTGTGTTGTGTCATTACTTTATGCTGTCTTCCCATGATGGGGCATTAGTGTTTGGTGATCACAAACCCTTGAGGAATATGTGGTGGTGTTACTTAAATTTCTCAAAATTTTCACAGTTTATCTTCAGATAAGTACATGCAATGGATCCACAGATGACACTAGTTATTGGCATGATTTCTCAAAGAAGAGATTTTAAGAATTACTTCTATAGTTCTTGTTAGCCCTTCAAAAATTTGATCTAAAAAGTTGATGATGCTGATCCAAAACCCGCTTTTCATTTGTTTAGTATGACCCAATAGCTCTTGTGAAGCTGACACTTGTATAATTAGTGCCTCTCAGAAAATAATGAGAGTTCCAATGTTCAGATTTATTTTTAGTTGGTCAAGAGGGCGGCTTTTACTTTCTAATGTTTGCTGTGATTGGCAGGTCAACCTACTGTGAAGCGCAGTTAGATCCTGAACTTTTAAGAGAATTCTTACCACATCTGATTCCAGTATAACTCATACACTTGGGATCAGCCCCTCCTTTTATCATTTTGTTTATAGATAATGTTTCTAGTCAATTTTCTATCACTGTTACATTTTTAGGTTCTGTTGTCAAATATGGCTTATGCTGAGGATGATGAGTCACTTGCTGATGCAGAGGTGAGGGCTATTGCATGCTTGTTGAACTATAGTAATAATTGTTAGTAATTTGTTTAGCTTAATCTTCCTGCCCACCTGTGCAGGAGGACGAGTCTATCCCGGATAGAGATCAGGTTCATTCTTTACTGTCTTTTTATTTTTTTTATTTCTTTATTTTATCATTCTGGAGTTCATCTCAGTCTTTTTGTTGGGATGCCTTTCTCTTTCTGGAAACCTTAATCTTCAGGATCTGAAGCCTCGCTTCCATTCATCACGATCACATGGACTAGATGATATGAAGGACGATGTATGTTTTCAGCCTAATCTTCTTAGTGTTCTCCAGATGCTGGTCCTTTATCTAATGGTTCTTTTATCTTTATTATGTTCATCTTCCTCAATCAGGGAATGGTTTGATTTCTGATAATACAACCTAATAGTAGTGTTTTTTTTCTTCTCCTTTTAAAAACCTGAGGTTTATATATTTAATTTTTCTGGTTAACTGTATTGGGGACTTATTCCATTTACAGGATGATGAAGCTGTCAATATTTGGAACTTGAGAAAATGCAGTGCAGCAGGTCTTGATATCCTTTCAGATGTGTTTGGGGATGAGATTCTTCCAACATTGATGCCTTTAGTTCAGGTAATCTTCCTATGACTTAGATGATTCTGAAGCTGAAACTGTGGACTCTACTTATCTTGATGCATTTGTTATGTTCTCAAAACTTTCCAGTCTTTTGCCTATCCTTCATACTGGGAACCCCGGATTGCTTCGTTTCCAAGTCCTGGATCATATAGGATAATGTAATCTACCCTAGGTCTCTAGATCTTAAGCAACGGAAGCAAAAATAACATTTTTACAATCATAGGAACTAGATTTGTGCAATAGAAAGTTTTACCTCTGATTTGGACTTTCCCAAATCGATTCCTTTCGATGAAGAATGGATTTGCAGCCGCAGAATGCCTCATTACCCCAAGGTCTTCCACCTGATGGCTTTAACTTGATCTTGACACTCAATTAGTAGGAAGGTATGGAAGGGTGAAGACTATAACTCTTTCTCTTCTCTCTGAATGGTGGAAGACGACTAACTGGAAACCCTAACCCCTAAAGGGGTATTTATAGGGTTCCCTATTAAGCTTAAGTAACTTGAGCTCACACGGGCTTAAGTGACTTGAGCTCACTTAATTTGGCCCACATGGGCCTGAGTCATTTAATCTTAGCCTAAAGTGGGTCTTAATTGATTAATTAACCTCACAAGGTTATCTAATTAATTAATTAACCTAATCCAGAGACTTTGTTCACTAATCTCCATGCAACCTTGAGTAATTACCAAAATGCCCTTATGTAAAAAAGTGAACTTAGAGTTAATTCAACTCTCATAGACTGTGCCCCCAAGGTGAGCTTGAGTGAGGATTATTGGGACCCATAGGAGTATTGACTCCCTTACAATCCAATTCTAAAGTTGATTCAACATCCTAATATAAAGAATCAATTGCACTCTAGTACCTTATCTAAATAAAAACGAAATGAAGTTCGGGTCTGTGACCTATTACCTACTATGTGTAGACTCCCCATGAACTGAGGTTTATAATCTAATAAGGTAGTGCTCTCACCTATTGAAATTACCTCTTCAATCCTTAAGTTATATATCTCACTTATTATGTGATCAATCGACATATTTTAGCTCCAAAGTGCATATGTCAAATTTCCACTAAAGAAAATACTATGACTATATTCTTCTAGATGACATGTCTTTTGGATCACCTAAAGAGATACATTATCTCAAACCCATGAGATATCATGGTGCTCCTATTGAAAATACTTGTTGTTATCAGCTTCCATCAATAGTGACCCAATTCATAGGAATATGTAACCACCTTAAAGTCTTACTCATAGGTCAAAACCTCTTGTTGACTTTTGACATAAACTCAATTTTCAAGGTTGAGAGTCCATGTAGTACAGTAGCTTGGTGAATCATGACAATTGATAGCCTTATGTTATGATTCATCGTAGATCCTGTCTAGTATGCATCACATATACTAGTGCTCTCACCATGGGAAAACCATTCCAATGAACAAGACAAGTCATCCCTCCAATTCGGAGGTAGTGCACCATAGGCTCAAATGGATTGCCTAAATCCATGAACTGACTATAGACTACTCATCACTCTGCAAGGAACCTATGACTTGGATCTTCTATACAATTCCTAATACGCCCAAGTCATGTATAATGCAAGTGATGTGGGCATATATACTCAGATAACCAATTGATGCATATGTGATAAAGGGAAACCAAAAAACACGAATAAATAAATTTATAAATGAATCTCGATCTGTTATATCATGTCATGTTTTCTAGGGCTTAATCCCAATACTTCAAACTTCCATATTGGTGATTTTTTTTAATAAATAAATAAATAAAATTAAATTAAAGAAAAGAGCCTCCAGAAAATGACCCCAAGTATACAAGATAACAAACCTCCTTTTGCCACCAAAGGTCAACCACAAGAGTACAAAAAGAACTTTAACAAACTCAATCAGTACCCAAACAATCAAGAAATCCAACTAAAGTTAGTGAACACTCATCGACAAACAACTTAGCTTAGACAATAGAAAACAAACAAACTCTCTTTTTAGCTTTTGAATAGAAAAAACCTCATTACAAAAAGCAATATTGTTCTTGGTCTTCCACACCATCCAAAACAAACACAAAGGGATTGCTTGCCAAACCTTCCTTCGCTTCTATATTGGTGATATTCATCCTCCGAATATAGTTTTTTTTCTCTCTTTTTTATTAAATCATAATTGGACTAAAGTTGCCTTTGTAAAGTTCTTCTCTATTGTTTTAGTAAGCTCTTAATTGGATAAAGCAGAAAGTCAAGATGAATTCAACACCTAGTTGTCCACTCTAGAAGCAGGACATCATTTCATGAACTTGTACTCAAAGCAACAGCTGCACAGTTTTTAAGGAATCTTCTAACTAGACATCCTTGGTATAGAAATACTCAGAGCATCTGTTGCAAAACATGTTATAGTCATCCTACTCAAAGTTAGAATAAGCTTTCGAGTATGGGTATTTATATTGGAGGAATTCAACAATTAGCTGATTCATTTCTTCACATCTTCTTGCTTTGTTTTTGTGTTCCTCAATTTTTCCTTTTTTACATCAGGCTAAGCTATCCACCTCAGATGCTAGGTCCTGGAAGGAAAGGGAAGCTGCAGTTTTAGCCCTTGGTGCCATAGCTGAGGGTTGCGTTAGAGGTCTTTTCCCTCATTTGGCAGAGGTAATGTTATGCCTTGTTCAGCATTTGACTGTGATGATGTATGAACTACAAAAGAAATTGGTACAAGCATGATGCTCTTGGAATTTTTATCCTCACTTCTGCAATTCTTCTTAATATGTGAGCAGATTATTTTTGTTTGTTATGGACTTGTCATGTTATACTTCTTCATTATCACTTAATTACTTTTTCTAAGTTCCTGTTGGATGTTGTTTACCTTCATATATGTGTTTTTGTTCTTCCTCATTATCACTTGATATACTTGACTCTTTACTGCACTTTATTAGTGGATGCTGTAGATCTTGCAGATTTCTGGTCATCTGTCAGATTACTTCACTCTTTTTTTCTTTATTTCTTTGTTTAATTCATCTTGTTCTAGTTCTTCAGGTATCTGGTTGCTCTAATATTTTCAAGTAACTGTATTAATGTCAGGTTATTGTGACAACTCAATTCTTACATGCAGATTGTGGCTTTTCTCATCCCCCTTTTAGACGATAAATTTCCTTTGATACGAAGTATTACTTGCTGGACCCTTTCTCGGTTTAGCAAATTCATTGTTCAGGTACAATTATAAATACATTATTCTTCCATTTTATAGTTGAAGCTGTGAACTTTTCCATGTATTTCTTGTTCATGAATCCTTAACATGTTGTGTTTGAGGCAGCTACGCCTCTTTGTTGGAACTCAAGCAAAGAAAATGAAATTGCAAATGGAAGAAGGATTTGGTCTTTTTTTTTCTATCTTGGAAAAGCTTTGAGGTTGTTTAAGTGGTTTTAGTGTTGTTAAATGTGGAGAAAAATTGTATTTCTCATGCACATTTTAAAAATATACAGCCCTAGAGTTATATACAACAACAGAAAAGAAAAAATAAGGAAAGAATTGGAAACTACCCTATTAAAGATCCCTACCAATCAGGGATTATGTACACAAACATACACATGCAAAATGTATTACAACTATAATATACAGCTGTGGAGGATATATAGTTGTGTATACAATTGTAATAATCTTCAATACTCCCCCTCAAGTTGGTGAATAGATATTATCCGATCCTAACTTGATAATGATTTTTTGAAACTAGACACTGGTTAATCCTTTAACATCAACTAATTGACCTTCAGTAGACACATATGGTGTGTAGATTAAGCCACTATCCAACTTCTCCTTAATAAAATGTTTGTCCACTTCCACATGCTTGGTTGTGTCATGTTGTATCGAGTTATGTGCAATGTTGATGGTCAACTTATTGTCGCAATAAAGTCTTATCGGTGTTTCCCACTTCATCTTCAAGTCCTTTAAGATAATCTTGAGCCAAAGTAACTCACAGATTCCGTGGTCCATTGCACAAAACTCCGCTTCTACACTAGATCTTGCAACAACGTTTTGTTTCTTACTCCTCCAAGTTATCAAGTTCCCTCAAAGGAAAATGCAATCTTGTAGTAGACCTTCAATCAACAATTGATCCTGTGTAATCTACATCAATATAAGCCTCCAATGATAGCTCATTGCTTTTCTTAAACAAAATTCCTTTCTCTGGAGTTGTTTTCAAGTAGTGTAGGATTTTGTATACAGCTTGGAGATGAACTTCCTTTGGGTTATGCATAAATTGACTTACTAGATTGATTGCATAGGCTATGTCCGGTTGTGTACGTGAGAGGTAGATCAACTTGGTAACCAATCTCTGGTACATACCCTTGTCTATAACTCCATCCTCGTTTACTTCTCTAAGCTTGTGATTCAGATCAATAGGTGTGTCAGCTAGTTTACATCATGTTTGTCTTGTCTTTTGTAATAAGTCAAGAAGACAAAAATTCATTTTTTTGAGTGAACCACTTCAATTCCCATGGAATACTTTCGTCTTCCAAGCTCCTTTATTTCAAACTCTTTTGCTAAGCATTGCTTCAATGCTTCTCTTTCTTCGAGATCATTTCCAATCGCTATTATATCATCAATATAAACCAATAGGTCAGTTACTTCTCTTGAGGCTGAGTGTTTAACAAATAAAGTGTGGTCACCATGGCTTTGTTTGTAGTCAACAGTTATTATGATTTTGGCAAATCTTCCAAACCAAGCCCGTGGAGATTGTTTTAGCCCATTCAAAGCTTTCCTCAATTTACATACCTTTTTCCCTTTCAAGTGCATATTAAAACTAGGTGGAAGATCCATATAAATTTCTTATTTAAGCTTTCCATGTGAGAATGCATTTTTCACATCAAACTATTATAATTCCTAGTTAAATTAGGCAACCAAAGAGAGTAAAACTCTCATAGTATTCATCGTGGCTACTAGTGCAAAAATCTTTTGGTAATTTACTACATATGTTTGAGTATGGCCTTTGGTCGAGCTTGGCTTTGTATCTCTTGAGAGAACTATTCGTCTTGTACTTTACTACGAACACCCACTTGCACCCTGTTGGACTCTTCTCTCTTGGTAGCTCAACCACATCCTAAGTTCCCTTCTTTTTAAGTGCTTCCATTTCGGCCCCCATGACTTGTTTCCATTCCTTACCATTTAGTGCCTCGAATAAGGTCTTAGGTATGGCTATGGTGTTTAAGCTAGTGAGAAATTTTCTATGAGATGATGACAATCTTTCGTAGGATACAAAATGAAAAAATGGATATAAAGGGGTGTTGAGTACATGTTCTTGTGCATTTTTTAATTGCAATAGGCAGATTTAAATCACTAATATTAACAGAATTAGGAGAAATCTTAGGAGAAAATGGATTATTTACCTCATAGGAAGTGGTTTGTTTTGACTCTTGGACTTACACAGGTTCAATGATGGTTGTTCTTTTTTTTTTTTGAGTAAACCAAAGTTGACCTTGTAGAACTAAGAACTTGTTTCCCTAGAGGTGGACTTCTAAGTTTAGGACTTGTAGGTTCAGGAATTTGTGAGTGCTCAAACATAGGCTCAAACACAAATGATTGTGATTATGAGGGTTTAGACACAGATGAAGGTAAGTCAAGTAAGAACAAATTTCCTATATCCGTATCTTCCATGAATGATGTCTTTCTCTGAAGATAAGGATGATTGAAGTAGCTTTCATGTTTAACAAAGGATATATTAGAAGAGACATAAAATTGTTGAGTGGGTGGATGATAACATTTGTAACCTTTTCGAGTAGATGAATACCCTACATAAATGCACTTAATTGCTCTTAGATCTAGTTTCCCTTTGTTATGAACATGGACACGAACAAAAGAAACACAACCAGAAACCTTTGGAACAAGACCGATAGACGTTGTAAAGTTTGGGAAGTGTTATGAAAAAAAGTTCTATTGAACTTTTGAACCCCAAAACTCTAGATGGCAACCAATTTATAAGATGAGTAGCCCGATATGATTTAAGAACATTTTTTTGAACAAAAAAAAAACTTTTGTAATAGCAAGAAGATGACCGTGTTTTCTTTCAACAATCCCATTTTTTTTGGGAGTGCTAATGCAAAAAGGATTCATGGATAATACCTTCTTTTAAAAAATAAAAAGATAAGACTTGATTGAACTAATCATTTGCAATATCATACCTAAACTGCTTGATTCCCAGTCCAAATTGAGTTTTTACTATTTTGTGAAAATTGGGAAATGCAATATTTACATTTGATTTTTGTTTAAGCAGAAAAATCTAAGTTACTCGAGTGCAATCATTTATAAATGAGACAAATTATCTATAGCATAAAATATAAGGAATTGTGGTAAGGCCCCAAATATCACTATGAACTAACGCAAAAGGAATTGGCACTATTTTGTTACTTATTGGAAAAGAAACATGATAGTGCTCTGCAAGTTCACAAACATCACAATGTAATTTTTCTACATCAATTCCTTTGAATAGTAAAGGAAACATAATTTTAAGAACGTTAATCGACAGATGTCAAAGGCGACGATGATGATGAAACCAAATCTTATATTTTGTTGTGGATGGGGCTTCAGAAAGGAATGGTAAAAGTACTTGGTTCTCAGTCCTATTTTAACCAAATGACAACTGAAGATAGTAAAGTATATCATTTTCCTTAGCATGTCCAATCATCTTTCCTGTATCATGTTCCTAAAATACACAATGAGAGGGATAAAAATCAAACAACAATTTAGTTCTTTGGTAAGTCAATGAATGGAAACAAGATTGGTTGAAAACTTAGGTACATGTAGCATATTTTTCAAAACTATGAATTTATTTAAGCGAACTTTCCCTTGACCAATCACGGTAGCTAAAGAGCCATCAACAGTGACTATTTTCTTATTACTAGGACATGGACTATAAATACTAAACTTTTGTAAGGAATGAGTCATATGATTTGTAAGTCTCGAGTTGATGATCCAAGAGCCTAGGAACCACATATCCAAGACACTAAAAGTAAGAGAAGGAAAATACTTATCTGACTGAACGAGGGAGTAAGCACCTTGGAGATTCTTCAATTTCTCAATATTTTCCTTATTAAGCTCAACATGTTCATTGCCACCGAAATTCACTCTCTCTTGTAGAGAGTTTTCATTGATATGAGAGTTGGTGAAGTGTGTCTGAGTTTTTTGTTATCCACCTTTGAAACCTTGTTATCCACCCTTGAAACCCCAATTTTTACTCAAAGTTTGAGGCTTTCAATAGAGTTTCCAGCATTAGTCCCTTGTGTGTCTTGGCTTCTTGCGGTAGGCACACCAAATAGTGTCCTTGTTCATTGTTTTGAACAGATTTGCTATTAATGGAGGATTCACGTTGTTGAAGTTGTCAACAATCTTAGACCAGGTGTGTAGAATTCGAAAATAATTTTAGGGAAAAATATAGTAGAGTACTTTTAAAATGGAAATGAAGGCTGTTAAACTAGGGTTTGAAAAACAAAGGAAAAAATGTACTACAACTCAATAATGAAGACTAAAAAGAGAAATCTCAAGGAGCCTAATTCGACTTTGATACTATGTGGAGAAAAGTTGTATTTCTCATTCACATTTTAAAAGTATATAGCCCTAGAGTTATATATAATAACAAAAAAAAAAAAAAAAGGAAATAATTAGAAACTTCCCTATTAAAGATCCCTACAATTAGCGATTATATACACAAAAATCATCGGTTGGAAAACTAGAGATCGTGGTTCCAGAAATAAAAGAGGTTTGTGAAGGATTTTCTTTGCTATGAAAATCTAGTTGTTGTTCTATTGCAGTGAACAAAGAGGGACTCTTGTGATAAGAGGTTTGTGAGTAGTGTGTGGAAGGTAAAAAAAAAAAAGGGTAGTTTTCTCAACTAGTGGGGCTTCGAGAGGAGTGACAATCTTTTGGGATGCTTTGAGGTTTAAGTGCTTAGAGGTTGTTTCAGGGTCTTTCTCAATAATAGTCAATTTAGTGTCAGAAGATGATGGGTTTTTTTGGTTAACTTCGATCTATGGTCCTAGTTCGTCACACTTTAGAAATGATTTTTGAATGGAGCTTCAAGATCTTTCAAGCTTAACTTTTCTAAAATGGTGTGTTGTTAGGGATTTTAATGTAATAAGAAAAATTTCAAAAAGTTAAGAGGCTCCTGGTTAAGCCCAAGTATGAGGGATTTTGATGATTTATAAGAGAATGTGAGTTATTTGATCCTCCTTTTAGGAATGTGTCCTTCACATGGTCAAATTTGCAAGAAAACCCTATTTGTAAAAGGTTTGATAGATTCTTATTTTCTAGTGAGTAGGAGTAAGGTTTCCCTCAAAGTATCAAAGAAGCACTCCCCAGATTGACTTCAGATCATTGTCCAATTGTTGTTAAACACCAATTCTTTTAGTTGGACGCTGATACCACCTTTTAGATTTGAAAACATGTGGTTGATTCATTTCGATTCCAAGGATAATTTAGGTTGTTGGTGGATTGAGTGTCAGTTTGAAGGATACAAAGGTCACAAATTCATGAAGTTACAGTTTGTCAAGTCAAAATTGAAAGAGTGGAATAAAGTGTCTTTTGTGTTGGCCAATAGGCTGAAGAAGGTCTTAGGTAAGGTGGTCTTTGTGGATCAAAATGCTTTTGTGAGGGGCAGATAGATTTTGGATGCCTCGCTCATAGCTAATGAGGTGATTGATTTTTGGCATAAACGTAAAGAGAAATGGTTGATTTGCAAACTGGATATTGAAAAAACCTATGATAGCATTAATTGGAATTTCCTCATGAAGGTCTTGCACAAGATGGGCTTTGGATCTCGATGGATGGAGTGGATTTGGTGGTGCATTTCAACTGCAAAATTTTCTGTTATGGTCAACGGGGTGCTAACAAGCTTTTTTTCCAATTCAAGGGGCTGCGTCAAGGAGATCCCCTTTCTCCTTACCTTTTTGTCTTGGGTATGGAAGTGCTAAGTGCACTTATAAGAAAGGCTGTTGACGGGGGATTCATTTCAGGTTGCATAATTTAAGGAAGAGGGGGAATGGAGATGAATGTGTCCCATTTGCTCTTTGTTGATGACACAATCATTTTTTGCGAAGCAAGGAAAGAGCATCTAACCTCTCTAAGTTGGATTTTGGCTTGGTTTGAAGCGGCTTCTGGTATAAGAATAAATCTAGCTAAAAGCAAATTAATTAAAGTTGGAGAGGTTGAAGATATTGAAGAAATGACAGTGAAGTTAGGGTGTAGAGTGGGGTCTCTTCCTACTGTCTATCTGGGGCTGCCCCTTAGAGCCCACCACAAGGCCTTGCCTATGTGGGATGGGGTGGAAGAAAGAATGAGGAGAAGATTAGCCCTTTGGAAAAGACAATATATGTCTAAGGGTGGGAGAATTACCCTCGTTAAAAGTACACTGGCCAGCATAACTATCTGCCAATTGTCCCTCTTTCGAATGCCCAAGTTAGTAGCAAAAAGGCTTGAAAAA
Organism: Vitis vinifera; assembly: GCF_030704535.1. Classification (NCBI taxonomy): domain Eukaryota; kingdom Viridiplantae; phylum Streptophyta; class Magnoliopsida; order Vitales; family Vitaceae; genus Vitis; species Vitis vinifera. The sequence goes on along the minus strand of NC_081822.1, from coordinate 1,686,025 downwards.
TTACAAAGAGACTTTCTTTGGGGAGGAGGAAGCTTGGAAAGGAAAATCCACTTAATCAATTGGGATGTGGTGTGCACTCAAAAGAAGAAAGGGTGTCTAGGCATTCGGAAAATTGATCTCCTGAACAAGGCCTTGTTGGGTAAATGGATTTGGAGATTTGCCTTTGAAAATGAAATCCTTTGGAAGAAGGTGATCGGGGTGAAGTATGACCAAGAGGGATTTGGATGGCGGACTAATGAAGCTCGCGGAACGTTTGGAGTAGGGGTTTGGAAGGAGATTCTGAAGGAGGCAAATTGGTGTTGGGATAACATAGGGTTCAAGGTGGGTGAAGGGACTAAGGTCAAGTTCTGGACTGATCATTGGTGTGGCAATGCGGCGTTGTCCCAAAATTTTCCCCAATTATTTGCCTTGGCGGTCTATAGGAACACAACGGTCAATGAAGTGTGGGACTCAAGCCTTGGTCAAGGAGGTTGGAATCTTAGATTTTTCAGAGATTCTAATGACTGGGAACTAGATTTGATAGGAGAGTTGTTTCATATGCTGAGGGACTTCAGGATTTCTTCAAAAGAGGACTCAGTGTTATGGAAATGAGGGGGTCATGGTACTTTTCAGATTAGGGATGCTTATAATTTGCTGGCTGCTCCTAGTGCCATCGCCTTCTCGAAAAAGAGCTGTTAAAAGAGATAAAAAGGAGAAAAATCTTAATTCTCATTCATATGTTTTTTACTTACAATTGAGAGATATATATATACAAGGCTAGGAGTCCTAACTACCATACATGTGACCTATATTAACAAGGAAAGATAATATACTATAAATACATTATATTCAACACTCCCCCTCAAGCTGGAGCATATATGTCATATGCACCAAGCTTGTTACAAATATATTTAATCCTAGGACCTCTGAGAGATTTAGTGAAGATGTCTACTAGTTGATCATTTGAATTAACAAAACTTGTAGCAACACATCCTGATGCGATCTTCTCTCTAATGAAATGACAGTCAACTTCAATATGCTTGGTCCTTTCATGAAAGACTGGATTGGATGCAATATGTAATGCAGCCTGGTTATCACAGATGAGTTTCATCTGTTCATCCTTTCCAAATCTCAACTCCTGAAGAAAATGTCTCAACCATATGAGTTCACATGTTGCCAAAGCCATAGCTCGATACTCGGCTTCAGCGCTAGATCTGGCCACTACATCTTGTTTCTTACTCTTCCAAGATATTAGATTACCTCCAATAAAAACACAGTACCCTGAAGTGGAACGTCTATCTGTGGGTGAGCTATCCCAATCTGCATCTGTGTAACCAACAACTTGAGTATGACCTCTGTTCTCGTACAATACACCTTGGCCTGGTGTACTTTTGATATATCGAAGAATGCGGATTACGACATCCCAATGGCTATCACATGGTGACTGTAGGAATTGACTAACAACACTCACAGGGAAAGAAATGTCTGGACGAGTAATGGTGAGATAGTTCAATTTACCTACGAGCTGTCGATATCTCCCGGGGTCTCCTAAAGGCTCCCCCTGTCCTGGTACAAGTTTGACATTCGGATCCATAGGTGTGTCTACCGGTTTACAGTCTAACATACCGGTTTCTTCCAGGATGTCTAAAGCATACTTCCTTTGGGAAATGACCACACCAGAACTGGATTGAGCTATCTCAATTCCCAAGAAATACTTGAGTTTCCCCAAGTCTTTGATCTGAAAGTGGGTAAAAAGATGTTGCTTTAGTTTCTGAATACCATCCTGATCACTGCTTGTAATGACGATGTCGTCAGAACGGCGTAACCTGCACACTAAACCAGACTCCCCCTGAGCAACAAAACCAGGAGGTTGCTCTATATAAACTTCCTCGGCAAGATCACCATGAAGGAAGACATTTTTAATATCCAACTGATAAAGAGGCCAAGAACACATAGCAGCCATGGAGAGAAGCAAGCGGACAGAAGCAATCTTGGCAACAGGGGAGAATATGTCACCATAATCAGAACCATAAACTTGAGTATAGCCTTTAGCAACTAAGCGGGCCTTAAGGCGATCAACCTGACCATCAGGACCAACCTTAACGACATAGACCCAACGACAACCAACTGTAGATTTACCAGAGGGTAAAACAACAAGATCCCAAGTGCCATTAGAGTGCAGAGCAGCCATTTCATCCACCATTGCCTGTCGCCAGCCTGGATGGGAAAGAGCTTCATGGGTGCTCTTTGGAAGAGAAACAGAGGATATAGCAGAAACAAAAGCACAATAGGGTGAAGATAAGCGATGATAACTCAAAAAATTGTAAATAGGATGAGGATTACGAGTAGAGCGAGTACTTTTCCGAACAGCAATGGGTAAGTCATTAGGAGAAGGCAGAGCCGGGGCAGGTGAAGCCGAAGGGATAGGAAGTGAGTCAGCAGGTGCCTCAGGAAAAGGGAGAGGAGCAACGACACGAGGGCGACGATGATAAACCTGAAGTGGTCGAGGGGGCATAGCATCAGGTGGGGAGACAATGGGAATGGGCAAAACTTCAGAAACAGGAAGAGACTCAGAAGTGGTGGAAAAGAATGGTGAGTCCTCAAAGAAGGTGACATCAGCGGAGATAAAGTATCTATGAGTCTCAAGGGAATAACAACGATAACCCTTCTGAAGTCTGGAATATCCCAAGAAGAGGCACTTCATGGCTTTGGCGGAAAGCTTGTCCTGTCCAGGAGTGAGAATATGAACGAAGCAAGTACAACCAAAGACACGAGGAGGAAGGAAATAAAGTGGTTGGTCAGGGAAGAGAAGGGAGTGAGGAATCTGATCGTGTAAGACAGAGGAGGGCATACGATTAATCAAATAACAAGCGGTAAGAACAGCGTCCCCCCAAAAACGAAAAGGAACGTGACTATGGAGGAGGAGAGTACGAGTTGTCTCAACAAGATGTCGATTCTTGCGTTCAGCTACCCCATTTTGTTGAGGAGTATGAGCACAAGAAGACTGATGAAGAATTCCATGATGAGACATAAACGAAGTAAATTGGGTTGAAAAATATTCCCTGGCATTGTTACTGCGTAACATACGAATAGAAATATTGAACTGGGTTTGGATTTCAGTATAAAATTTCTGGAAAATAGAGAATAACTCAGCTCGATTTTTCATTAAAAATAACCAAGTACATCGAAAATAGTCATCAATGAAAGTGACAAAATACTGAAATCCTAAAGTAGACGCAGTCCGACAAGGACCCCAAACATCAGTGTGGACAAGCTCAAAAGGAGACTTTGCCCGATTATTCAAACGCTTTGGGAACGAGACACGAGTATGTTTCCCAAGCTGACATGACTCACTCGGAAGCGACGACAAAGTGGAAAAACGAGGAACCATCTTCTGGAACTTGGAGAGACTAGGGTGGCCCAGATGATTGTGAATGAGGAGAGGAGCATTAGTGGAAATGCAAACTGCAGGAGATGAATTTGAGGTGAGGTGATAGAGGCCTTGAGACTCACGTCCTATGCCAATCGTCTTCCCCGTACTCCGGTCCTGCAAGGTCACAAATTTATCAGAAAAGGTAATAGAGCAATTAAGATTACGAGTGATTTTGCTGATGGAAATAAGATTAAAAGGACATTCAGGAGTATAAAGGACACAAGTGAGAGGTAGAGAAGGCAAAGGAAGGGCCAAACCAATACCTTTAGCCACAGTTTGAGAACCATTAGCTAAGGTAACAGTAGGTAAATCAGAGGTAGTAGTAATAGAGGAGAAAAGATCCTTATTACCAGATAGGTGATCAGATGCTCCAGAATCTAGAATCCAGGGTTCAAGAGAAGATGTGTGGGTAAGACAGGCAGAGGCATTACCAGGCTGGGCAACAGAGGCAATAGAAGCCTGAGATGTCTGAGATGCGGAGGAGCTCGGAGGCTGAGGCAGCGGAGAATCAGAGGACTGGGCCATATGGGCAGTGCGAGGAGGTCTTCCATGTAACTGATAGCAACGATCGCGAGTGTGGCCAAGTTTATTGCAATAGGTGCAATGAGGACGTTGGCCTCTATCTCGGGTACCACTGCGTCCTCCTCGAGAGGTAGTTTGAGAAACTAACACAGAAGAATCTGAAGCGCTATCAGATGGCAAAGTCTGAGTGGACGAGATACGGAGGAGGCGAGCAAACACATCATCCAAGGACGGAACTGATGAACTTCCAAGAATCTGATTACGAATAGACTCAAGATCCGGACGGAGGCCAATAAGAGTAAGGACCATGAAGAACTTGTCAAGCTGTATTTGTTGAGCCCCAACATCAGGAGTAAGAGGCATCACAGTCAAGAACTCCTCCTTAAGAGAGGCAATCTGACCAATATAAGTAGATAGATCCAAGTCCTGTTGGCTGAGATGGACAATAGCAGAAGCCACCTTATAAAGACGCTGGATATCATTCGTGTATAATCCTTTGGCCTGAGTCCAAAATTTAAAACAAGTTTTATAGGCCTGAAGATGAAGAAGAATCCTGGGATCAACCGATTGCCATAATACACTACATAACTGTGCATCTATCTTCCTCCACTGTACGCGGTCAACCTCAGGGATATCTGCCTCCTAGGTAACCAAGTGATCCTCATATCCTTGACCCATAAACCAAAGTTCAACAGAGGCAGACCAAGAGCGATAATTCTCACTACCAACCAATTTCTCTGAGGTAATCATAGGAGATCCAGAGATAACAGAGGTAAAGATCTGATTTTTGGTGGTCATATTCACGTATTTGGATCGAAGAGAGCCCTAATACGGCTGCAGATTGCGGCGTGGCACCACCGAAAAAGGGAGACGGCCTCAAATCACGACGTGGTACCACCAGAAGGGTAGAAGAACACTTCCCAAGGCACGTGCAGGGATTGGGGTGGAGAAAAAGTAGCCGGAACTTCGCCGGAAAGGCTGTTTGGAAGGCTGACGGAGACAAAAATCCCCAAAAGAGGTACGTGCAGGGCTCGGATGGGAGAACCAGGTAGGTAGGGATGCTGGTCGGCGTCAGGCGAGGCTGGAAAAGGAGGCGCGTCGCCGGAAAATGTCTCACGCGCCCTCACGCGCCGGCGTGTGAGATTCAGTCGCTGCCCGGAGAAGTGCGCGTGGAGGGTTTTCTGGCTCTGATGCTTTTGAAGAAGTTGGAGATCTCCTCCAGGCACTCCTCTTGGTGTGGTCGGTGTCGGAAAAAGACGTCGCCGGAAAGTTCGCCGGAAAAGGTTGCCGGCGTGGTGGAGATCCGACGGCGATGAGGTTGTCCGGAGTGGTTCGGGAAGAAAATGAGGGGACCGGAGTGAAACACGGTCACTGGACGGTTCGCCGGAATTGATTACACGGCTAAACCGAAAAAAAAAAATTAGGTTTTCTCCTTTGGCTCTAATACCATGTTAAAAGAGAGAAAAATGAGAAAAATCTTAATTCTCATTCATATGTTTTTTACTTACAATTGAGAGATATATATATACAAGGCTAGAAGTCCTAACTACCATACATGTGACCTATATTAACAAGGAAAGATAATATACTATAAATACATTATATTCAACAAGAGCATTTGGGTGGATAAGGTTCCAACTAAAGTTGCTTTTTTTGCTTGGGAGGCCACGTGGGAGAAGATCCTCACTTTGGATAGGCTCCAAAAACGGGGGTGGCACCTCCCTGATCGTTGCTTTTGTGTGGCTGTGAAGAGGAAAATCCTTGCCTTGTTTGGGGCTCAGTGGGTGTTCCCAGAGACAGTCAAAGAAGTGTTATTTAGTTGGAGGGGCCCTTTTGTGGGAAAAAAGAGGAAAAAGATTTGGAACTCCATCCCGTTGTGTATTTTTTGGATGGTATGGAAGGAAAGAAATAGATTAGCTTTTTAGGGGGGGCTCTTTAGCTAGACAAAAACTCAAAAATTCTTTTGTACGTAATTTGTGGAGTTGGGCTAGGGTGTATATGGGAGATGAGTCATCTTCGCTTTTAGGCTTTTTGGAGTGGCTAGCGGCTCCTTAAGGGCTGGTGAGGTTGATTGTTCATGTGTTTTTTGTTTTTAGGTTGCTATGTATACTACCTGTATGCTATGTGGCTTTTCGCCCTTTAATATATTTTGTGCTCATTTATCAAAAAAAAAAAAAAAAAAAGTGTCTTTTGGAGACTTAAAAGAAAAATATTTGTTTGGGCATTGTGGGTTTGGATGAGAAGGAACAAAAAAGGATTTTTACTCTTGAACTAGCAGCAAGGAAGACTTTAAGGAAGGGAGAATTGGAAGAGGCGTTGCTAAAGGAAGAGGTGTTTTAGAGGTAAAAAAACTAGGGTCAAATGGATAAGAGAAGAGGATTGTAATTCTAAATTTTTTCATAAGGTGGCCAATAGTAGGTGGAATAGGAAGTTCATTAAGTCTTTGGTGTCTAAAGATGGGGTAGTCTTAGATAACATTGAAAGCATTTTAAAGGAGATTAAGCATTATTTTGGGAAGTTATTCTCCAAGCCTTCAGGTGGTTCTTGGAGGATTGAAGATTTGGATTGGTCTCCTATTTCAGCAGATAGTGTCGAGTGGTTGGATCATTTTTTTTCGGAAGAAGAGATTCACAATGCTATGTTGCATTTAAACAAGGAAAAGACCCTTGGGCTAAATGGTTTCACCATTGGATTTTATCAAGAGTGTTGGGAGACGATTAAAGCTGATCTTTTAAGAGTGTTCTTTGAGTTTCACAATAATGGGATTATTAAGCAAAGCATGAATGCTACCTTCATTGCTCTAGTGCTAAAAAAGAGTCAAACAAGCAGGATCTCAGATCCACAACTTTGTTGTAGATTGTGTGGAGAGAGAGGAATGCTAGGATTTTCAAGGACACTTGGAAGACACCAAAGATGATGTGGGATTTGCTTCATTTCTATGTTTCTTTTTGGGCTTACCGTACAAACATTTTTAATCTTTATCTGTTAAATGTAATTCAACTTAGTTGACTTTTAATATGTACACACTAGGGTTGGGTCTATAGGGTGAGGAGTTGTTATACCTGTGTAGGCTTTTTGTACCTTTATATAGCCCTCCTTGTATAGTGGAGGTTTACTTAGATCTTTTTGATGAGGTTTGTAAATCATAGGAAGGATTTCTCATCCTTCTCATGTTTTGTTTATTCTCAATTAATACATACATTTGTTTTTGATAATATATATATACATACACTATTATACACACAAAATTATGTATTACAGATGTAATATACAGCCGTGGAGGATATACAGCTGTAATAGTCTTCAACATTAAAACCTTTCCTGAACAAGTTGTTCTATTTTATATTGTTGTTTTAGGGTTGGTACTTTTGATCTTGAGGTAGAATTCACGCGTTTATGAATACATCTATAGAAGAACATGGATTTACTTAAGTAGGAATTAACATTGGTACATGGTTCTAAGGAGTTATAACTTCTATATCTTAGAAAGAATTCCATTTGTTCCTAATTGATCTCAAACATGGGTGGTTTTCTGTTGTCTTCTCCCTCTGCTTCTTTTCTTTTCACTTTTTTTTTTCTAAAATATCCTCTCTGTGTTATTAGCTATTTTCAAGTTAAAGACATGAACTGGATGAAGTGAGATACATCCAGTGAGATATATTATTATCTGGAGCCTGAACTAGCACTCAACTACTTTCGTCTACATCTTGCTTCCAGTATATGCTATTTCAATTTGTATCTTGGCCTTTCTCACATAAAAGAAAAAGAGAAGCTGTAGTTGAAGTTTAATCATATATTGCAGTTCATTTCTTTTCATGGAGTTGTTTAGAACTCATTTTCCCATCTAACCACTGTTCCATAAATTGTTCATCAAAGATCTTGGAATTTGTTTCATGCCTTTTCAGGGTGTTGGTCATCAAAAAGGCTATGATCAGTTCAACCGGGTCCTCGTGGGTCTTCTACAAAGAGTCTTAGACACTAACAAGAGGGTACAAGAAGCTGCATGTTCAGCTTTTGCTACTCTTGAAGAGGTTTCTCCTGTTTCAGTACTCTTCAATCATAAGAAATATGATTCATACCAATGTAGAATTCATAGGTTCCTTAATGATGGCAGGAGGCTGCAGAAGAGTTGACACCACATGTAGCAATCATTTTACAACACCTTTTATGTGCTTTTGGGAGATATCAGGTTTTTTTTTCAGTCCTATTAGTATTTTCTTGATTTCCAATAGACTTGGAAAGGTCCAATTGACTAGTATATTTTGAATCATTTGTTTTCCTGATGATACCATGTTATGATCATTTAGTATTTTATATTCCCTAATTGAACTTTGTATGCTCATATTTAGAAAAGGAACCTCCGAATTTTATATGATGCTATAGGCACTTTAGCAGATGCTGTTGGAGGAGAACTGAATCAGGTAAGCCTTCTTATTTTTGGGCATGAGTTGGTGTTTGTTTTTCTTTCCTTTGGTGCTCCTTGATGTGGAAATCAGAGGGGGACAGAATGCTTGGTGTTTTTGTTCTTCACGATCAGGACACAAGCTACTAACGCCCATCTTTTGATTCTATACACAGTCCAGATACCTTGATATTCTGATGCCTCCATTAATTGCAAAGTGGCAGCTAGTTTCCAATTCAGACAAAGACCTCTTTCCACTGCTAGAGTGCTTTACATCTATAGCACAGGTATGCTGTACTTTTTGTTAATAGGACAGTATTGTACTTAGTCTTGTTTAACACACTATATAATCTGATATGATATTATATTCTTTCAATTGAGGAAAAATGTGTGCATTGTTCAAAACTAGAAAGGCCTGAAACCTACTTCCCTTGTTGGAAAGCAAGTTCTCTCTCTCTCTCCCCCTCTCCAAGTGTATCAATCTGTTAGCCTGTACAATTTACTGTGAGTTGTATTTTAACATTCACTGAGTGGTCCAGCAACAAACTGCTGTACTTGTGATAGTTGTCCTTTTTTGTAGTTTTCCTTTCCATTTCATTTTTTGTTTGGGGGCTGCGATATTCCAAAATCAAGTGCTCTGGAGGTTCATTGATTGGTCCACAGTTGTGATGTTGATATGTGTGAGCTGTGGAAGGCCTGTTTTCCAGAAATGCATTCAGCCACAAAGAGCAGTTAAGGATGGAGGAATTACAAAATGCACCATAAGCTTGCCATTCAGATTGGTGCTGTGCACCCATTATATTGAATTCTTAAATTGGGGTACTGTTCATGCACAAATGTTTTGAGAGTGGCTTAGGTTCATTTTGTGGCATATCTTTAGTAGGAAATTTTAGTTTTTGAGAATTAGAAAATAGCTTCTCACTAAATGGTGGTTCTGTATAACTAAGAAATAGAAACTGATTTTTCCTAAGTAGCAATTTTATTAATTAGATTAAATAAGGGTGAGGGGAGACGAGGAAACCCTGAAATTTAAACAAGTTAACAAAGGTAGATGGGACCCAAAACAAACTGCAAGCCTGAAATGAGCTCACAAACAACCTGAGACAATTGAATATTTAAATATAATGCCTAACCTACTTTTATCACCCCTGAAAATTACCAACCCACTCCAGAAATAACAGCCTAGCCTTTTTTCTTGACAGTGAACAATTTAGATCTTTTTTTTTTCTTTTTTCTTTTTTTATGCAAATTCCCTTTCATGGAAAGGAGTTAGCTTTCTTAGCATCTTATTGTTAGGACCAAAAGCCTTAATGTGCCAATCTGAACGAAGGTCGGAGTGAGAATCTGGAAACAATTAAGAAACCACAAAGTATGCACAAACAAGGGGTTGAGTTTTCATGCTCAAATTGGCAATGGAGAAGGAAGTCATCTGGTGAATAATCAGAGCTGAAGCTAGTAGTTTCCAGTCTGGATTCCCTAACTGTCTTATATTAAGCTTTTCAATGCTTAAGATCCTATTCTGCGCGATTGTCTAGATTAAGAGGTAATTTTGGATGGAAGGACTCAAGGTGATGTTTGATTCAAGGATGGAGTCTTGGGGATGGTATTCCATCACATTCTGCCTACTCCAAGGCTTGGTCATTCATTTGTTTTGGAGATCTAATGGGTTTAGAGTCCCATAAAATAGCTGGGTTAGAAACCCATCTAGGACATGGGTTTTGTGAAAACCCTTGCTAGGTAATACTTTTATATAAATTTAAAATGATGAGCGTATTTTCTCAAATTAGAAGAACATACAAAATTAATTACAACTTCATCTCTTTATAAGGTAAATTAATTCCAATGCCATCTTTGAAGAAGATAAAATCAATGAATAATATGAAATGCAACTTTATCTTTCCTAAGTAAATTCAATCATCATCACATCTATTTATAAATACAATTATATTAAAAATTTGATATTATGAAATATAAGAATGTGAAATAATAAAAAAATTTGTAAACAACCATCTATTATTGAAAGAATTTGATGAATTTTAGTAGACTTTCAACCTTTTCTCCAATATCTTAAAGGAATCTCAATTTGATATTTTTTTAGAATAAACGTTATCATCATCGTCATAAATGTTATCTTTGGAAGAGTGAGTGAGAAAACAATTAGCTGATCATATCTTCTTTCATTGTGCTAAAAGATGGACAGTTTGTCGTTTCTATGTTGCATGTGTTTGGGTATGAGTGTCAAATGCGGTAATATGTCTTAAGCGTTGAATCCTTCACAACTCAAATTTTAGGATATAAGGACTTGACTAAAAAAGATAAAAAAACGGTGACGGGTACTAGGACACGACATGATAAGAGAAAAATCAATTAAAAATAAATTGGAAGTAAAGATATTCTTTTTAAAAACTCTCATATTTTTCTCTAATTTTTTCCCTCTTATTTGTATATATTCTTTAAAAAAATCACTTTTTAGCTAACTTTACTTTTTCTCTAATGTAACTATTACTAAGAAAGTTGAAAGAATAAAAATATATCAATGACAAAATAAATGAGTATTCAACAATGATCCCATGCCTACATTCATGTCATGTTGTATTAACACAGGTACGTTGGTGAAATTGAAGGATCCGAGTATCATAGGTGCCATTTATTTTTTTTCTTTGTTTTATATGGAGTAGATGTTGCCTTATATGGTTACAGAGGCCCTTCTAAGTTAGCAAGGGCCTTTTTGTCACGAAGAAAGAGAAAAATGTGTGGAAGCTGATATATTATGCTTATTTTGGACCATTTGAAAGGAAAAAAATACTTATTGTTTGATAATTTGGAAATGTTTAATCAAAATACCAAAAAATTTGTTTGAAAAAATCAAATAGCCATACCCAAAATAAAATAGGAGTATTTGACAAAAATCCCATACTCACTCATTTCATGTTGTGTTGACACGGGTATGATCGGTGATATTGAAGGGTCAAGTATCAGAGGTGCTATTTGATTTTTTCTTTGTTTTACATGGAGTGGATGTTGCCTGTTATGGATACAAAAGTCCTTCTAAGTTAGCAAGGGCCTATTTGTGGTGAAAAAACGGAAAAAAAAGTGGAAGACTGATATATAGTACTTATTTTGGACCATTTGAAAGAAAAGAAATTACATATTGTTTGAAATTTGAAAATATTGAATCAAGCTACCAAAAATTCATTTTTGTGTTTTTTTTTTACTCTAGGCTAGGATGTTTATAGATGAGGATTTGATGTATATATTAATTTAATTGAGTGGTTTTGTATTGCTTGATAAGGGAGTGATTTTTTATCTCGTCTTTTTCTATGTCATTTGACAACCTTTATATACTATCGTGCATCTTAGTATGTCATTTTTTGTTAGGCACTAGTAATATATTTTTGTTTGTCTATAAAATAACAATATTATCATTGTTGTTGTTGTTACTATTTTGATAAAACAGGTTTAAATGTTTGTGAAATGAATAATAATCTCTAAAATCCTAGGTTTTTAACCTTTGTTGGATAGTCTATTCTACAAGTTTTCTAAAATATATGTGCATGTGTATATATGTAGGCAGAAACTCTATTTTTATTCTTTGTTTTTTCACTTTTTCCTTTTCCAAAATATAGGCATTTCAAACTCAAAATAAGAGTTGATTTTCTTTGATTTATTATGGATATTATAATGTTCTTATTTTATAATTTTATACATATTTTGAGTATTAGTTATTACAATGGTGGTTGATTTTTTAAAATTAAAGATTTTTTAATAAATAGACTTTGTAAATGTTATGATTTTATTATAATATGATATTTTTCTTTCTATGATTTTTTGAAAGTTTGTTGTATACCATACATATGTATGTGTATTAATTTGAAGAATATTATTTGAAATTTTGTGTGGGTTTAATTTGAATATTTTTCATTCCCATTTTAGTATTTAGTTTGTGTAGGAATGGAAATCAGGACATTCTACTTGCTTGCAAAGCATACTTGGGACAATATGGGCTTGCCCCTCTATTCTACACTACTTAAATATGGGGAAGACTCAAACTTTGGACCTTTGGTTCATTGCCACCTCTAGTTCATTGTGAGAGGGTACTATTGCTAAGCTGCACCTTAGGGTAAACTGTCTTATAACTTTGATTTATATTGTTTCCAAGTACCAAAATGAGAATAATTGATTCCTAGATTTCTCTATTCTAAGCATGGATAATCTATTCACATTACTTATTCTCATGAACCTCAAGGCCTTAGAGTCACATTCACCAACTTGGTGGTTTTCCTCATCATGCTTCGCACGTTGAAACTATTGAACTACTTGAGAAAATGGAGTTATTTCCATCCAAACCTCAAAGATTTTGAGCAGGAAAAGCAATATCTTAAAGTTTTTAATTAGCCATTGAATCTTATATTTATTGGTGGATGACCCATTCTATATTAGGTATTGGAAAGTCCATGCCCTTACATTTATATGCATCTTAGTGAATAGGTGATTTTGATTTTAAGTCCCTTTGAATGAGAGTGGGCCCCTAAAAAGAAACCCTTTTCCTTTTGGAATGGGGGGTTGTTGTGGGTAACAGGGTATATGTTTTGAAATGTACAAGTAATTGTTTTGACTTTAATAGTGTGAATACCTACTTGAAAATTTGGACATTGAATTAGTTGAATAATGTTTTTCATGAGGCCAAATATAAATTCCTATTAGAAATGAAATTGTTAAACATTTATTGACTAGATTTGATATTTGAAGTTCTCTTTTCAATCTTAAGTGAATTTTATATCCTCAAAATTTTAATTTTGGCCAATTTTAGCTTGATATACACCTGATGCTCAATTTCTTAAGCTCTTAGGTTTTAAAATTAAATTAACTATAAAGAAAAAGGTGATGCACTTTTTGTTTATTTTTCTTTCTAATTTTAATCATATTAGTCTCTAAATTGCTCATTTTCATTTCCCAAAAAGAAAAAAAAAACTCATGGAAATGGTCTTGCTTGTGAGAATTTCATGGCATTGTTCTATTTAGGTCTAGGTTGAAAACATTTGACAAATCCATTTAGTAAGTTATCAACTATAACAAGTTTGTGAAACTTTTAGAAACATAGGGGGAGGAGGGTTGTCCTTGTAGGTAGAACAAGCGTGTTTGGTCTAGGACAATTGAAGGAAAACACTCTAACCATATTCACAGTTCAATTGAGTCCACTTGGTCAAGTTAAGTTAACTTTCCAAGTTTTAGTATCATGGTATTGTGCATAAACGTGTGTACTATTAATTTTATTCTTAATATAAAATTATAAAATCAACAAACAAAAATTTTGAAATTATTATGCAATAATTGAGATCTTCATTTACATGGAGGTTGAATAAAGAATGTCATTGAAAATCGTGTGAAAAATAAAAATTTCTCATTGATAATATTTTAAATATATTTTAATTTTATTGTTTTGCAAGGAGGTCCACCATAAGGTTAAATAAGTAATTTTATAGTGTAATGACTACATAGAGAAATGGAGGGAAGAGAATCTTTGCATCCAAGTATCTAACCTTACATATATATTTTAGAGTTCATTGATTGGTTCGGGAAAGCATAGGCTATAGCTTGGGACAGGCCTGAGGCCCTGACGATAGCTTATCACCAAGCTATAGCTTGTGCATTCCCCAAACAATCAATGAATTCTAGAACATCTATAAGATTAGATACTTGGATGCAAAGATTTTCTTCCCTTTTTATTGTTTGGCACCCGATAAAAGGACCTTAACCTAGCATGCCTAAGTTGTAAGCCTATACTTTCCCCAATCAATCAATGAACTCTAGAAAAGTGAGATTCTCCATCACCAAAGAATCCATTATAGTACAAACAAAGATTTTTTGGGAGACTTTTTCAAAGTTTGAGCAAAGCTCTTATTATCATCAAACATCCTTTCATTTTTCTTTCTACATGCTCCAAAACAAAAACAAGGGGTCATCTCCCATTCTTTTCAGCATCACCTATCCCCAGAGTGACTATGCTGACTAAGTAAAAAATCCTTAAATCATTCTTGAAAGCACCCATACAATTTTGAACAATAATATATCGAAAACCTTCAATGAATATAGTTGGTTGACTCCGTGCACTTGCACTTGCACAAATAACATCTATTCATTGATTAGGAGCCAACCTCTCCTCATAAGCTGGTTAGGCATCAAAATATTCTAGTTAAGTAAAGAACTAGTCATTAGCAATGCTATAAGCTCTACATTTTCTTCGGAGAAAAGGACCTTGAGCCACTCGGAGATAAAGATATAAAATGATTTAATAGAAAAAACAACCATTTTTAGTACAACTCTACATTAACCTATCCTCCTTATTCACTATCTCTACCTAAATGCTTTTGTGGAACACTCCATTGCCTTTAGCTTCCGGACTTGAGAACTCTACAAAAAATAAGGGTTTCAATGGCCCTTTCCACCCTCTTCTCAGCCTATAAATCTGTGATCATAGCATTCTTGTGAGAACAATTCTAATAAAAGGAAAAAAACCAAAAAAAAAAAAAAAAAAAAACTCTCAATGGGAGCTCTCTTCACCATATGTGAAACCAAAACCTAAACCTCTAGAACCATTTTTTTCTTTCAAAAACAAATTCATTGCATCAAAATTAGTAAGTATGAAGATAGGTGATAATTCCTTCCAAGATTTACTAAAAAATGATACAAAAGGAAACGTGTCTATACCACTCCCAAGAAAAAAAAAACACTACATGCATCTTAATAAGGTAAAAGAATTAAATACAATCTAGAACCATGTTGCACAGCTTTAGGGGGTGTGGGGTTGGGGTAAAAATGCCCTTTATGAAAGATACTAATTGCTTGGCTAAATGATCTGCTACTCGGTTACCTCAGCCATAGACATCCCTTAAAATACGTGTCGTGGGAGAAAAGTCATTCTTCTTGCCTTTGATGACTTTCTAAAGACCTAATCCATAAACCTCTCTCGTTTTCAAGAGCACCGACTCTCTCCCTTTTCTCCAAAGTTCCCCACATGTCTAAACATGTACTTCCAAACCCTCTTTCCCTTTGACCAAATACACACTTCCCTAGGGATCACAATCTTTTATTGCAATATAACTCATTAAATCTTTTAATAATCTTTTGGAGCAATATTTTGCTCATAAAAGGTTCATAGTCTAGGTCAACAAAAATAATGTTATACACCTTCAATCTACAATGTCACAATGCATTATGACCTTGTAGGTCATTGAGACTGATATTTGAGAATGAACTTAGAATGCTTCAGATACGTCCTCCACTAAACCTAGACAAACTAGAACAATTCTGATTATGGCTCAAAGTTGCTTTAAAACTGCTTCAAGCACTATGCGAATGTAACTAGCGTTGTCACTTTGTTTAAAGTTAGTAATACATGGTTCAATGCTCATTTTAGAGGTGACTTGTGGTCCAAAAATAGAAAGTTTTTGAAATGGAATATAAATGAACTTAAATTTTGGAAATACATGGAAATTACGAGCTTGCTAGATGCAAACAATAAAACATAGAACATAATATGGAAACGTGGTTATGAAAAATATTAACTAAAATTTCCATTTGTTAAAGGAAAAGTGTTTTGTACAGTTACCTATTGTTAATGATTTTTCTATTTTTCTATTATTTTTTGAATGACGATAGCATAGAAGTGCACGTGTTACATGATGAAAAAAAAATCTTGATACCAATTTGATAGATTTTGGATTGCTCATACTAGAACCAGATTAGAGTTGGAAAATAGAAGAAGTGTTAAGTTCTGACAGGATGGTTTGTGTGGTGACTCACCTTTGAGAGTTTCTTTCCTCTCCCTATATTCTCCTGCAGCTTCAAAATGCATGGATTGCAGAGATTTCAGAGGTTTCAGGCGGTCATGGGCAAATCACAATCCTTGTTTCTCAAGATGGTTCCATGATTGGGAGTTATAAAGTGTTAAGGGCTTGCTTAAAAGACTTAAAGAGGGGAAAGGCTTAGAGAAGGCGGAGATAGGTGAAGGATGTTAACGACGGGAAGTTCTTTTTTTGATCTGTTTATTATGCCTTATAATTAGGAGATAGGGTGGTTTTTTCTTCAAAGGAAGCTTGGGGTTCTTAGGCCCCTTCCAAGGTGCACTTCTTTAGTGGGGAGGTAGCTTGGGTTGGGATTCTAACCTTAGATCATCTGCAAAGAACAGGACTTTTCGAAATCGTTGTTGCTTGTGCAAGAGTTCAAAGTAAATAGCTAATCATATCCCTACTCATTGTTGGAAAGCAAAGGCATTGTGGCATCTTTTGCTCTTTCTTTGGGCTCCCTTGGGTGTTCCTATTTTTGGTGAGAAAGGCCCTTCTAGAGGAGAGTTCAAAGGAGTGTGCCCCACATGCTTGTTTTGGGCCATATGTCATTAAAATAATTGTGGATCCTTTGATGGAATGAGCATTTGGATCAATTTCTCAAAGGTTCCCTCAACTCTATGTTCTTCCTATGGCTTCATTGGTTATTGATGATTCCTTGTCCTTGTTGGACTCTATTGATTGTTTAGTATCTAGGTAATGGGTTGGGATCAGCCGTGCCGCCAACATTCAGCAGAGGGCCTAATAATCACAAATGGACAGAAGAATTAGAAGTTGGTGAATAAAAATGGATTCAACATGTATAGACCTAAAAAGGGACTTATTGAACTGTCTGGTCCTATCTGGTTTTAGTTTTTATGCACTGAATATATTTCAGATGTATTAATCTTAGTTTTACTATCTTTTTTATTCTGTAGAAATAGTTTATCATGTGTTTGCCCATGTTTTCTCTCTTTCCATGATGCAATGCGAATGCAGAACTTTGCAAGGGAATAAGCTGCACCTTAGCTTTTTACAAGAATACCAGAAAATGCAGAGAAATTTTGGATCAATTCAAAAAGCTTTGTTTTTTGTTGGTGAGAAGCAAGACAAGAAGAGTCCAGGGAAACGAAGCACCATTTCAAAATCTTGTTTATTTATCCTATCTAATTTCTATTTTTTAGTATTAATTTCATGCTAAGGGTTGTGGGGTTTGTTTCCACTTTGCCTCTAGAACCCCACAACATTTCTGGGGCAGAAAAAGAAAAAAATAAAATTCTTAATAACTGCATTCTTTTCATATATAATATACAAATTTGATTCATACATGTCAGAGAGACGGTACATATTGTTCATTTTCTTATGACTGCTAGTTTTACATCCTGCCCCTCTCTAGTTGTGTTTTTAAGTACATGATTTTTTTTATCAATTATTTGAAGAGACATATATAGTTGATTTTCGTAATTCCTGCTAGTTTTAGTTCCTGCCCTTCTATAGCTGTGCTTTTAAGTACATGATTTTTTCATCAAATATTTAAAGTACAGAAAAGATATTGAGTTACAATACTACAAAATCTATCCTCACTTCTCACTGTATCATGTTTATTTGGCTGGCCCTTGTTTTACTTTCCAGGCATTAGGTACTGGGTTTTCGCAATTTGCTGAACCAGTATTCCAGAGGTGCATAAGCATCATCCAATCTCAACTGCTAGCAAAGGCCTCGGTACTTTTTAAACCATTTCTTTTTTTGGAGTTTGTAGTTCTCATTTAGTCTTTGTAGGAGCACCACTCCTATATGGTGGTTGGAATATTGTTTTGGATTAAATGATCAGTTGGTATAGT
The DNA here is from genome assembly GCF_030704535.1 of Vitis vinifera. Lineage (NCBI taxonomy): Eukaryota > Viridiplantae > Streptophyta > Magnoliopsida > Vitales > Vitaceae > Vitis > Vitis vinifera. Next base: position 1,668,025 of record NC_081822.1, on the reverse strand, counting down.
GCACTACTACAAGCTAGTTGTTTTTGTGTATGATGACTTTGCATTTGATGTGTTTTAAATATGAAATCATGTTTAATATTTTCTAATCTGAAGTGCTTGATTTTGGCTTTCCATTCTGGTATACATTTTCTTTGCCATGAAAGAATATACCACTATGACAAGAGTTCTTTATCTTAGATTTTCCTGTTGAAAAAGAGTTCTATATCTTAGATTCATAATCTAACTAAATTCTGCTGAGTGGAAATGGATATCTCATTTTTAGGTTTCTTGATCAAGTGAGGTTCATTTTAAATATTTGGTATGGGGTTGTCATATCTGAGATGTCATCTTTATGCAACAAAAATCAATTGAGATGCGGTGTAAGCTGCAGTATTGAGTGGCAGAGCAATATGAGGCACAAAGGAGGGATACCTTACTTCAGCCCTCTAAAAAGATACCAAATGGGATTTGAACCTGAACTAATGAGGTGTTAGGTTAGTCCTTTACCACTAAGCTAGGTTTCAATGACAAAATTTTTTGTTATTTATAAAAATTAAAATATATATATATTTACTCTTCAATTACTTGAAAAATAAAATACTGAAATAAAACCCCCCATTTTGATCCACCGTTTCCTCATTAAAATAAAAACCTCTCAACCCATTTTGTATTTTGTTTTCTGAAAAAAAAAAAAAACTAAAAGAATAAGAAGAAAGAAGTAGTACAAACACATTACTGTTCATCATCTTCAAAACAAAAGAGCTCTCACGTCAGTGTAGGTCCTCTTTGGCTTTTCTTTTATTAAAAGAAATTAATATTCTTTTGATTTGCAAGCATTCTTTAGAATTTTCCATACAAAAAATGTTCTGAAATTCCTTATCACCTATGAGTGCTCTTTTGCTTTTATATAGCTTTTTTTTTTCTTAAATTTTGAAACAAAATCACTTATGTTTTTAGAATTAGTTACACAATTGAATAGGAGATTAAAGGATAAATGATAGCGTAGTTGTATATATTGAGAATTTGAGAGGACCTTATCTAATAGCATTGATCATAAGGTTATTGTGTAACACTTTCAAAATCTAAAAACTTGTCAAGGGCAATGATAAATTTAATGAATTGAAGTATTATTGATCAATATTAAATATTTTACTTATTATCAGTTCAAAATTTTTCTTTATCAAAGGTTACCCACTCTGGAGCAAATTCCTGGATTTGCCACTGGCAATGGTCAATTGAGCCAAGCTAGAACTAAGCTGACTCCTCCCCAAATTTGTTTAGATAAGCTAATATGGTGGGCATGAGTTTTTGCTTACCAGCTCCAAAAGCAATACAACTGAGCTTGATGGGAGCTGAAGTATTTCCATGAGCATTGCATTTTTGTTTTGTTTTTTTTTTTTTTTTTTAACCAATTGGTGAGAGCATAGTCTGGTTGTTGAAGATTTCCATGAGCGTTGCTGAAGATTTTTTCACATCAAGATAAAATTCTTGTCCATGCTCTTATCTTTTAGTTTGCTTGCCTGAAGGTTGGTGCTATAATTGCAGGTTGATCCTCTGTCAGCTGCTGTTCAATATGATAAAGAATTCATTGTTTGCTCTTTGGACTTGCTCTCAGGGCTTGCAGAAGGTCTTGGTAGTGGAATTGAGAGCTTGGTACGTCTCTTTTTTTCCTTTCCAAAATTTTCTTGAGCGGGAATATGTAGATTCAAGCATTTGATGCTTTTCTTAATGCAAACATGTGATTGTCTATCTGGTTGTCTATCCTTCTATTGATTGGCAATATATGAGTATATATCTGGCATTTTCTGCTTTTATATAGAAATACCAGGTGGATAGACGGAGAAAATGAGTGGTGTTCCTTGCTTGGCAAAATGTTGAGCCAGTAGATTTGTTCTCAGAGTTCTTAGTCATTCTATTTCATCACCCATATTCTGTAATAAAATAAAAGCATTAGTCATTTTTCATCTCCCATGTTCTGTAATGAATTTGGGATCTTGATCCTTATAAGACTTTACATTATGGCATCCGCAGTTCCTGCAAACATGTGATTGTCTATCTGGTTGTCTATCCTTCTATTGATTGGCAATATATGAGTATATATCTGGCATTTTCTGCTTTTATATAGAAATACCAGGTGGATAGACGGAGAAAATGAGTGGTGTTCCTTGCTTGGCAAAATGTTGAGCCAGTAGATTTGTTCTCAGAGTTCTTAGTCATTCTATTTCATCACCCATATTCTGTAATAAAATAAAAGCATTAGTCATTTTTCATCTCCTATGTTCTGTAATGAATTTGGGATCTTGATCCTTATAAGACTTTACATTATGGCATCCGCAGTTCCTGCAAACATGTGATTGTCTATCTGGTTGTCTATCCTTCTATTGATTGGCAATATATGAGTATATATCTGGCATTTTCTGCTTTTATATAGAAATACCAGGTGGATAGACGGAGAAAATGAGTGGTGTTCCTTGCTTGGCAAAATGTTGAGCCAGTAGATTTGTTCTCAGAGTTCTTAGTCATTCTATTTCATCACCCATATTCTGTAATAAAATAAAAACATTAGTCATTTTTCATCTCCCATGTTCTGTAATGAATTTGGGATCTTGATCCTTATAAGACTTTACATTATGGCATCCGCAGTTCCTGCACACCCAGGGTTTCACCCTCTTTCTTGGGGGGCACCTGTTATCAATCCATATATGATGAAGACAAATGATAGAGTTCTGAATGTTAGATATAATCTGTCATTTCTGCTCATGCATGTGTTCATGTGTTTTGATTCAACTTCTATTATAGGCTGCACAAAGCAATTTAAGGGACCTACTTCTGCAATGCTGTATGGATGATGCTTCTGATGTTTGTCAAAGTGCTCTTGCCCTTCTTGGGGACCTTGCAAGAGTGAGTTTACACTTCTTAATCTATTCATAGGTAGCATTTTCTTTATGCTTCCATGCAGAGTTTGTCAATACATTGTTTTATGATCAGGCCTGTCCAGTTTATTTGCATCCGCGTCTCTCTGAATTCCTCAATGTTGCAGCCAGACGATTGGTAAGAATTGTTTATGCAAAAAAAAAAAAAAAATCAGTTGCTATGATCATATGACCAATATCATATCTTGACTGGTTCTTTAAATCTAGATCATGTGAAGCGATGAGTTGGTTATTAGTTTTGTAATTTTTATATCATGTCATGGGCTGATCGCTGTTATTTTTGAAACTTAATCCCAAAAAAAAAGGCAATGAGTAACACCCTAAGGATAGCAATCTTATCAAATGATCAATTGGATTTTTATTCAACCTTATAGAATTAGTCTCTAATTGCTCTTTTTGTTTTGGTTGAAGAGAAAACAAGAAAATAATTTGTCATTTTGTCTTTAATTACCAAATAAAAGACAAGGTGGTGAAGATGAATCTCCAAGATCTAATCAAGGAAGGAAATAAAGAAATCCTAAATTAGAGACCAAGGGCATTTAGGTAATTTTATAGTTTTCTAGGTTATTGGTGTCATAATTAGTTAGTAGTTGCTATTCAAGTTTTATTTTAATTTTGGGAAGTTTTAGAATTCTCCTTAAAATGAGTTTCTAAACTTTCTATTTTCTAAATTATTCTTTTTTTTTAAAAGGTTTTTATTGGTCTTTAAAAGCCATAATTTTTTATTAAAAACCCTTATCACAATAAGTATTTATAAAAAGTTTCTAATTCTAAAAAGAAAGTTTCTATTTTCTTTTAATGTATTTTAGAAGATTTAATGGTTTTAAGAGAGAAATAAAAGTCCTAATAAGTTACTATATAGGTAGGTTTCTACTTGCATAGTTTTATTTAGTTTTTAGGGTTTCTAAAGCCTATGAAATAAACTTAATTGATGTAAAATGAGATAATAATTGTTGAGAAAATAATATCCAGTTTTGCATTCTTTGAATTTTCAATTGTGAGTCTTTAAATTGATTTTTTCTAGGTGAGACTCCTAAAAGACCTTAATGAGACTTTAAGGTTTCCTAGATTTTTTCTTTATATTTTATTGTTTTATTTTTTACATGCTGCTATAATTTGAGTCTTGTTCCTCTCCTTAAATCCTAAAGAATTGAAGTTCTAGCATGCCTATTTGACTTTAGACAACCATTTTAAGATTGTCTTACATTTCTTTTTCAACAAAAACAATTATCTTCATTTATCTTAAAAGGATAAATACAAGAAGGACAAACAATATTTCAATGATGTACAAAAAAGGTTAAAAAGTAACCAAATGTGAAGTTGCCCCACAAAGGGAAGAAATAAATAAAATATATATATATATATATATATATAGCACACTCAAGGGAAAAGAAAGTCTCCGACAAAGGAGGCCAATTGCTTAGCTCATTATTTGGCTAACTAGTCCGTGACTTGATTAGCTTAAATGGAAACCCAAGGAGACAGAGAAACCCAACTCACTAATAACATGTAAGATTTTGGGCATCTAATTGTCAAACTTCTACAAATCTCTTTCTTTTTTAATGACTCAAGATATAACAGTAACATAATCTTCCTCTATAGTTAGGGTAGAGAGGCCTTAAGCTTTTACCTATAGCAAATCCTCTAACAATACCAAAATCTCTGCCTTAATAACCAACCCCACACCTACCTGCTTAGAGAAAACTCTTAATATTGTACCAAAGTGATCTTTAATCATGCATTCAACACCAATTTGAATAGGGTTACTCAAGGAACATCCATCAAAGTTTTTTACTAAACCTACTAGAAATGGGGGAATAACCAATCACAACTTTCTTCCTTGATCTATTTGGGAAGCAAACATTTTTCCAATCCAACATAAAATAAAAAAATAAAATAAAAATTTACCCGAGGAGGGAGGGTGAATTGAGTAATTAAATTTTTTTCAAAAACTATTCAAATTAAGCAATAATTGAAGCAAATAAATAAATAGAAGAGGGAAGATAGATGCAAACTCTTTTTATAGTGGTTTGGCAAACCCGCCTACATTCACTCTCCCTAATCTCCTTTCCGAGTGAGGGCTCCACTAACCAAGACTTCAAACCAAACCTTCAACTCATACACTTGGATTCAAGGCTCCAATCGGCACTACAATTCCCTTCAAATTCAAAGCCAACTTGAAGCTTTGATCACTCAACCTTTCACCAATAAAGGATGTAACAACACTCAACCCAACTCAAATATAGCTCAAATACAAGGAAAAACTAGGATGAACACAATGGGATGCACTAAATGGATTTGCAAATGGAAGAGTAAATGCACTTGAGTTGGGAGCTTTGAATGAGAGAAATGAGTAGGTAAGCTAGTTAATACATATGTTTTCTTATCAATAAATGCATAGGACCTCTCAATTTATAAGAAACCAATCTCAGGCACCTCATTCTACAAAAGTAGGCCTTGACCAATCGAGTTCCAATTCGATCGGTTGAGTAACCATTGGACATTTAATGCACTAAGAGGTTTCAATCTTCTTGAAAAAGATTTATGATCTTTTAAATTTGATTACTTAATATAGAATATCCATAATTACATTCTTTGGATTCTTGTTTTATCAACCATATGAAAGAACGATGACCTAAATTTTCCCTTATATAGTCTTTTTATCTATTCCATGAAAAGAAGAGAGAGTCTTTTTATCTATTCCATGAAAAAGAAGAGAAATAGAGAGAGAGAGAGAGAGAATTGGATTTGTTTTTTGTTCCACCTATTTGCTTTAAATAATTGATGAGTTCAAAATGGAACATGGATTTATTTCTCTTATGAAATTCAAATCTGGTCCTTATTGCTTATGTTGGAGCCCACTTTCTTGAATGCATTTGTTCTCTTTATATAATCCTTTACGCAACATGTGATATGTGCAGAATCCTCCTGAGGTAAAGGAAACTTTTTCAGTGGCAAACAATGCATGTTGGGCGATTGGAGAACTAGCAGTGAAGGTTGGTTTCTCTCTTTGAATCGTAATCCAACAAACAAGATCAAAGTGCCTTCTACTGCTATCTATATTTCTCACCTGCATCAAGATCTTAGTAGAGGAAAATTACAGAACAAGCTGAAACTGAGCATGCATGGGAGTCCACAACAAGAACTTTCAAGGGCAAACAGAGACGGGCCTTGATGTAGCCATAACTGTTGCCATTCATCTGTGGCATAACCTTTTTCAGGCCATACTTCCTCAAGTTCTGAAGTATGCCAAAATTCCTAGAAACTGCCAAACTGCAAAATCCTCGTTGTCCTCTTGCATTGATGGAAGAATTGCTTTCATCCCCATGCTCCTTTTTTAAAAAAAATAAATTATGAATCTGATTTCTGAAATTAGGTGCTCTGCTTCCTGAAGCTCCTCAAGTTAAATTTTCATGAACCAAGGTGAACTTTTCAATCATGCTTAAACTTACCCTGAAACTGACACATTTCTGGAAGATTGGTGTTTTGGGCTGGCATTTTTGGGAAATCTTGCATATTAATTGACAAAGGACATTAGACAATAAAGTACTAAGCCTGCCTTGGGTTTGAGCCTGAATCATATTCTGGTCTTATATGACTCAGAACTTGTTCAAGTTGCACAGTTGCAGAGTTACTCTATGTTATAACATTAGTTATCTACCAAACCAAATTCTAGTAAATTAGGCACCTTTTGATGTGCCACAGACATTAACTGGAAACAAAATTGAAGGGTGATTCCACACTTTGTGGTCATAATGCTTCCTGCAGTGTTTAGGCACCATTTTGTACGCCAAAAAAAGAGTGACTTGAAGTAAAATTAAAGGGTGATTCCACAGACTGTTCATAATGCTTCACCACTAGCATATTCATCATCTTGTACATTAAAATGCTAGTATTACTTGATAGTGAAGTATGGATTGTGATCATATTTTTTACATCCAAATATCAGGCTCACAAAGAAGTTTCCCCAATTGTGATGACAGTTGTCTCGTGCCTAGCTCCAATCCTTCAACAGGCAGAGGTATCGTTTTTGTTCTGCTTAATCAATTATTACTTTCTATTATCTTCCTGATTCTAATTTGAGATTTGATTTTGGGCAGGGTTTTAATAAGTCACTTGTGGAAAATAGTGCCATCACCCTTGGGAGGCTTGCTTGGGTCTGCCCAGAGATTGTAGCACTGCATATGGAGCATTTTATGCAGTCATGGTGTACTGCTTTATCCACGTAAATATCCTAAAATGCCAAAATATATTACAACAATCAAATTTTTATAGCAATTAAATATTTAATTAGTTAGAAACTTGGTAAATGGATGGTAATTAGGGTTTCTAATTATGTTTGATTTCTAATAAAATATTGGAAATTTTCTAAGTTAACTTCCATTGATTATTCACTGGTTTTATGTGGTGCATCTTTGAATTTATGGATTTTTAATTGAAACACGCATTCAAGTGTTGAGATTAATTCATTAATTATCAGATTTTCAGTTTTGAAAAAAGCATCAAATCATAACTTTTTATTTTTCACAATGAATTGGAATTGATCTAATAGATATTCAAATGAGTATGGTTATGTTTTGGAGTTCAAATTGAAAAATTTTCATTGAAATTGATAGTTTATTTTGGTTTTGTTGTATTGTAAGAGGTTGGATTTTGAAAAATTGTAGTAAATTTATTGGTGATCAAAGTTTATGATTTTAATGTGTTGTTTGTTTTTATTTTTGAACAAGGGATGTATAGAAATTTTTGGAATTTAATTTTCTTGAGAATTCGATGGGTTGTGAGGTAAAAATGGTGGTTGCATGTGGTTGAATGTTGGTTTTGATTTTGTCGTTTGTGGATTTCTTTTACATTATTTTTTTTTATCTAAATCAAGAAATTTTTTCGTTGCTTGTTTTGCTTTTTATTAACAAGTCATGAGAAAACTTTAGATCTAAATTTTCCTGAGAAATTAGAGAAAAAAAAACAAAAATAGAACCTATCTTAGTTATATTCAATTTTTTCTTGATGACAACTTTGCTAATCTATAATAAATTCATTTTGTATCCAAATTGTGTAAAATTAGGGTAGTTCGATTTGGCTTAAGTTAAAAAATTACTCAAAATCTTAAAAAATGAATGTAATTTATTCTGTATGAGAAATCAAGTTTGAGTATTATAACAAAGTTAAAGGTTGAGAAGAGAAAAGTGAAAAAGTTACTTTTTCTATTAAGACAAAATTTTAAAGAAAAAGTGATAATTTAAAAAACAAGTAGATTTAAAAATGTCTTAAATCATAAAGCAACTAGCTTTAAGACTTAGTAAAAAAAAATAAACAAGGCCTTGATGTCTATCTAATCTTTCAATATGCATTAGAGTTATTCTATTATTTCCAGTGTTATCAAAGGCGATCGCTTGGGTTGCCTAGGCCATCAAGCCAGGCGGGGCAAATAAAAGTCACCTTTTGAAACCCAAGCAAGGTGGCTTCAAAGAGGTAACGCCTAGGCAATCGCCTTGGAATAAGGAATAAGGCATAAAGGCTCACCTTTGACCATGAGTTAAGATTAAACATACTTAGATTTAAATTTCACTCAATCTAACATTGGATTAAACAAAGTATAAGATGAAATATTATATTATCAATCATAGAGATAATAAGATGGAGGGCTATCAATCTAGTCTTAATGAAAGTGATGACAATTTTAATTTCTATGATGATGATGCCTAAAACTTTTCTAAAATGTTCAATCTCTTATTTTGTTTTTTATTCTACTTTTTAGATGTTTAAAAAATTAAAATATGCATTTAGACAAGATGAATATCTCTAAACAATATGATGTTTCGTATGATATGAGGTATTATATTTAATACTTTGAATAATTATTAATATTTTGTTAATTTTATAAGACATCACGAGGGATGAAAAATTAATAGTGTTGATTGTTAAAGATAACACTTAGTTAAGTATCGAATAGGTAAATATATGTATATTTTTTATCGCCTTACTATAGTCAGGCTATCGCCTTGTTTTTCGCCTTTCGCCTTAGGCTAAAAGGAGTCTTATTGCCTTGACATTGCTTTTTGCTTTTGACAACACTGATTATTTCCTAAATTATGTCAGTAACTAGCACAAGGAAACCTAGGTACTATGTCAGTCTCTCTGCAGCTAATAAAGTTTCAATACAAAAGTGGAAAATTAGATAATATAGTTAGTCAAAGAGGTCCTGTAATCTAATTAACAACATAATTTTGAGTAATTCGAATAGGCAGGTTTTATTTTGCTAAGCCAAATTGTAGATAAGTGGCTATGACAATAATACAACATGCTTTGCTATTTCTATCAGTACAAGTTAAAATTTGGACTATCATTGGACTCATACTACCTTTTACATATGCCATAACTTTGCCTGCTGAGCACAGGCCCATTCTTTTTTAACAGTTCATTAATACCAACAAGTTCATGGCAGGATACGTGATGATATTGAGAAGGAAGATGCCTTCCGTGGTCTATGTGCAACTGTATGCAAATTCTTTCTTGATTCCTTAGTAGATGAGATCAAAGAAATATATATATTGTAATTAATGAAGCATTGGAATTGCAGGTTAGAGCAAATCCATCTGGGGCTTTGAGTTCACTTGTGCACATGTGCAAAGCTATTGCAAGTTGGCATGTAAGCTTGGGAAGTGATAGATACCTGAGAGTCGATTCATTCCTTTTTCTTTTTTCTTTATTCTGATATTATTCTTGTCTGCCAGCATATAAGGAGTGAGGATCTGCACAATGACATCTGCCAAGTTTTGAAAGGATTTAAGCAGGTACCTCTCCCTCCCTCTTCCCCCTCTCGCATCACAAGAACACATGCATGCACTTCCTTGGACAGATGCACTGCACATGCAGATTCAAAATTCTTCCTTGAAGAAGCCTTACTGACTTTTTGGGGTCACAGCATTTTTAACAGTTATTATGATTTCGTTTCAAAAGATTTATGCTTACAATTTCATAATTATGGAAACCTTCCCAGTTTCTTTTATAGAATAAAGAAATTTCTAGTGTCTCACTCTCAAAACTTCCAACCATTAACATTAAGAAGATGAAATGCTGATATCTAAAATTCAAACTGTCTAGCTGATTATAGTTTTCCGATAGTGGAGAGCAAAGGATAACATGTATCTTTTTTGATCCGATATATTAACAGATGCTTAACAATGGAGCATGGGAACAGTGCATGTCTGCATTGGAGCCCCCAGAGAAGGAGAAACTGTTGAACTACCTAATATAACATTGTTCAATCAGGAGTTATTTACACAGAGATGCCCTTCTGCCATCCACTATGTGCTCCACGCTTCTTGGACCTTCTGCAGATCCAAAGCTAAGTTTTGGTTAAAAAGTTCCTCAAGCTGAAACTAAATTATTCTCACAAGTTTCTTATAATGAAACCTGCCAGTTTGCACCTATTTCAAAATCGTCAACAGAGCGTTTGTGTAGAAAGACCATCTGTTCAAGGAACAGCAGCAACAAAGTTCAAATTGGGGATGGGGGGATAGGAGCCAGGTAGATGCCATTTTTCAAGCACTACACTGGCAGATCTATACCATGTTTATTTATGGTTTATATCCTAAATAGTTTATACCATAGCAGTGGGTAGGTTTTAGACCGTACCCCACTGATTCTACTTTCATGGGGTTTTGGTATAGAGCATGGAAAGCTTCCCTTTTCTTAATTTTGTATTTAATTGGGGGTGGAGGTTTTTCTTTTTTTTTTTCTTTTTTTTCTTTTTTAGTATTCAACTGATATCAAAGGTGGCTTCCTGTTGTTGCTGTTAATGGAGCCATTGTCAATATCATTTGGCCGTTGGGAATTGTACATTAGATTTTAATAATGGGTGGTTATTTCCATTGTGTTAGTTCTGGCCACTTGAATTTTCTCCTGATTTTTGTAGTGGCAGCTACTCATTTCAGGGCAATTGCAGAGAATGATTTCAGCCGTTTTTCCATTTATCTCCATAAGAAATTCATGCCGGTCGTTTACTATGGATATCATGCGGGTTTGGAAGACTTATAGATTAATTTAATTCACTGTGCAAATATATTTCATTCTTTGTCTCAGGGTAGGGGGTTGGAATGAATCGACCCTTCTGATTATCTTGTTTAGGGGTCCTAATTGTCGAAATTTAAAATAATATTTACATCAAATATCAAGAGGTCGGAATGAAATTAACCCGAAAAATTGCTGATGTGTCCATCATCATCAATGGTTTTTAGGCAACCACATCATGTGTTTAGTTCTGCACTTGTCAAGGACTTCATTTCCTCCCTCTTAAATTTTCAGCATTTCCTTAGAAAGCCCCGCTCCACCATTTATCATGGCATAGAAATGCTGGAAAAGAAAATCAGAAAAAAAAAGGGTTCATGGGTTAGAAACTAGAGGAGTCCTCGATGAATGGGGTCAACAGACGCTTGAAGCTTTGCCCAATCCAAATCCTAGTCGGTAGAGACAACATGTCTGCTCCAATACCTTTTATGCTATACTTCTTTTATTCTAATGTTCGTTCCGACTAAAAGCGTGTATGATTCTCTCACTTCTAGTTCGAGTCTTAAAATTGAGTTCAAAAATTGATTTGTTCTCTCTTCAGTTTTCCTTTTTCAGTTTATAAAAAAAAAAAAAATATATATATATATATATATATATATATATTTTATTAATATTATAGACGAAAAAAAGTTTTAAGTAATAATATTATATCAAATTGTCTTAGGACCGTTGATATGACATCAATACAATTTATTTTAAATTATATTTATTGAATATACTGATTTCAAATACTACCGTAATCCAATGACATCAGTAACTATTATTATACCACATCCGCGTTATAATAAAGCTATGTAGGTATGATTTTGATTTTTGAAATGTGTAAAAATATACGTGAGACTAATAATTTTTAATTTGATTTATGATCAATTTTTTAATTCAAATGATCCATTTTACGAAGAGATTTGAAGAGAGGATTATTTCACATATTAATTCTAAATTTTAATCATCAAAATTTGAGTTCTCCAACTAAATTTTCAACCTTCCAAACATAATAGAGAAAAATTCCCCAAAATCAATTTTATGGGAATGATTATTTGCTTCATCATCGATTTCCAGAACTAAAATCTCCTTTCGATTCAACAGCATTATGGCAGTATGAACTCCAAATTCATCACCAAATCACAATGACGCGTTTGATTGTGTTTTCTCTGGGTTTCCGTTTCTCTTCATAAATTTTCTCAACAATTGATTAGGGCTTCCAATTTTCTTCCCCCATCCGCAAATTTCACCTCATGGATCATCAAAATGAAGGGAAAACAGAAAACAAATAAACATAATTAAGACTCAGTTTTCTTTCGTTCCATTTTATTAGTTATCAAACAAATCACCAGGGTTTTCCAAACCCATTCCACCTCCAAAGCAAAATTCCTATAATGATATTCAAGTTTATAATCCCAATTGTACACATACATTTAAAAAACAATGAAGTTACCCAAAATCACCGTCGATCTCGATCTCTCCGTTCCTTCTCGACCAGCTCTTTCTGCTTCTCGACGAGCTTATCTAGGGCAGATTGCACCGCATCTCTGCCCCCAATAAGCAACCGAGTAATAATCTCCGGATCTTTCTCAAATCGCGCCTCTTCGAATTCTTTCCTCGCATTTTCTCTGAGAACGTCGCGCCAGAGAACGCCTCGCGAGTCGGGCCACATGAAGAATCGGGTGGCTCGAAGAATATCACGGTACAGACTTAGTGCCTCTCGCCGAGTGCTGGTGAGTCGCCGCCGAGTTAATATCTCGTCTTCTTCATCGTCGTAGCTATTCCCCTTCTTCACTATGTGCCTCTCCAATAGTTCCTCTACAGTGTCTGGTCCTTCGTGTAGGAAACGCCTCTGTAAGACGATGTCGTTCCGGATCATCTGGTTTAGGAATATCGCGAGGTTTCGACATTTTCCAGCCTTCATCGCTTCTCGTTTCTTCAGTCATCCTCCCTCACCTCTCCGGCATCTTATTTTCATACCCACGTCAGCATAAAAATTTGGGGATGAACCGGGGCCATATTTATGATGGATTTGGGCCCATATGGCCCAATAGAGATGTTTACGGAAAAAGCCCTAAACGGCGTCGTTGTGTGTTTTTGGGTTTTTCACTTTTTCCCCTGCTTTCTCTGTGCAAGGTTCTCAAACCCTTGAGGAAGCCTCAAGAGTAGGCATCAATGGCGTTGGTCAAGTCAAAGGTGCGTTTGTCTCTTTTACGATATAGTCTCTCTCCTGTTTCTCAGCATAGCTTTAGACTCTATTCTTCTTCTTCGGAAGCCTCCGAAGAAGAAGATGAAGTAAAGGAGAGTGGTAACAGTGCTGTTAATATCGTATTATCTTCTGAAGAAACCCTAGTTGTGGAAAAGTTTCATTCTCTGATCAAAAGCCACCAACGAAAAAACACTAACCCTGATCCTATCTCTCCAAATCCTCACTATACTATTGCTAGTCTGAGTTTCGATTTTTCCCAAATCTCCTCCGCGGATTCTGTCTCCTCCGCCATCGTCCGCCGCGTGATTGAGAAATGTGGTGGTGTCCGCCACGGCATTCCCTTTCCCCAAACACTAGCGTTCTTCAACTGGGCGACGAACCTTGAAGAGTTTGGGCACTCTCCCGAACCCTACATGGAGATGATTGATCTAGCCGGGAAGGTACGGCAATTCGATTTGGCGTGGCAGTTGATTGATTTGATGAAAACGCGAAACGTAGAAATCCCGGTTGAGACGTTCACCATCCTTGTTCGGCGGTATGTGAAGGCTGGATTGGCTGCAGAAGCGGTCCATGCGTTTAATCGTATGGAGGACTATGGCTGCAAACCTGATAAGATTGCATTTTCTGTTGTGATTAGTAGTCTATCTAAGAAGAGAAGGGCAATTGAGGCTCAGTCCTTTTTTGATAGTTTGAAGGATAGATTCGAGCCTGATGTGGTTGTGTACACTAGCTTGGTTCATGGGTGGTGCCGAGCAGGCAACATTTCAGAAGCAGAGAGGGTTTTTGGGGAAATGAAGATGGCTGGAATTCAGCCCAATGTGTATACTTACAGTATTGTGATTGATGCATTGTGTAGAAGTGGACAAATTACGCGTGCCCATGATGTTTTTTCAGAGATGATTGATGTAGGGTGTGATCCAAATGCTATCACTTTCAACAACCTAATGCGGGTTCATGTCAAGGCAGGTCGAACGGAGAAGGTTTTACAAGTTTATAATCAGATGAAGAGGCTTGGATGCCCTCCTGATGCCATCACATACAATTTTCTCATCGAGAGTCATTGCAGAGATGACAATCTTGAAGAAGCTGTTAAGATTCTTAATTCAGTTAAGAAAGGGTGTAACCTAAATGCATCATCTTTCAATCCGATCTTTGGATGCATTTCAAAGTTGGGGGATGTCAATAGTGCCCACCGCATGTTTGCTAAGATGAAGGATTTGAAATGTAGACCCAATACAGTGACATACAATATATTGATGCGGATGTTTGCTGACAAAAAATCAACCGACATGGTTCTCAAGCTCAGGAAAGAAATGGATGAAAATGAAATTGAGCCTAATGCGAATACTTACCGGGTCCTAATTTCAACTTTCTGTGGAATTGGGCATTGGAACAATGCATACTCGTTCTTTAAGGAGATGATTGAGGAGAAATGCTTGAGACCAAGTCTGCCAGTTTATGAGATGGTGCTTCAGCAGCTGAGGAAGGCAGGGCAGCTAAAGAAGCATGAGGAATTGGTGGAGAAGATGGTGAATAGGGGATTTGTTACTCGGCCTCTATAGGAGTAGCTTATGCATCTATGAATTAAATTAGGTAACCTGTAATTTGCTCTGTTGTCATTTGTTTTGGATCATGGTAACTTATTTTTTCAACACTCAGAGATCAAAATTTTTGGCCCTGTATGACAGAATAATGATGCGGTTGCAGCTTCTCAGAACTAATTTTGGAAATTTATTGTTAAGGATTTAGAAAATCACACATTGGTTCTTTCAATATGAAGTTCTTTTCTAAACTAGTATTTGTGATCTTAATGTCGTTTGGTCTTTTTGGTGACCACACTGCAGTAATGTTCACATACAGTTTTGACTGCAGAAGAAGGTATATTATACCTCACATTTCTCCAAACTTAACTTTTCTTTCACATGTTTGGAGGTCTTCTTTTGTCATCTTATCATCCATGTTTTCCTGTTTTATTTTTTTATGTATTTATTTTTATTTTTTGGTGTAGACTAAGAATCTCCCATCATTGATTCTTGACTGGCATTTGTGAAGCATGGACATCCTCTCTAATTAAGGACTTAACAACCTTAAATGCTCAGAGTTCACTTTGGCAGCAAAAGCCTATACCAAGGTTAAAGGAAGCTTCCTTGAGGTCTGAAGCTAGAGCCTAGAGGATACCATTCTTAGAATTGCCATGACCCATAAGAGTGTCTTTCCCAATTGTCCAATTTCTGTACAGCAAGGAATATCTACCCCTTGTTTCTATTTCCATTTTGGAGATTTTGGTAGGCACCGAATGGGATAATTCAGCATAGGTCGAACTTCAAGTCTTCCTTTATCCATGAGCTCCGAAGTAATGGAAACTGTTATCGGGCCAAGCGCTGTGTTCCAATGCAATTTGAGTCTCATTTGGCCTTGTGAGTCCATTAAATGGTGAAGTGTTATGGTACATTACAAACAAACTGGAAACGACTCTTAACTGCACTTAATGAAGATATCATTGAAATTTATTTATAAAATAAGGTGATAGTCAAGCAATTTTACAAGCCAAAACCCCTGGAGCCATCACTTTACTTCGGCAGTGCAAATGATAACTGCCTCGAAAATGCGGCATTCCACTTGACTTCTATGATTTTACACCATTTTGGTTCTCACAAACCAAAGAAAAACTACAAACATGAAATTAGCCAAGTTTCAATAAGATGGCTGCAGCAGATTCTTTCCATTACAACCATTAAAAGCATCTAAAAACAAGTGAATTTTCTTCCATTTATGTTGCATTGCTGATTAACACGAAAAAAAAAGAGTGCTTTTTTCAGTCCTTCAAGATAAGGGATAAGTCCTTGCACTCCAACATCAATGACCCTGCATATCAAGCATTTCATCCAGACCTTTCAATCTCGCCAATCCTTCACTGATCAAAAAACGGATCCTCTGTTTGTCATTGCAGTTCCTGTTATTCTCCATTTCTTGTCTAACAGTCTGTCTCAATTCAGCTGTAAAATCCATTGCAAAGGAGGAAGGCATTAAGCTTGCACCCATCAAACATTATAGAAAGCCAAAATGATTTGAAAACCTTGGACGACATATTATAGTGTTTCAATGTAAGATAAACAACATTTCATATATGCACAATATAAGATTCAAAGAATCGTGTATAATAAATAAACTTGAGGTTGGTGAATGACAGAAAAAGTTAGAATACAGTCTGGAAACCTAAATCACAAACAGGGGAAAATCATCTAGAAATCATTAAGAAAAAAGCCACAAAAGACCTAAATGTGAAGGGATATTACCTATGCTCACATGTGACTTTAGAATGTCAGAAATGTTTCCCAGAGGGAAACCATTACATTCCATAAGCATTTCTGATTATCAATAGGTATGGGTTCTCTATGATGTGGGTTCCCTCTTTGGAGGACCTTTCCAAATAACTACAAGGTGGTTTCTACACAAGCAGGCAATGAAGAGGTTATGGACATAACCAAGCCAGATATTCTATTACTCAAAAAATGAGAATTATGTTCCCTTCAAAGTTTTGGTCCTTTCCAGTTGTAGCTCAAAACATCTTGGATATTTTCCTTTGACGGGGATAAAAATTCAACAGTGCGGAAAACAGTAATGATTAAACTTTAGGCACCCAAAGCTCTTCAGTTTTAGGGTTACAAGAGGTTTTCCTGGTTCTGATCAACAGAAAGAACATCAAAATGAAAAAACGACGAAAATACAATTTTGCAAAAACTTTCATGTTGATAATGCACTCTACAAAGCAGTAATCTAATAAAAAATTCTTCCAAGTTGAAGATTTTACCTCTAGCATGTTCAGGGGCTCTTCCAGCAACTCTTAGTGCCTGCCTGTACAGCTTCAGCACTCGAGCACGGAGAAGGAAATCCTGCAAATCCAAGAGGAGAACCATAACCAGTTCCCCTCTGCAGCAAAATATTTCATGTCACAGTATTTCCAGTGTAAAAAGTCATGCCAGTTGTGAAAGTAACACCAACAATGACTATTTTCAGATAGCTCAAAGCAATTTAAATCTTCAAAACAGGTTTAAAAGTCAGTAAATGATTTCCAATATGAAGGGTTTGTCAGTACATTTCTCCAAGACACTCACTGACATGCTATGTAATGTTTTGCAAAATTAAAGGCAATTTTCCACTATATCTATTAGAAGAAACACTTCAGACAAGCAGACATACTGGACCGGAGGTATTAGCAAAGGAACATCACTTCTTTTAGGGTCCATTTGGTATGTGGGAAGAGGAATGGAAATAGGATGAGAACTGAGGTGAATTAGAATACCATGTGGAAGAAAGGAATCAACAGCCTAATGACAGGTGATTTGGCGGAATTTGATTTCCATACTAATAAATTTTTTATTCCTGTTCCATTCTTAAAAATAATCTAAACACGTTAATGAATAAAAATTTCCCACTCTATTCCAGCATCCCAAACTTGACCTTAGTGCATTCACAAATCCACTTGCAGTTAGAATTTAACACTTCTATGACTATGTCTGGTACAAATGTGGATATCAATTAAGGTTTTATCATTAATCTCACAAGAAAACTAAAAGAAAATGATAAAAGTAGAATTGCGAACCAATGAATCAGATAACCCACATCATTGCATTTCTCTCAGGAGTTTCTAAGTAGAAATTCTAAATATATATTTCATAAATTTCACTTATATCACCTTCACATTTGGATCTTGGAAATGACATGGGAAATACAATGAAAATAGCTTCATGGAAGGACTTCATTTCCTGTAATTTTCAACATTTTCCTTTCCCTCGTTCTTCCGAAGATCCAAACAGAGACTAAACATCAACTCGGAGGAGGAAATTCCCCAAATGAGCAGTGCATCCATTGATAAATAAATAAATAAAAGATAAAATCAATAATTGAAATCATTTTCACAGTGATGGCAACAGGATTCAACACATCCCATAATCACCACATTCGATTTAATTTAATTCAACAACTAGGGTTTTCCTTCAGCTGGGGTGAATGTAAAGAATATCGAACCAATATTTTGACTTTAAGGAATCCACTTTGGCATACCTTAGGGAAAACAAGGGTGGTGACTCCGGTAACTCCGGTGACTCCTCTCTTCCCTTCTCCTCCGGCCTTTCAAAGTCCAGGAAGAGCGCGTTAGCGGTTACTTCCACAAGCCACGAGGGCAGTGAACAGTCTTGACAAGCTAAAAGACCATTAAGACCCTCCATAAACCTACTCGCTAAAATCCAGCCGAACACGGAACAAACAGCGAGGATCGCACAATTTAATTTAAATCGACAAATTTTATAAATGTTTAGGTTGTGTTTGGCAACTTTCTTTAAAATAGTTTTCTTTTTTTCAAAATAAAAAATAAAAAAACGTGTTTAGTAATCAAAATCGTAAAATACTAAAATAGTACTACTAAAATAGTTTTATATTTTCAAAAATAGAAAATATTTTTAATTGTTTTCATTTGTTTTATAATAGTGATTTTAAAAGAAATTATATAAATAAAGAAAATAATTAAAAATAAAATATTTTATATAAAAATTATTTTTAAAAACATAAAAAATATAAAATAATTTTCTTCTTTTAAAAATAGAAAACATAGGCTTTATTTGGTTACTGTTATTTTAGAACATATTTCTATTTTCCAAAATAAAATAAAAATAAGAAAATATGTTTGACATTCATAAAACAAAAAATAGTCTTTTGTTCCTAAAACTAAAAAATATGATGCTTTCAAATAACATATTGTAATTATTTTAGATTGTTTTCATTTATTTTTAGGTTGTTTGAAAAAATTATTATATAAATATGAAAAATATTTAAAAATAAAGCATTATCCATAAAAGTCATTTTTAAAGCATATTTAAAACAAATGAAAAACATTTTATGTCATAAATAAACGTTTATCTTATAAAACATTATAAAATGGTTTTAAAAAACCATTCTAAAAAACTACTTTTTAAAACACTTCTCAAATAGAATCGTTTTCATATAATATCTTATACTTATTTTCAATTGTTTTTACTTATTTTATAATGGTGATTCTAAAAAATAATTATACAAATGTATAAAATTATTTAAAATAAAGCATTATATATAAAAATTATTTTTAAAATACAAATTTATTGTTAAGATTTTAATTATACCAACCCAAGATAATCGCCCTAGGGTAGGGCGTGAATTGGGTGATGATTATTATTATTATTATTAGTTTTGCAAATTTAATAATTATGGATACAAGTGAAAATTACATGCAATTGTGTAAAAAAATATAATGAAAAAAATAATTATAAGGAATAAATAATGTAAACTCAATATTTTTATAGTAATTTTGTATAAATTAGCTACCTTCAAATTCTTGATGGAGCGAGAGTTCCACTAATCAAAGACTTTTAAAGTCAAAACCTTCAAACTCTTTATATTTAGACTTTGGATTCTAAAAGACCTTTTATGATTCTCAAAAGATATCTCACTCTTAAACAACATCTTAAGTGATACTTTATACTTCAAGAACCCTTCAATAATACCTTGTATTTATATTTCCTCACTTAAGTTATAGCCTACAATTGAACTCACTTTAGATAGGTTATAAAATTGATAATATATATATATATACATATAATCACAAAATCATAGTACAAATTTAAGTTCAAATTATATAAAGAAAAATTAAAATTGAGGTGTGCTAAATGGCTATGCAAGTCTTGAATCAAAGTGCACTTAAAACACTCATTCGAATGATAAAAAATACTCAAGAAAAAAAATTGGAATATTAAGCCTCTTAAAACAATAAAGTTTAGAACCTTAAAAAATTATTACGAAACTCAAACTAATCATTAGACACAATTTTGGGTTGATCGATCAAACTATCTATTTGATTCATTCACTGATTATTGGAGATCAAATATCAACTCAGATCTTGATGAAGACTTTACCTCAACCAACTAAACACATGCTATTGAAAGTCAAAAGTGACAAAATAACTCTCGATTGGTCGAGTTCAAATGGCTTAAGTAGTTCTTCACACCTTCAATCGATTATACTATAAAAGTGTTTTAATAGCCCGTTTTGAAGTATAAACCCTTCAACAACTTATGTTTAACTTATTAAAACCTCTTATGATAAGTTTAAAAAATATTTGGCTCGAGGTTTTAATTGAAAACATGAAGTCATTCAATTAGAAAATAATTGAAACAATTTAACACTTGGATGGTTTTTTTTTTTTTTTGTTGTGCTTTAAGTACAAATAAAATGCATAACTTTAGTGCACTAACAACCTTTGATATTCCCATTAAGGTTTTCTTACTTTTTTTTTTAAAAAAACTTGATTTTGTCTGTGTGATTTGTCATTTTAAAAATCTTTTTACCTAAATACACTTAATATAAAATATTAATTTCAAACCTTGTGTTATCATCAAAATCAACACTAACCAAATATTGGTTTCACAACTAGTTCATTTTTTAATTTAACATATATTTTTGTAGGTTCACGACTGACTTGTTACTTGATAGTTGACCTGTTCATTTCCTAGTTTATTTAGAAGTCAATCTATTCATTTGACTTTTCAAGATTTTGTAAAAGGCTTAATTTTTAACTAAAAAACAGTGGGAAAATTGCAAACCCTTCTAAACATTGATTACCCTTATTAAAGGTGATTTTTATTTAAGAATATATTCCTATAAATTTTAAAAATTTTAAGTTGTACTATAAAAAATATAATTAAGTGGATATATATATATATATTTAAAGATTTAACATATACTTTTATAGTTTTAACATACAAATTTTCAAGATTTTGCAAAGAATTTAATTTTTTAGCTCAAAAAATGTTGGAAAAAACTGGTTAAACAAAATATATTAAACATGAGTTATATTAACTAAAGGTGATTTTTATTTAAATATATTTCATATAATTTTAAAAAAATTTAAGACAAGTATAAATTCAAATGAATAAATTTTTATATTTTAAAACAAATAATATTCAATCCACTAAATCTAAGTTTAGGTTTATGTTTCTCGAAGGTTTTAAGAATAGTAAAAAATATTAAGATTTTTTTATTTCTTTATATTTGCTTATATTACGAAAAATATATAAAAAAAAAATCACATTTTTCTTCCTTCTACTTGTACTTTTTTTTTGTTCTTTCATGTTTTCCCTCGTCTTTTGCTTGTAACCAAACACAGCGTTAATAACTCGTTAAATCTTGGATTTGATTTTTTTTTTTTTTTTTTCCTCTATGTAACTTTTTCTTCATTGCTGCGAGGAAAGTGTCATTGCCAAAAGACACCCCGATGCCATCCGTTTTCTAGAGGGTGTTTTGGGTATTTACAGAAACATACTGGCTTGTGCGCACCCTGCGCACTTTTGCGGATACGCCCCTAGGGCCTGATATCAGTCTATAAATACCCCTCATACCTCACCAATTAGGATTCTAGAGTCTCTCGCGAAAACGCGATCTCCAGAATGAGAGAGAGGCGGTGTGAGCGAGGAGTCCGCTGCTATTGAAATTGGACTGTGACTTCTACAAGCGCAAAACCAACACATAAAATCGAAAATCGAAGCACAGTTCGTTGGCGATCAAAGCCTTGCCCTCACCGAACATCTGACAAACCCTAATTTATATTTTATCTGAAGCATAAACCGATCTGTAGCCATGGATATGCGATTCCCGTACTCTCCGGCAGAGGTCGCCAAAGTCCGCATGGTTCAGTTTGGCATACTCAGTCCCGATGAAATCGTAACCTCTCGCTGCCCAATTACTTTCCATTCTTTTTCCGTTTGGTTTTCAGGGAATTATAGAAAAAATAAAAGAAAAAAAAATGGAATTCGATGACAGTTTATTCGGCTTCAACCCTAGAGACTGCGCTTATTGTTTCTATTCGCGGCAGCCAGACCAGAAATTAGGGTTTCATAGGCTTAGGTTTTAATCGCGTGTTTTCGTTTCTCTGCAGAGACAAATGTCGGTTGTACAGATCGAGCACAGTGAGACAACAGAGAGAGGAAAGCCGAAGCCAGGAGGGCTGAGCGATCCTCGGCTCGGTACAATTGACAGAAAGATGAAGTGCGAGACCTGCACAGCGAACATGGCCGAATGTCCTGGGCATTTCGGTCACCTAGAACTTGCTAAACCTATGTTCCACATCGGGTTTATGAAAACTGTCCTCAGTATTATGCGGTGTGTTTGCTTCAATTGTTCGAAAATCCTCGCAGATGAGGTAGTTTTCCCCTTAATTTAGTTGCGCATAAATGAACTATCTTCAACTTCTTACTGGGTTACTGTTTTTTAAAGTCAGGATTATGGTTTCTCTTTGTAACTTAGCTGACACGCTTAGAGGGTTTCTCTCTAACTTGGAATTGAAGTGGTGAATTGGTTAACAAAGTTGACTTAGATGACATGCTTAGGGGGTTCCACTCTCACTTGGATTGAAGCGGTGAATTGGTTGGTGGAGTTGAGATTTGTTTTCTCCAACTTAACTCTAATAATAGCAATCAAATTCCTATTTCTCATAGTTTTTGGTTATGCATTCTTCGAATTTAGGTTCATTAGTTTTGCATGATTAAGCTTGAAGTTTGCCAATAAAGCTAACTGAAAATGTGAAATGGATATCTAAATCCAAATTTGCCAACATGAAATCCTTAAGTAAAAGAAAGCAAAATATTCGGTTCTTTCCTTGATAAATCTCACTTGTATAAGAACAAGTCGTGTCACCTGCATCAGATTTGAATTCCATTTTTTAATTGGTGAAGAGCTAGGTCATTCACTCCTTCACTGTAAAAGCGTGATGCGATGCATTAGGCCTTTAAGGCATAGAATGTCTACCAGCTCCTATTCAATCACTGGTGGGAAGGGCTTCACCATGAGAAGTTGAAAGATCAAATTTGCACTTCAGGAATGTTTTTCTTGATTAGTTTAGAGATTAAGAGTGCTAGAATCAGTGTTGTTAAAAGCGAAAGGCGATACCAAGGTGATAAGACTCCTTTTAGCCTAAGGCGAAAAGCTAAAAACAAGGTGATAGCCTGGCTACAGTAAGACTCTAAAAAATAAACATATGTTTAATTATTCAATATTTAACCAATATAAGTGTTGTCTCCAACAATCAACACTATTAATTTTGTATCCCTTATGGTGTCTTATAAAATTAATAAAATAGTAATAATTATTTAAAGTGTTAAATATTATATCCTACATCATAAAAAACATCATATTGTTTAGAGAAATTCATCTTATCTAAATGCTTATTCTAATTTTCCATACATCTAAAAATCAACATAAAAAATGAAATAAGCGAATGAACATTTAAGAGAAGCTTTAGTCCATCAAGACTAGATTGATATTCCTTTATAGCTCATTATTACTATTATTGATAATTTAATATTTCATTTTATACTTTGTTTAATTTAAAGATAGATTGAATTAAATTACAATCTAAGTATGTTTAATCTTATCCTATGGTCAAAGATGATCGTCTTTATGCCTCGGCCTTATCCTAAGGCGATGACCTTTTTTTTTTTTTTTTTTTTTGATAAGTAAATGATTATCATTAAAGAAAAAGGAAAGAGACGCTAAAATAGCGACTCTAAGTATACAAAACCTATACACCCACCAACAAAGGCCAAAAGACAAAAAACCGATTGCCACAAGCCTACTAAGAACCCAACCAATCAATAAAATTAGCTATTGTTAGAGGGCAATCGTCTATGAACAACTTAGCCTCAGCCCATAAAGTAAGAATAAAAGAGTGTTTCAATCTCTAATTAAATAGTAAGTGGTTATGCTGCTGGCCAGTTGCCTTCCTTTTTCATGATCCTTTCTGTTTCTCTGTCGTCTAAGCCATAATGATTGAAATTGAAGAAGTTGAAAGAGATTGTCCTGATTAGCAGCTGCCAACCTTATTATGTAATTCCGATAAGACTTTAGTTTCTCTGATTTAGTTTTATTATTTAGAAAGTTAATTTTTTTTTTTTAAATGGCAGCTTCTGTGTCATTGGTAAAGGTTGCTCCTAACTTACATTAAATTTACTTCTCATGAAGTTATTTTAAATCCCTCTGATTTTATCCTATTTAATATTCTTTATCTGTATGTTCCCTTGTTTCCTGTCTTCTTATTTGGTTATGAATTTTGTAGGAGGATCACAAGTTTAAGCAAGCCCAGAAAATCAGAAATCCCAAAAATAGACTAAAGAAAATTTTGGATGCCTGTAAGAACAAAAGCAAATGTGAAGGTGGTGATGAAATTGAGACACAAGCTCTAGATTCTGATGAACCAGTTAAAAAGAGTCGAGGAGGTTGCGGTGCTCAGCAACCAAAGCTTACTATTGAAGGTATGAAAATGATTGCTGAATACAAGATTCAAAGGAAGAAAAATGATGACCCAGAACAACTTCCTGAACCTGTTGAAAGAAAACAGCAGCTTTCTGCTGAAAGGGTAACTCATTCTGCAAACACTTCTTACATTTTTCTCATCCTTTCATCTCTCCGTGCTTCTTGGCCTACCATTTCAGTTAAGA